>NW_016107338.1:6768420-6802397 GCF_001604975.1 Cebus imitator | reverse complement strand
CCTTTTTTCAAGGTTCTTAGTTTCTTTGCATTGGGTTAGAACATGGTCTTAGAGAAGTCTGTTATTATCCACCTTCTGAAACCTGCTTTTGTCAATTCGTTAGATTCATTCTGTCTTTTTTGTTCCCTTGATGGTGAGGAGTTGTGATCACTGGGAGAAGAGATGTTCTGTTCTTTGGTGGTTTCATCATCTTTGCGATGTTTTTTTCCCATCTTCGTGGATTTATCTCCCTTTAATCTTTGAAGTTGGTGATTTCAGGAGTCCTCTCTGAGTGGTGGTGTTTTTCTGTTGCGGTTGGAGCTGTATCTTTTTTGGCCTGTAGAGGGCGCTGCTGGGCTCTCTCGGGTTCAGTCAGGCTGCCGAGTGGTGGTCTTTTGCCTGAGTTTGTTTGCAGGTGAGATGGGCCCCGCCTTCCCAATGGCGTCTCTCCTTCCCCAGCTGGATCTTCCTGGTTGGGGTCAAGCTGGTGTATTTGCTGCCAAGCTCTCTAGCAAGGGCTTCAGTTTGAGTTCTGTGGAGGTGAGGCCTGCCAGGCCTTATGGTCTCTTTCTCTGCTTTCAACTCTGCCTCCCACCGTGGGACGGTCAGTCCGGCTGGCGTCCAAACTCCCACCCAGGTTCCTGCCACGGCACCCCACCATCTGGCAGGGCACTTGTGGACCGCGGGTTGCAGGAGGGATGCGGTAAGCACAGAATCCGATTCGGAGCACCGAGGGGTTAAGTCCCTGGGCCCTCCAAGCCGGCCGCACGTTTCAGGTGGGGATGCGCCCCCCCTCCACCACGCCCCTCCACCCCCGGCCCGTCTCAATTTGACCCCCTGGGTGTCCCTTGCCCTGCGGCTCCTTCCCTGGGCCTCTCTTCAGAGCCCCATCTGTCCCACAAAAACAAACCCAGAACCTGCTCTGGAATCGTGAAGTCCTCTAGCCCTCTGCGTCTCATTCGCTGGGAGCTGCATTCCCATGCCGGCTTCTCTCGGCCGCCTTTGTACTCAACAATGTTTAATTTTACTAGTTGGTTTTTTTGTTTTTCAGAGGTGGAATGCAGTGGGGGAGGGGATCATAAAAATGAATTTATAGCTATATGAACACACACACACACACACACACACACACACACACAGCTCTATTTGTGTTTCCTTTGTGTATTTTTGAAACATGTATTGACTTTTGCCCCTAAATTATTTGTTTGAGGGTACTGAAGTAGCCTATGACTTATTTCTTCAATCAAATCAGTGGCAGTGTGGGGCTTTCTTTATAGCTGACACACCCACTATAACACACTTAGTAGGTATTTAAGACATCCACTTTCTTTTCTTTTTTCACTCCCTAAACACCTGAAAAAGTTGCAATTTCTCCATTAGATTGCCTTCTCATAGGTTGAGTCACAGCACAATTGCAGAGAATCTCAGGTCCCCACTTTGAACTCCCCTTTAATGTCCCTCCCCAGAAATTCTTGTTTAGATCCTGTTTTCAAGTGAAGTAACCAGAGAGGCACTGTGCAGCCTTTCATTTGCGATCCAGAGGTTGTCTGCTTAAAAAACAACATGGCTCTATACATGTAGTTCTAGGAATTGTGCTGCCTGTTTTCAAAAAGACCTGAGGAGGTAGAAGAGGTAGGGGTGTGTGTGTGTGTGTGTGTGTGTGGTGTATACTCTGACCAAAATATGCTCTGGTCTTTTTCTCAGAAAAGTTGAGAAAGATCACATCTTGGTTCTCAATGCAGCTGACAAGAGTGATATTAATTCATAACTTTGAATTCTAAAATCAAAAATACTTCTTGGAGACTTACTTGGTGTCTAGCGGTAGCCCCCTCCTCGAAGAGCTCACAGCTACATGAAGAGACAGGAGATAAGAACCTATGCAAGAACAAACAGGACTCATGGAGCAGAAACCTTCAAGCAACTTCATTTTTGTCCCTTGTTCCTGCCTCTTCCTTTAAACCTTCGCAATGATAACTGAACGGGATGAAAACTCAGAGTCCTATGGCCTTTTCACTTACTTTCAGGTGATAGAAGTCCAATGGCCACTTTGAGGGGAAAAAAGTCATTAGGATGTCCAGTGCAAAGCAACATTTCTATCTCTTGCAGAGGTAAGTCTTTACCTCCCTTCAACTGACCCCCTCTCCCTTCCTTGCTCATCTTCTTCCCACTCTAAGACTCATCTCAGGCTTTTCTGAGGTTAGAGAGAAAAGAGTAAAGGACCGTCTTTTCATGACTGGCAGTGTTGTAAGCTGGCTTTGCTTTCCCTGGGCTGGAAGCTGTAACAGATGATTAAAGATGGCTTTCTTCTGGGGAAACAGTTCTGAGCTGTGCGGAGATTGCCTGCTAGACAGCCCCTGCCCTTCTCTTGACACCAGGGCCATGTATTTCTTGACTTGCCCTTCCTTGTACCTGCCTTTAGCTTCACTCCCTCTGCCAGGCTCTTACTGCTAGGGCCCTTATCTCCTCTCTAGGACATAATTCTTTTTTAAAATGACCTCGGGCTGAGTCTCTTGGGGACAAGTGACATTTGGTCCACGGGCTTTCCCACATTTAACCAGTCATTGGCGGGAAGTGCAGTTCACTCACAGGCTGCTGAACTTGCTCAGATGTGGGTGGGTTTGGTGTGGATCTGCTGTAGACCTATAGTGAGAATTCCAGGCTATTCCTTGAAGCCCTCTCACTAGGTTTGGGTGAATAGTAGCATCCTGTCCCCATTGCCAAGAGGGGAGATTTTAGCCTGTTGAATAGCTATTACCAAAATATTTTTTCACAATTCCAACTTCCCTAATTATTTTGTATTCTCCATGTGGGAAAGAAGTTTGTTGACTTTGGAAGCCTGTAATTTTCCTTTGCAAATGGCGCATCTTGCACTCCACGTTGGTGTTTCATAGGTACTGATTTTGGTGCTTCCCTATTAATCTTTATCGCCTTGACACATGTGTTTTATAAATGATTGAGGCCATAAGAGTTGACCTCCTATTGTATATGGGCTATACAGTGATTAGGACTATGAGAGAAGAGAGAAGTAGAGAGCTCTAAGTGTTCTCTGCATGTGGGTGGCAGTCTTAGGGTAGACTTTGGGGGAGGTAGAGCCTGTTTTTGGGATAAAGAATGGAAAAAAAATACTTGGACTATCATAGGAGACTGAAAAGGCTTTGCAGTTAAGGGGATATTGTGTCAGTTCAGTCTCGAGAGGAGCTGGAGCAAGCATATGGAAGTGAGAAGGCAGAATGGCCTCCTACAGTGGCGGGATTCCAAAATGACTCCCAATGACACCCTTGAGTGGGGTGACCAGGATCTGTGATATAATGGGATGTCACCCATGAGATTATGTTATATTATATGCAAAGGCGAACTGAGTTTTACAGTTGTAATTAGGGTTCCTAATTAGCCAACATGGAGTTAATCAAAAGGGAGGTTGTTCTGGGTGCATTTGACCTAAGGAAGTGAGCCTTTAGACAAGAGAGACTATCCTAGTGACCTGGAAGAAATTATACAGTCATTTTGTGAACTGCCCAGGGGGAAAGGGGGCCTCTAGGAGCTGAGGCCCTCAGTCCTATGGCACTGAATGAGCTTAGAAGAAGACTCCAATCCTCAGATAAAACCCCAGCCTTGGATGACACCTTACACTTGGAGTTCCTGAGCACAGGACTCAGCTAGGGCACGTTTGGTTTCCTGACCCATGGAAGTGGAAATAATAAATGTCATTATTTTAAACTGTTCAAGTTGTTACTCAGCCACCACGCCTCTCTTCATGAAATTGTTTTATGTTGGAGCATGTTGAGAGACAAGGATACAAGAGCTAGGGAAGGGCCTAGTTAGGTAGGACTTAGGATGCCAGACTTGATGAGAGTGATAGTAATTCAGTGTAGGCCCAGACATGTGTTTAAAAAAATCTGGTTTGCTCATGTTTCATGTTCTTTACGGGTTGGCTGGGGTTGTTTCTTAACATTATCCCACCCCAGAACCCATGCCAATGGGCACTTCCTCTGTCATTGCTGAAGACAAATAAGAGAATATAATGAATTGTAAAAACACTTTTATGACTTCTGCCTGAAAATGCCGTATTTTCCTTTTGCTCATGTTTTACTGGCCAAAGGAAGTTGCAAAGATACACCTAGCCTCAAAGGTTCTGTGTGTGAATGGACCAGACCTATTTATTGAACTTTATTAGTATAAAATAGTTATTTTAGGTTTTTGAACAAGGTGACTTGATGACAACCAGCCCCTTAATTTATACCCCAGCGCCTTCCTTGTCATTCCACATTCTGAGAAGGTGGGCATGGTTCCACTGCAAACACATGACCTTAGTACTGGCTATTTGATCCTAGACAGAACAGTGTGCAACACTAGGAACACATATACATATCTTTTCTTCCTTCCTTCCTTTTTTTTTTTTGGAGATGGAGTTTTGCTTTTGTTGCTTAGGCTAGAGTACAGTGGTGTGATCTCAGTTCACTGCAGCCTTCACCTCTAGGGTTCCAGCAATTCTCCTGCTTCAGCCTCCAGAGTAGCTGGGATTACAGGAACCCACCACTATGCACGGATAATTTTTTTTTAATACTTTAAGTTCTGGGGTACATATGCAGAACATGCAAGTTTGTTACATAGGTATACACATGCCATGGTGGTTTGCTGCACCCATCAATTAGTCATCTACATTAGGCATTTCTCCTAATGCTATCCCTCCCTTGGCCCCCCACTGCCCAATAGGCCCCGGTATGTGATATTCCTCTCTGGGTGTCTATGTGTTCTCATTGTTCAACTCCCACTTTTTTTTTTCATTTTTAGTAGAGGTGGGGGTTTTGCTGTGTTTGTCAGACTGGTCTCGAACTCCTGACCTCAGGTGATCCGCCTGCCTTGGCCTCCCAAAGTGCTGGGATTACAGGCGTGAGCCACCACGCCCAGCCACATATCTTTTCTTGTTAATACAAGAAACATCCCGTGTTAAGAAAAGAAAAAAGATGTTTCTTACCCCAGTAGTCCTGCTGGACCTAAATGGATTTTGAGCCCATATTTACTCTAGGAATTTCCATTTTCCTGCCTCTTTTATGCCTTCATGCACTCTTTCTCACCTCTCCTGAGAGTCAATTTTCTAGTTAATTCAGGGTCAGATGGGGATGAGTCAGCAGATCTTCAAAGACAGGTGATAAATAAAATTATGAGAGGTATTCTATTCAAAATGGTTGCACTATGCCTTAGAAAAGAGTGCAAGAAAGTAGAGGTATAAAAGCTTACCCAGCATTACCAGTTGGATTTATGCCAGTTAGTAATAATATTACCAAAGCCTTTAAAATTTTTAGGGCACTTTCATCTTTCTGACAGCTGATATAGAGAGGACAATTGTTATGACTCCACTTGTGATAAATAAAAAATTGTGAGATAGAGAATGTTTGACTTGCTTTTCTTCTTCCCCTTCTTCTCCCATCAAAATGATCTCTTAGGAAAAAAAGATTTCTGGTATTTTACTTCTCCAAGAATTATCTGCATTTTACGCTTTCAGGTGAAATGGAGTTTATCTTCTCTGTGAAAGTTATTTCAGGCATAAACAAAGATATGGTGGAGACTGGTGGGCAACAGTAAAATTACAGTCAGGGATTGCCATCCTAGTGATCCTTTGGAAGCCTGGCATGGGTGAGGGAGCCAGAAAATGACTCAGAAAATGAGTGAACATGCAGAGTGTGACAAGCCCAGCAAGTACCCAGGGAAATGGAGGGAGAAATCGGACAGAAGGCCTTACAGAATTCAAAGAAGGAGAGAGTTTCCAAAAGAAGGAAAAGGTGCATTGTCAAATCCTATAGAGAAAACGGATGAAAGGAAGAAGGTAAAGAGCTCTGTGGATGTAGCAAGTCAAGGTCACTACTGACCCACTCAAGAACCAAGTTTGCAGGGAGGGAATGGAAGCCAGACTGTGGGACACAGACTAACTTCCAAGAAGGTGTAAAGAAAATTGGTGAACAGGGTGACAGATATGGTAAGAAGTACAACCTCAAGATAATAGTTGATATTCTTACTATGGAAGAAATCTGTCTGTTTATAGGTAGAAAAAAAATAGCATCAGTAGAGAAGGCAAAGTCCATTGCACAGGTGAGAGATGGTGCTGTTGCTGGATCAGGTCCCCGCAGAGGCCTGGTCCTCAAGTGCAAACATCAGTCTCTTAACACGAAGAGGGAGCTTTTCTCTAGAGGTGAAGTCTGGAGAAGGAAGAATGGGTCTCAGAAAGGAGGAGGGGTGGGGCTGGAAAGTGAGACCATTCACTTCTGAAGGCCTCGGTTTACTTTATAAACACACAGAAAGCTCATCTGCAGGGAAGGGAAGATGAAGCCCCAGGGCCTGTGTAATTTTGCAAAAAAAAAGCCATAGTGCTCATTGTGGAGAAGTTAGGTAACATGGAAACGCTTCCTTGCCTTTAAATAAGGCAGAAGGAAAACCAAGTCCAGGAAGTTCTTTGAACCAGCTCTCCCTTCACATCTTGTCTCATCCTTGGCCAGTCTTGAAATACCATGTCCAAGGTAGGGAATAAGGTAAGACTGGTATCTTTGGTCAGGTCTGAAGGGAGCATGTGTTTGGGCAGAGACCTGGCCCTGTGACTTCTGTATTTCTGGGGTATAAATATGAAACTTGTGAGTTCACCTTTTTAATCTTGGCACATCTAAATCATGAAGAATGTGGCGTTGATGTCTCTTTTCACATTTGCATTTGGGAGAAAGAGAGTTTGCCACAGTCAGTCAAAAGAACTCTCTTCTTTTTTAAACTTTGTGAGGGCTTTGTGGTTTGAGTTTAGTGCTTTTTCTTTTGGAGAAATGTGTTTTATGTTTAGGGGGATTTGTCATTTGTTCTGTTGAAGAGCATCTCATAAAAGACACTTTTTTTTTTTTTTTTTTTTTTTTTTTTTTTTTTTTTACAGCTGGTATCAGTAGAACAGGAGGAGGGGCTTTCATCTACACAGATTAGGTTGATGTACCAATCTCTTTCTTCTCCAGGGTTTTTAAGAAATCTTCCATGATTGGTTGAGCATGAGGAATCTCTGTGTGACAGCTCTATAAAGAAAGAAAGACAATAAAGACAATCTAATAGGCAGTCAGTCGATGAAGATTTTTGTCTGGAATAAATTTAGCGCATCTCATAAAGTTTTTATAGATGCTACCTTTCAGATGCTTAGAATATTATTATCTATCCCAACATTTCTCTCTTCCTGATTTTTCTTATTCTTGCCTTAAAAAAAACCTTTTAGGGTGTTCTTCTGTGTCTATTTTAAGCTCTTAGCAGAGTTGTTGAAATGACTGATTTTTCTTTATCCACTGCTTGGTGTTCTTTTCTTATGGGATTTCATTAGAGTCTTCCACAAAAATCTGACAATTAGTGGGTGTCACAATGTAATCTGTGATTTGTATTTTTATTTGGCTTCCACATATGAGCCTCAAAAGGTACTGCATAAGCATGAGATTTTGGTAATTTTGTGTCAAAATGGGAGAAAAATAAAATTATAATAGAGATAAAATATCTGATTACTTTCAATTAATAGAACAGAAATCGACCCCAAACCTAGCTTGCAGCAACTAAAATCAAGCCACCTAAAAATTCACCTTACAAGTGAGAACAGAACAAAATAAAACAAAAAAGAATTAGGAACTACATTATTCAGAATAATACACACTTTTTAATGCTGAGGGTTTTTTTTGTGGATACTAGATCCTCCTTCCTGTTCCCCCATTCTCCCTCTCTCTTGTCTGTTTTGGGAAGGAGGGAGTGTCAGTTCATAAGGAAACAAGGATTCTAGGGCAGCTGCAGAGGAAATATGTATGTGCCAGGTAAAAATATATTCATATCTTTCCACATGGATGGTGCTTGATGAGCCTGGCTTAATGTCCCCTGGGTCTGAGGAGTTGTGAGACTCTATAGCATATTTTATTATTTAATGGGATAGAGAGTGTGTCCTCACAGTGAGGCACCCATCATGGCCACAGTCCTGCCTAATATCCTTTGTATAAAAAACTGAATTCTTTTCTTCATTTTCTGAAAAAAAGTGGGAGAGGTTAAAAGGAATTTGAATCAAGAGAGAATTATCTCCTGAAAATCTTCTTCTTCTCTAAGTCTTTATAAGTTAAATGTTTTGATTTCTGCTAGTGAAGCCTCCCTTTTCATGGCAAAAAAAGAGCAATGAAAATGATAACGTGTTTTTATTTTTTTTTTCTCTTTCAGAAAGAGAAGCATATTGGGGGTCATAAAATCATACTTTTTCTATGGTGTTGCCATTGCTTCTTTATGTCCACAAGGACAAACCAGGTATTCAAGGATTTGAGATTCATTTTTCTTAAAACTTTAACAAATAGATATACATTTATACATATATATACATATACATAAATTTATATAAATATATTTATATATGTATAAATATATATGTATATGTATTTATATACATATATAAATGTATGTATATATATATATATTTATATAATTTTTTTTTTGAGATGGAGTTTTGCTCTTGTTGCCCAGGTTGGAGTGCAGTGGCATGACCTCGGCCCACTGCAACCTCTGCCTTCCAGGTTCAAGCAATTCTCTTGTATCAGCCTCCCGAGTAGCTGAGACTACAGGTGTGTGCCACTATGCCCAGCTAATTTTTGTATTTTTAGTAGAGATGGGGTTTCACCATGTTTACCAGGATGGTCTCAATCTCTTGATCTTGTGATCCGCCTGCCTCAGCCTCCCAAAGTGCTAGAATTACAGGCATGAGCCACTTATATATAAATACCCAGCTGTTTATATATAAATTTATATATGTATATATGTATATACAATTATACATGTATTTATATATAAATTTAGGTAATAAATATATAAATATAAATCTATATAAATATAAAAAATTTATACATTTATTTATGTATAAATGTATGTATACATTTATGGATATTATCTTATGTATATTATATATGTTTACATATATATATAAAACATATATACATATGCTTCAGAAAATGCTCAAGCCAGGAATATAAATCCTAAACCCATGGCTGTGACTCCCTTTGCTTCCTGCCTTAAGAGATGGGGCATCTCAGCCACTTCCTCCAGTGTGGAGGAAGGCTAGGTGGGCAGGGAGTTGGGAGCAGGCATCCCAGAGGAAGTGGCTGAGATGCCCTTTGCCATCCACATAGGAGCTACATCTGGGAGACTAATCTCAGGTGCTTATGGTACTCCCTGGTCTCCAAATAGGTGGAAATCACCATATGGAACTTTAGACTTGAAACTTTATTCTGGTTGCTAAGACAGGTAGCAGGAAAAGAAACAGTATTGCTCTGGGAGTTGAAAACTGTGAGCTTTACTAACAGCAAGACCATTTGCTCATGGTGTGACCTTGGGCAAGTGAAGTTACTGAATCTGGCTGCACCTCTATTTTTCTGTAAAATGTGGATCATAATCCCTATCTTGCTTATTGTGGGAGTGTGGCATGTGTCAGGTAGTCCAGGGCATGTGGCTGCTTTAGTGTGTTAGTAAAAGTGTTTTATAAACTGAAGAAGCTTATGACTGCATGCTTCTCTGTGCCTGGCCCGGTGCTGAGCTCTCTGGTAAATGCTCAAGACCTACAGACCACAGTCCTCACTTCTCAGTGGGCTGAGAGACTAATTCAAAGAAGGAAAAAGCAGTGACAGTGTTAGGCACCTCAGCAGGGCTGTCCTAGTAAGCAGTAGGCAGGTGTATTTAATATAGTAGCCCTCAAACTCCCTCAGAGGTACATGGACTGTGGAGCCAGGGGCAATAAAGGACAAGGCTCCTTTCCTCCTCCCCCAGATATTTTTAAATCTCTAAAACCAAATGTCTGTTACAGTTAGTGGTTGGTTATAGTTTAAATAGTGGCTCTTTTTTGGTTAGTGGTGGAGAAAATAATGGTATGCTTTACAATCTATGGAGTCTTACATTCAGTAAAATAGTGTACAAGAAGAAAATTACCATGTCTGTGATATCCAATGCCACTAAGTTCAATGTTGAAAAGAATTTTAAACAAGTGCTACCTGAGTCTCTCAGCATCCAAACAATTGAATCTATCATCAAAATAATTTTATAAACTGGGAAAGAGATGTTTCACATGGATGTCTTTATCTAGAGCTTTTGATTTTGACTTTCAGAGGATACAATTGCTTTATTCTCTTTACAAATTAATTAATTTCTACAATTATTTTTAACTTTAGAAATAGAATCTTATCTAGAGAAAAAAACCATGACCAGCCAGACGTGAAGGAAAATCATTGGGTTTTAGCCATGAGCTTTTATCTCGAACACTGCTTTCAAATCCAGGCAGTCAGTTCTAAGTCAACATTGTGCTGCTTCCACTTTTCTTTTTCTTTTCTTTTTTTTTTGACTGACATGCTCCCCTTTCTTCTTTATACTCTGTACACTAGGACTGAAGAGTGATGTTGGAGACACTATACCTTGGGAATCAAAAGCAGGCTGGAATCAGCAGTGGAGAAAAACAAAAGAAGTTTGTGTAGAGGAGGAAAGGCTTTTCCTTTATCCCATTAGGATTTGTGTTTGGACCTGAAAATTAAATGGACAAAAGACAGATTAACAGGGGAAAGGCTTACAGATTGTATTTGATGTTAATATTTTTACATGTACACAGAGGGTTCTTATATAAGAAATGAAGACCCCAAAACATGCATAGGCCTGAGAGCTGATATACCATTTTAGCAAAGAATGATAAAATATTTGTGGAGATGTGACAAGACAGAATAAAAAGGAGTTTGGGCTAGAGACTGTAATGAAATGAGTTTGGGCTATGAAAAAGTTACTAGGAAACACAGAAGAGGACTTGTGGAACATTATCTTAGAAGGTTTGTACAAATTCATCTCAGCTTTGATTCCCTCTCTCCAGTGATAAGGATGTTCTCTTCTTCCTGGTACAGAGAAAGCAACTTTCTCATGGAAAATTTATGCTCTGCTTTTAGAGAAAAAGGGCAGTCAAAGAGCTTTTCCTGCAGCTTTTTCCTCAATGGCCTTCAGCTCAAAAAAATCAATATATCAGAACAGTATATTTTGGGATGGTATATTTTGATTTCTTTTACTTGTTCACATCCTTATACAGTCATGCATTGACTAATGATGAGGATACATTCTGAGAAATGTGTCATGAGTTGATTTTGTCATTGTGTAAACATGATACATTATACTTACACAAACAGACTATGGTATAGTCTGCTACACATCTAGGTTGTATGGTATAGCCTATTGCTTCTAGGCCACAAACCTGTACAACATGTGTACTGCAGTACACTGCAGGCAACTGTAACACAATGGTATTTGTGTTTTTTTAAACACAGAAAAGTTACAGTAAAAATATGGTATCAAAGATTTAAAAAATCATACCCCTGTATAGGGCAGCTCTTTTATAACCTTATGGGAACACCATTATACACGCAGTCCACTGTTGAGGGAAACATCATTATGTGGTGCAAGACTACTTTCCTTGAAAGAAGAAATTGGATCCACTCACCATTTTAAAATGCTTCTTAAATTTTCACTTTGACTTTCACCGTAGGGTTCCAATATAGGTAGCCTCCTTAGAGGCACCTCAGTGCCTGGTCTGAATCACTTCCTGGCTTTAGGGTCGCAGTCCTCCTCCTGGCTTTTTTTTTTTCTTGTGTGACTTGACCTTTTTGGTTGCTGTCATTAACCAAGCTGACTTCCATCTTGACCTGCTCCCCACTCCTGCTTGTTCCAGCAGGTACGTCAAGCCCCTCAGTTCTGTCAGATCCCTAGTCCTACCACTCTTTGCCATCTTTCTCAGGAAAATCGATTTTTTTTTTCTATCTCCTAGCAATTTAGAATCAGACAGACTTTGGATTCAAATTCAGTCTTTGCTAGTTAACTTCTCTATGGCTTTCTCAATTGTCAGCATTTGGCACAGGAAAGTTAATCTCTTTACTTCTACTATTAGTTTTTATAGTGGTGGGCAGGTTAGTAATACTTGGGACAAACAGGGCCTTGCAATATTATTCAAATTAATTTGTGATGGTATTTATATGCTCTTTGAAACATCTAGCAGCCCTTCTCAAGATTTGCTAGAGGATTAAGTCCTCATGCCCTAAGACATCCATCGTATGTAATAAATTAACCTATCTCCTCTGCATCTAGAACAGTACTGGCTAAGTACTTTCCTTGGGAGAATTGAGAAAATAGTGGCTGAAATCATTTTCTATGAGACTTAATTATCTCAAGGAACCTTGGTTGGGAAGAATGGTTAAAGAATAGATTTCCATAATTTATGATGTTGAGCTTTTATGTGAAAGCTGTTTGATTTAGGAGAATGAGTGTGACTCAAATGGGAAGGAAGCTAATACATGAATTCCAAATATAGCATGTTTGTAAGGTATTCTGAAGACTCTACCTGCAAGAAGAATTTTTCTGTTGTTTATAACTATCCTCTGTAGACCTGATCCTGAAACCTATTTCCCAAGTAGTAATCTTCATTTTTACATTATCGAGCCTGAATGCTGATCATAGACTTTCCTTGCAGGTGGTGCTAAATGAGAATGTTGATGCATTTATTTTGGAAGCCCCACTGGGGAATGCTGTCCAGAATTTTAGCTGATCTTACTTTCACTGCACTCTTTTTATTAAAAAATGAAAATATATTTTTGGTTGACATTCAAAAAGGAGACAGGAAAGGGCAGATGTCTGGAATAAGACTGTACATCAAGTCTTCCCTTTCATTTGCTTCTCCACGACAAGCAAAGTGGCGTTTGGAGATGTGGGAAAACTTTCCAAATTCATTTGAATTGTAAAGACACAAACCCCAAAAGTACATAGATGGTGCCAGTTGTTCTGAACTGTGGTGGGAAAATTTGGATCAGAATTACTAACCAGACTGGAGAGAGAAGGTAGTTGGGCACTTTCTCTTTGACAACATCCAGACCTTATGGAGTAGATGGGAACAGAATGGCGAAATCAGAAAGAAGGGTGGATAGATGAGTTTTCTCCAAACAAATCATATGATTATAGAAGGAGAAAGAGAACTTGCTAGAACTCTGAAGGGACTGCTTGGCTAGAATGCATTTACCTTTGGAAATAAGGTGTTTTCAGTGTTTTTTTGGAAGCTGTATATACTAGCCTGTTCTCTTATTGCTATAAAGGAATGCCTGAGACTGGGTAATTTATAAAGAAAAGAGGTTTAATTGGCTCACGGTTCTGCAGACCTAGCAGCATCTGCTTCTGGGGAGGCCTTAGTAAGCTTATAATCATGGCAGAGAATGAAGTGAAAGTAGGCACATCACGTGGCACAGCAGGAGCTAGACAGCGCGGTGTGGGGAAGGGGGTGGGGGCGCTTCACGCTTTTAAACGACCAGATCTCAGGAGAACTCACTCTCTACTGAGAGGACAGTACCAAGGGGGCTGGTGCCAAACCATTCCTGAGAAATCGACCCCCAATAATCCAGTCATCTCCCACCAGGCTCCCACTCCAACATTGGGGATCACATTTCAACATGAGAAACAGCGGGCGGGACACACATCCAAACTATATCACTGTCCATCATTAATGGTTGTTCTCTGACTGTATTATTACAGACTCTTTTTGATTCAGGGCAGACATAAAAGGAGTGAACATGAATGGGATCTGTTAGCACAGAAAGCAGCGCTATTACATTCTCAAGAAGCCCCGCATTCTAAGCACACACCCCCAGCTCATTCCAACATAAGTTATACTGCTTTAACATTGTGAAGACTCTGGTATAATGAAACTTTAATTATGGCTAGAAATTGGCACAGCCATTTCACCTTTTGCAGCCTTGCATGTAGTCTCTTTCAAGGAGCATTAATGTTTAAGCTATTTAGCTAAATTAAAATTATTTTTATGAAAAGGTTAAGCGATCTATACACTTGTATTAAGGGGATATTTTACTTTTCCTGTAGAGATTTATTTTCACTTAAAGATTAAACATGAAATAAGCCATGGAAAGAAAAAAGAAAAAGAAAAAGTGGAATAGTAAATCAGAAGACTTTCTCTTTCAACATCTCCTTCAAATGAGCCTACAATTAGATAGGGATTGCCAACATTGCATGCATTTGCCAAAACCCAGATGATCATATTTTTTTTTTTGGATTTAGTGGAGTTAGGGATATTAGGGGAAGAGAAAGCTAGAAAGGTAGTTCTGTGCGTGGAAACCTAACTGTTTCTGTGTGTTTGGGAACAAAACTAAACAAAATTGATCATCCTCTGAACATCCAGCTGAGCTCACCTGTGGGAAATCCCTGGCTGTCCTCTGGCAATGAACTTTTAAATAGCTCAACTGATAGAAACAGGATTGAGGAAGTGATTTTTTAAATTCCTGGTAAATTTGCAAAACAGGCTATAAAAGAAAGCATTTTTCTAATTCTTCAGTTGTTTATTGCTAGGTATCATAGACCCAACTGCTTCTCCACATCTAGATAGCAGCAACTTCATAGACTGGGAAAAACTTTATAACAAATAACACACCAGCATTATGGGACATTTTGTGATCCATTGGCTTGAAAAAGTTTTGGGGAGTCATTTTAAAATGGGAGAAATCAGTGCCTACAATAAGTGAAGTTGTTCCTGTGTTACCTATGGAGCAAGTTAAGGAGGCAGGGATGGGCACAATCACAGGATACAAAAACTCAGAGAGAGATAAGATTGATGACATCAATCAAAACCAGGAGCACTGGACTCACTGTTACAACATTACTTTACCTTGGCTTGCACAGGTTACAAGGAGATGTTCTGTGTATCTCATTCTGAGCCCAGGATCAGAGGGATGCCCTGCTGGCTGGTTAGGTTTAAAAATACCCTGGTAGGTATCTTCTAGTATCTAATTCCTGGGCACGATAGACCTTGTACCACCAGCTTCATCCTGAAGGTATTGCTAGAAATTCAGCCTCACAGTGATCTTTGAAAACTGACCTGGTAGCTTTTGCGGGGCTGCTAATGAGAATCATATAATAACACTAAAGAAAGATCTAAATGACCATGCCAGATGACTGCATTTGTATTCACTCAATTGGGTATAAGATGAATCATGTTTGGGGGTGCCTTAGCACGTAGCCTCTCCTAAAATTTGACTGTAGCTCGTATTAAAATTAAATGGAAGATAAAAGTGGTTTCAAGAGTGAGATGAAATGATTGTGTTATTGAAATGCTAATTTGGATATGGCAATTGCATAAGAGATAACCCTGCCTGTGAGACAGCCTGAGCGTCTGAGCCCACATCCAAAGAAAACGCCTTTCCTCCAGTGTTGTATGTTTGCATGTGGGTGTGTGCATACACAGATGTCTTACTCTTTGACAAGCCCTTTTACGGATGTCAGTCTTGGTGTATTTCTACCCAGGGGATTTTTCGGTGACTATTTTAGCATACATTTTTAATTGTTGGTTGAACACAACCTCTCCTTTTCAAATACCATTGCATGCTTGACAAGATTTGGAACCTTCTAGAAAAGGGTCCCAGGCTCAGTTGCTTTGATCATGAACTAGTGACTAATTTGGTTGACTAGAGCATACACCTAAGGCAAAGGGAAGAAAGTGGAGTGTGGCCAACGCAGGACCAGTCTAGTGGAGAGGCCGTTCCCAGAGATCTTTGACCAGGACCCCTCAGGTGAAATGGCCTCGCCAGTCACCTCAGTTAGTCTCCCCTGAATGATAGGCTTTGGGGAACCTGGCAGTCTGGAGGCACTGTTGTCACTGTTGATAAACAAACCGCAATATCTGAATGAAACACAGGCTCTCCCTGCAGTAATGCAAATCAAAAAGTATATGCATTTTGAAACAAGACAAAGCCATAGGTTTTTAAAGCTCAGCATGGTGATAAAAATGTGCAGCAAATCTGCCATTTGTGTGTGACATCTGAGGGGCAATTCATCAGAACTTGAGTTTACTTGTAAAGAAGATAATCATGAAAAATTGTCAATATAACACTAATTGTGGGGAATATTTATTCTGTTCAGGTTGCCCCCTCCATTAGCACAATCACTAAAATGCACCATTTGGCCTCTGGAGTATTTACACCTTCCTTTCCCTAATTATGAATGTGGAGGCTGCTGAAGCATAATACCTGGGAAGTAAAAAGGATCTAGAGTGAAATGGAAAAAAAACAAAAAACAAAAAACAACCCATGACAGAGATGAAAAATACCATGTTGGAGCTTACAACCCCCTAGCTCAGCAAGGCCTTCCAGGTCATTCATCTTGCCTTTGATTTGTCTGCGTTTTCACTTCAAATAGGTTTACAGGTTTTTAGCTGAAACCAATTAAAGAGAGCCAATTGGCAGGGTTAGCACTTGTGGTGTTTATGGTGCGCATTGTATTGATTTATGCTGCTCGGCAGCTACAGTGAAAAGCAAACTATATGAAGAGAAAGGGAAACCTCAGACTGGGGAGGGATTACAGTGCGTAGGATTACTTCGAAGACAGTAATGAACAACACCATAAAGAAACCTGCTGACTCTACAAGTTCAAGCAATAAGGAGTATTTTTTTAAGAAAGACAGTCTAATGGCTATAATTTAGTGACAAGTAATCATGCAAGATGCTTAGTGTCAATTGACAGTGCAGGGCTCTTTCATTTGAAGTAACAGAAAAGGATGCAGGGAAAGGAAACACATTAATGCTGGTTGTATTGTGGCTTATTTAGGCTTCACCTTCTGGGCAAAGACATAGTGGGGTGGGGTCCAAGGGAATGAGTTCCAGGAGAATAGAGTGTGAAGTTATTGAGTGGTCAGGCAAAGATAACTTTAAAAAAATCTTATAATATTGGAAATAGCTGGTTGATCACTTAAGCCAGCAGGGTCAAAGTATTGAGTGGGATATTCTGGAAAATGGGAAGTTTTGCAGGAAATACCCATGCAATGAAAGTGATAAAGACAAACACTGGGTAACTTCTGAGGCCGTTTCCTGCCATCTAGCTTTATAGTGCATAGAATATTCACTGTGATGTCCACAGTCTTAAAGAGTTGATGATTTATAAGCTCAATGATATAACATCATCTGAATTGGCAGGCAGTACAGAGTGGGCAAAGTATTGGCATTTTTGAACATAAGACTAAAAGATTTTACTTTTGGGGTGGGAAAATGAGGAGAACCATAGCTTTTCTGTTCGTAGTCCTCTATAGCAAAGGCTATGAAATTCAGGAACAGCAATCGAAAACGCTTTCGACATGTCTTAAAGATTCTTGGAAACAGAAGCTTTGATCATTGAAGAAGAAAAAAATGTTCAAGCAAGTTAAATGACCAGTTTGGTTTGGAAAATAGCTCAGGCAGGATTGTCCTATAAGACTTTTATGACTTAATGTTAAACTTCATAAAGACAGGTGAGCCAGGTGTAGCCTTGAATATTTGTAATAATAACAATAATAATTATGAGGTGTTAATACTCAGGCCTTGTCTTTGTTTAATAGCTTATCCTCTTTTTTTTTTTTTTAAAGTACCATACATGCATCAACTCTTTGATTATCAAAAATGTCCTGTGAGGTTATAAAGTTAAGCATCATTATTCCCATATAAAAGATGAAGTAATAGCCTCAGGTAGCTTAAATGATTTATTGTGGCAACTGATAAGGGGAAGGAGAAGAGAAGTAACAATTATTGAAGACTTATAACTCACCAGATCTTGGACTGGAATATGCATATGTGTGGAAGTCCTCAAAACTACAATCAAATCCCTTTTGTTTTAACAGGAGAGGAAATTGGACTCGAATAGATCGAGTAAATTGACCCCTCATCAGTAACAAGCAAGAGAGGACACCAGGTTTTGAACCCAGGTACTGAGCTCTGGCTACTCATCTATACTTTCTCTGTCTCTCTTGACCATAATGGCTATTTTGTTAAAAAGAAGTTTCCTTGGTCCAGAACATAAGAAGCTTGGAAGTTGTGTTGGTAGTGTCAGCCGGATGAAGTGTGTTAGAGAAAAGCTTTCCGATTAGTGTATTGTGGGACACATATTTAGTATGCATATCATAGGAGAAAAGAAGTAGAGTTGATTTAGAGGACTACTGTGAAGCTGATTAAGAAAAAAAAAATACACAAAAAGGTCTTGATAACACAAAATAATCTTTTAAACCAATCAAATGAACAAACAAAATACAGCAGATTCTTTTTACAAGGGCTGGATATAGATAATTTTAAGCCGGGATCAGGCTAAGCATAGGCAAATACATGGTATAACTAACAGAGGACCTGGATTGCAAGTTAGGAAATCTAAGTTCTAACCTTGGCTAGGAGGAGTGGCTGTGTGGCTTAATGTTTGAGGCTCTAATTTTCTTCATCTGTGATGTGAGGGAATTCAGATCACATACTCTTTAGAGCCTCTTCTAGACTTAATGCTCTCTTTTCATGATGGTTTGAAGGTACTTACGCTGGAATATCCCAGAAGTCAAAGAGGTAGCTTATACTGTGGCTTGAATCCTAAGAGACATTGCTTTCTAGGCCTATACGACTCCATTCTCACAGTATGGAAGCCTCAGACCTTCTGTATCCTGCTCATTTCTTTACTGGAAGGACCAGATACCTTCCGAAACAGGGCTCAGAATGTCCCAGCTTGGAGAAATTTAGACCAATCACATAATTTCACAAGAAAGAAGCTAATACTCAGAGAGAGAAACATATCTAAATTCACAGTCATGTCACAGTGGAACATTTGCTAAACTCTGTGTTTCCTGACATTACCAAGTCTTCTGAGATTCCACTTCATTCATTCACTTACTTATTCGTTCAGTACTTTCTGAGGGTCTACTATTTGGTCAACAACTTTTACGCCTGTCCGGATTCAAAAATACATAGAAGAAATAATCCCTGTTTACAAACAAGGTCTTTTAAGATATATGTGTTGATAAAACTCATTGTTGACATTTATTTTGTAGTTGTTTTCATTCCTCAACTGCCTGCCTTAATATTACCACTGAAGAATATTGTACATTTGTTTTTCTGGTGTGGATGGCATGGCAGAATGGTAGATACTGCATGGATTAAGACATGATAGACTGCAGAAACAATAGCCCTCCATCCTCTACCCCCTAAAAAATAGAATAGCTTACAGAATAAGTGTACTATTTTCTAATTGTATAGGCAAATAGAAGCTATGCTCCCTGCAGCTTTTCAAGGACCCAGGCTGACGGAGGTTGTACTATTTTTAATGCAGACTTAAGGGTTACCCTGGGTACCAATATTTTGCCAAATGAAAGGAAAGAGAAGAGATGATTGCTTATAGTCATTTTATGGACCACACCTTTCCATGGCCCTGCACACTTTTGCTCACATTCTATTGGCTGGAACCTAGTCACATGACCACACATAAATGAAAGGTAGGCTAGAAAATAGAGTCTAGCTCAGTGCTCAGAAAATTAAAAAAAAACAGGTTTTAGTGAACTGTCAGCAGTCTTAGGCACATTATTCTATGTCTAAACCTCACCTTCTATTAAACCATTGTGTGAATTCCTATTCAGATTTAGTTCCCTTGTAGAGGATGATTTATATCAATTGTTAAATGGGGGAAAGTTAATGTACTTGCTTTTGGTGCTAGATGCCTTTAGAATTCTGCAAATAAATAAATGGTTCAATATTGCTGTTTAATAACCAAACATAGAACAAGAGCTCTAAAGTTTTGTCTCTGTGTCTTGCTTGATTTATTCCTCACCATAGACAACATAAATCATTTTTAAAAATTTTACTTTGAGTTCTGGGATACATGTGCAGGATGTGCAGTTTGCTACATAGGTGTGCATGTGACATGGTGGTTTGCTGCACCTATTAACCCATCATCTAGGTTTTAAGCTCTGCATGCATTAGGTATTTGTCCTAATGCTCTCTCTCCCCTTATCCCCAACCCCTCAACAGGCTGCAGTGTATGATGTTCCTGTCCCTGTGCCCATATGTTCTCATTTTTCAACTCACTTATGAGTGAGAACATGCAGTGTTTGGTTTTCTGTTCCTGTGTTAGTTTGCTGAGGATGATGGTTTCCAGCTTCATCCATGTCCTGCAAAGGACATGAACTCATTCTTTTTTGGGGCTGCATAGTATTCCATGGTGTACATGTCCCACATTTTCTTTATCTAGGCTATCATTGATGGGCATTTGGGTTGATTCCAAGTTGTTGCTATTGTAAATAATGCTGCAAAAAACATATATATGCAAACATACGTTATTATACAACATGTCACTTACATAATACTTTTTACTAAAATAAGCAAACAAACAAAAACAATGATAGCAACAACAAAAATCCTTGCCTTACCTTAGAGGCAGTTCTGAGGAGTTAAAGGAAGAGAATTTTTCTTAAAAAAATTATTTTATATGTTTTTAAACTTTTACTTTAAGTTCAGGGGTACAAGTACAGGTTTGTTACATAGGTAAACTTGTGTCATGGGGTTTGTTGTGCAGATTATTTCATCACCCAGGTATTAAGCCAAGACCCCATTATTTATTTTTCCTGATCCTCTCCCTCCTCCCACCCTCCACCCTCCAAAAGGCCTAAGTGTGTGTTTTTCCCTTTATGTGTCCATGAATTCTCATCATTTAACTCCCACTTGTAAGTGACAACATGAGGTATTTTTGTTTTCTGTCCCTGTATTAGTTTGCTAAGGATAAGAGAGTTAATTACGCATATTTTTAAAAGGTGAGTGAAAGACTACTAGAGAAATAACTTCTATTTTATGAGAGGAATACATATGTACAATTATGAAAATAGGATTTTGCCTACAATTAAGAAATCCACATTACAAATTTTTAACCCCCCCAGCAATCTTTTTCAGCAACTTATATGACTTCATCACTAAATGTAAAATGTGAAATTTGATTATGATGTAGGTATGAGTACTAGACAGATTATGGAATGTTTTTAAAGAGGTACAAAAGGAGTCCTAGACTGAGGGGGTCACTTGAGTATAATTTTAATTTAAAATGCCCCAGCAAACGGTAAATACTCCTTGTTTAGATTTTTATGTAGCTCATTTCTGCACTTTATTTTCTGCTCATATCTTTTTTTTTTTTTTTGGCAAGGCTTCTACACCTACACTATCAAAAATAGCCTCCCCCATTACTCTCTATTCACCTTACTAGCTTTATTTTTATCTTTAGAGCACTTTTGCTAGCTTGCATTGTATTATATATTCACTTGCTTGTTTGTTATTGTCTTTATTCATCACTAGAATATAAACTCAAGGAGGGCAGAAACTTGATCTGTCTTGTTTTTATTGTATTCCCAGCAGCCTTGAACAAACAGTACCTGAATTAAACTAGGTACTCAATAGACTTTGATTGAATAAATGACTTGCTTGTTTCATGTAGATGCAAGATTTACTTAATGGCCACAGTGGAGGCAATGGACATTGGTTATGACTCATAAGTGCTATTCTGGGTGGTTTCATGCCCAGAGCCATTGTAAACCTGTGCCAGTTAAGCTTTTGCTGCTGAAATGACTGCCTAAAACTTAGTGGCTCAAAGCAACAATATTTGTTCAGCTTACGATTCTGTAGGCTGCAATTTTGGCTGGGATTTCAGCTGGGTGGTTCTTTTCACCTTGGCTAGGCTCACTCACGCATCTGTGGTTGGGTTTGAGTCAGCTAGGTGGCTCTGCTTCTGGAGTTGGTTGGCTGTCACCTGGGGTGATGAAGGTGACTGAGACAACGTGTCTCGCATCATGCAGCAGCCCAGACTAAGCTATCCACATGGCAAATGCGCAGGGTTTCAGAGTTAGAGCAGAAAGTGGAAAGCCTTTTGAGGCATACGTTAAAAACATGTGCAATGAACTTCTGATGCAACCTGTTGGCTGGAGCATGCCATAACCTCAGCCTAGATTCAAGGGATGGAGAAATAGATTTCACTGTTAAAATGATGGAACAGGAAAGCCTGATTTTAAAAACATGAATCTGGGCAAGGGGAGAGTTTGTGGCCACTTTTGAAATTGATCACCAAGCCTTCATTGTTTTGGTCTGAAGGACCTCCTGATCCTGTACAGATTCCTTTTCCACTAAAACATATAATCAAGGCAACCAAACGTAGAAAGTTCAAATGCATATCTAGGAGCAACATCCTCATCTGCATAAAAAAGCCTTTCCTGTGAGGGAGGACTGATTGTTCCCCATCTAATAGCCATTCTGTTTTCCTTCTCCCCCACAATATTAATTATATTCTACTCTGTATGCATCTCTGCTCAGCTATCCACCTTACCTCTCAATAAAAAGAGATAGTGTTTCAAAATAAATAGCCTGATACACTGTAAAGATGCTGCAGGTACTTAGAAACAATATTTTCTAAATATTTATAAGCTATATTTCAAAATTGGTTACATTCAGTGAATTATGTAAATAAACATCAGACCTACAAGTCACCATCCCACAGCTCCAGTGCAGCAAGTCCAATTACTCATCTATAAACAGACAAGTCATCATTTAAAACTCTGTCCTCTGACTCAGAGCTCTGTCTTTGGATTCTATCCAGCTAAATAAACCTAGAGTGTGAAACTTGTTTTTTCTTACTAAAAGAAATAAGAAGAATTTCTTTATTATGAGAGAGAGTGACAGTGTTTATTTTATTTGCTTTTGAATTGCTTTAGTACATAAGAAAAACCCTCTGTATAAACTGGTCCAAATCTCAATTGGAATATGGTAGAGAGACATGGGGGTAGGAACAGGAGGTGGGAAAAGGCAAAAGGAAACAGAAAGTATTTTTGCAGAGAGCTTGAGCTTAATTTTCTTGAAACGCTCCAGGCTTGTAGAGCTGCAGGCTGGAAGGACAGGTCAGCCAGATGTGAACACTTAGGTCACCTTCTGGAACAATGTCCTGATTCCCTTACATGGTTGCAGGATATGAGGATGACAGGGAAGCAGAAAAAACCGCAAGTAATTCACATTATGTGTCCTTGTAGACCATCCACACTCTACTCTCTTTCTGTCCTGGCAATGCTTATCTCCCAAGAGACGGGATCCAGATCTAGGCAGAGAGATAAGAACTCTGCACTAAAAGCCTGGACATAGTGAAGTTTATAGATGGAGTTTAAGCACTTTAAGCATTAGACTATGAAGGTTTGGGGAAGGCATTGTTCAGTGTGATGTAGGATTTTGTAGGTCTTCCATGGAATCTTTAAAGGTAGGCAGCAGATGAATCTAGAAAAAGTACCTCAGGCCAGATGAACAAAATTGAAAAGCTAGAAATGCATGTCAGGTACTTATGGCTCTTGGGGAGGAGGTGACAATGAATGCAGAAGGAAGGTGGTCTCCAGGCAGAGAGGTTTGTGTTGGCGAGTGGTGAGGGCTGTGAAGGTAGAGACTAGGTGGGGAGCTTAGGATTTATTCCTGTGGTAATGAGAATCACTGAGGACTTTTATACCAATATCTAAAAATAAGCATGAGAGATGTGGACAGGAGAGTTGTGTGACACCCTGTAGCAAAATGGAGAGTCTAAGATCCAAGCTCCCTATTCCCAGCGAAATATCTTAGCAAAGGTACATGGAACAAAGCATGGCCTATTGACCATCAATAACCCACCAGAAGGATGGAGAATTTCTGTGTCAGTGGTAGATACCAACTAACAAAGGGAATAAACTGAGTCAGTCCCTCTCTCCATCTCCCTCTCTCTCTGTCTCTCTCTCTCTCTCTCTCTCTCTCTCTCTGAGGTTATTATATTCAAGTCACAGTCATAGGAATGAATACACTGTCTAGGAGTGATGGTTAATTTTAAGCCTTTTTGTCTATCAGTGGAGGGAATGATCCTTCTGGAAACTCTCAGTACCTGGAAACTTGAAACCATCTCTTTTTAGCTTCTCCACTTCTCTCAGTGTTTGCTGCTGGTATCGTACCATAAATATTTACAGGCAAGTTCTTTAAACAAACAAATAACTGAATGAATAAACAAGCCTCTAACAAAGTATCCCCACCATCATTCCTCACACCAGCCTCTTTTCTCTCAATATGGTTTCCATTTATTCAGATCAATCCTGTCTGATTGCTTATATTGGTTCTCTCTTTTCCATCTACTCTCAGGCAGATTACTGCCTGGCAAGGGCTGCTACTGAGTTTTTATCTTTTCTTTTTTATTCTTAGGAGATCAACCCATCTGTTTTCACTGTCCTTAAAACAGATACCTTTTCTCAGTGAAAATTTCATAGAAATGTAAAAGTCCCCTTTAACTCATTTCTCAAATCTTACTAGATATTTATAAAAATCTTCAAAAAATTAGTAACTTTTCTTATTATAAAATTGTAACCATTTATTACAGAAAAATTCAAATCACAGGTAAATATAGAGAAAAATAAAATCAGAGAGAATTCAAATATGCAGAGGTAATGATTGGTAATGTGTATGTATGGCATGTACTGTTTTGTTCTATGTGCTTACACACACGTACACACACACATTCCCATACATATACAGATTTTTATCTAGGAATCAGAGAGATATAAAAATTGTTTTATTTTCATGAGAAGTTTTAGACAAAATTTGAGCTATAGTCACTAAAGATGTGGGGAAAATATATGATATTGATGTGTTATTTATGTAGAGTCCATCGTGAGCAACTTAAAATATCACTATTTTCCTGGTTTATTCAAGCTTGGCAACACTTGGAGCTTCTTCACCAAATTTAATACTTTTCTTTTTTTTTTTTTGTATCAAGGTCATAATAAGTATTACTGGAGAAGGAAAAGAAAACAGACCAGCTGGTAATTGTCATGGAGCCAGCTACTAAAAAGTGTTAGGGGTCTTTTAATAAGTCTATAAGCATTTGCAGCAGTGTCTCCCCGCACCCTGATTTGAGATTTTACAGCCTCCACATAAATATTTTTAAGATCCAAATTGGTTCTTTGAGGTGTGAAGGAAACAGCTGATTTCCTTTGCTTAAAAGAGGTAGTCCCATTTTTTAGGAGCAGTCAAATACTTTGCCTTAAAGATACAGTTCATCCAAAGAAAAGGGATTGTAATCAGTGCAGCATACAATCTTGTTGATTACATTCTCCTCGGCAAGAACTTAGGAGTTATTAAAGCACCTTTCCAGAAAGAGAAATGACTTAAAATACCTTAAATCTATTGTGTTATTTCCCCCAAAGGTTTATCATGAGTAAAAGATACCTTCAGAGTCTAAAAAGAAAACACGTTGGAAATTAATACAATCTAGGAAAAAAACTAGTAGCTGTAATTAGTCTGTACTCTCAACAAACATGCAACAAATATCCACATGAGGGTGGGACACATTTTTGTCTGAACTTAGTTCGGATTCAATGTAAATTTTTTTCTTAAGTCACAATAATGTAACTTAAAATGTTTCTGGAAATATGTATTGTACACAGTCTAGAAGATGAAAAGAATATAACTGTTATTCTTGGTTTGTTTTGAGGTTATTTACTTAGGGCAAAGCACCTCATTTTTCTTGTGTGCAAAAAGTAATTATGCAGTCAAAAGAAATATAGCTCATATACTTCAAAACATATGAAAAATGTAAAACTTTATTACACACATTAATTTCTAACAAAGGACATCTCTAGCATCAGCATAACTGGGACAAGCCAGATAACTGATGTATATATACGGATGTTTCTCCCAAATGGGTTTTATAAAGGCAAACAAACAAATAAACAATTTCTTCTTTTATGTCTGCCTCTCTTTTATAAATTTTCTCTTCCCAATATAGGCAATAGTTTTGGGAATTTGCGTGTGTGTGTGTGTGTGTGTGTGTGTGTGTGTGCGTGCACGTGCACACACATGTACATTAATATATTCTGTTTGTTAGACTTGCTAGTCCCTTATTTCTCATTTTTCACATGTTGTAAAACAAAGATATGAAAACCTGTAAATTATGAATTAAATACGTTCATGGTTTTTCCAACTTGGATCTTGCCCATCCTGACCTTCCGGAAATGTCAGCATATTCTTGGAAAGCTACTGTTAGTGTGAGTGAGCCAGGCCTGTTCTGGTTGCCCTCATTCTTTCACTCCCCAAGCAGTGGCTCCTGGATAACAAGGTCTGGATTCTTGCCACTGTAGGCAGGAAGATGTATGGCTTGACTTGTGTTGTCTCGGGGGTCATGGCCGCTGCACTGGGGGCATCATGTATACAATATGGTATGCAGCTCATGTAAAAGTAAGGGGTGGGTGGCTCTCACCCTGTACACACTAAATAATAACTAGAGAAACCTTTTGATCAATGAAAGGAAAAGAAATAAAAGCAACACAGCAAACCTTACCTAATGTAAGGGAACAGAACATAAGATTTTAAACTGTTAAAGCCAGAAGCAGTCCATGGAATCCCCTCATCCTGGCTAAATATGCAAGAATTAGCTGATGTTTGAAGCTATCTATTTTTGAATATAAGAAAAAGGAAGTTTGTGGGAGAAAGTGTAAGTGTATGTGTGTGTATATATGCTTGAGGGTTAGCAAAGGCTCAGGCACTGGCTTTGGGTCATGAGAAATATCACAAGGAAAAGGAATAGTTTCCCTCAGGATAAGGTAATCTGTGTTAATATAAAATTTTTCAGCAATAAGAAGCTTTGTACTCATTGAGTTGCAGCAACATATTTTGAACATCTAAATAAGATAAAAATCTATAGGCTACCTTGATAAGTAACTGACTAGATGATACAATGATTTAATTTCACAAACCAGATTATTTTGAAGAAAACAACTGACATAGAAATCAAACTGAAATATTATATGAATTCCTCCCTTTTATTCTTTCTTTGTTTCCTTCTGCAGTAATGGTTGTAAGGGAAAATCTTCAGAGAGAATTAGCTATGAATGGTGTTTAAGAATTTTCTGAATGCGATTTTAGGAGGAGCAATTAGACTCTGGATGGAATGTCAATACTCCAAGCTTAGCTTGCCAGAGAAGAAACACAGCAAGCTTGAGTTTGACATCCTCCCTTTTGTTCTTTTCAGTTTCCCTTATAAGATGTCCAGTATGTTTCTTGGTTGTTGGAAGGAACTGATACAAAGAGATTCCTGAAGAAGTTGTCATTCAAATGCAAAAAAAGTCAACTTGACATCTAAAAATTAAACTTGT
Organism: Cebus imitator; assembly: GCF_001604975.1. Taxonomy (NCBI): domain Eukaryota; kingdom Metazoa; phylum Chordata; class Mammalia; order Primates; family Cebidae; genus Cebus; species Cebus imitator. The sequence goes on along the minus strand of NW_016107338.1, from coordinate 6,775,429 downwards.
AAGCTATTAAACAAGAGTGATTACTCTGTACTTAATACAATTGTACTTACATACATTTTTAGGTGATTTTTGATATCAAAGAGGCATATATCTCTTTAAAGAAGTCAAGAATATCTTTAAGCTAGGTGTCTATAAGCTCATGTCTATAATCCCAGTGACTCAGGAAGCTGAGGTGGAAAAACTGCTTAAGCCAAGGTCTTGAGTTCAAGACCAGCCTGGGCAATATAGCAAAAAAAAAGAAAAAAAGAAAAAAAAAAAAAAAGAAGGATATCTTTAAAAAGAGACACCCTCAAGTTTACCTAAGTGTTTATTGTCAGAGTATGCACAGTTTATGGAGATGACTCTAAGAAGTTTTAAGTTTCCCATGAAGATTTCCATGGTCTTTCACCCTCCATTGAGGATCAATTTATATATTAGATGTAGTATCAAAAGCCTACAATACTGTTAGGGGTTCATAAAATGTATTAATTTCTTTTAAAAATCAGAACAAAAAGTGAACTTTTGTGTCAAAGAAAATGGCCCTGCCTCCCTTCACTATCTTGCTTTCTAAAACCTGCTTCCCTGTTTGAACTTTTAAACTTCATGTGGTTCAATTTATTTATCTGCCAAATGAGGGTATTATCTCATAGGGCTCTTCTGAGGGTTAAATAAAAGCAAACCCAAGAGCATTTGGTAAATGATAAAAAAAAAAAAAAACTTTCACAGGTGAGACTCCATTATTATTTTCTTGGTCATGACCATTATTGTCTGTCTGGTCATGGGAGCTAGAAATCTGGGATTAAATTTGAATCCTGCCTCTCTATCTCTTCTTCCAAATGGCTGCCATCTCCTCTGATTTCTACCTCTGCATGGCTCTGAAACCCGCTTTTCCCTCTTCCTTTCCCATTGTTATGACACTTTCTCTTTTTAAACCTTTTTTATTATGGAGAATTTAGACATAGAAGAAGAAAAAAGAATAATAAATCTTTTTTTTCCCCATTTATTTATTTTATTGCATTTTAGGTTTTGGGGTACATGTGAAGAACATGCAAAATTGTTGCATAGGAACACATGTGGCAGTGTGATTTGCTGCCTTCCTCCCCATCACCTGCATCTGGCATTTCTCCCCCTGCTATCCCTCCCCAGCTCCCCACCCCCCACCATCCCTCCCCTATTTCCCCCCAACTGACCCCAGTGTGTAGTGCTCCCCTCCCTGTGTCCATGTGCTCTCATCGTTCAACACCCGCCTATGAGTGAGAACATGCGGTGTTTGATCTTCTGCTCCTCTGTCAGTTTGCTGAGAATGATGGTTTCCAGGTTCATCCATGTCCCCACAAAGGACCCAAACTCATCGTTTTTGATGGCTGCATAATATTCCATGGTGTATATGTGCCACATTTTCCCTATCCAGTCTATCGTCGATGGGCATTTGGGTTGGTTCCAGGTCCTTGCTATTGTAAACAGTGCTGCAATGAACATTCGTGTACACGTGTCCTTATAGTAGAACGATTTGTAATCCTTTGGATATATACCCAGTAATAGGATTGCTGGGTCAAATGGAATTTCTATTTCTATGTCCTTGAGGAATCGCCACACTGTCTTCCACAATGGTTGAACTAATTTACACTCCCACCAACAGTGCAAGAGTGTTCCTACTTCTCCACATCCTCTCCAGCATCTGCTGTCTCCAGATTTTTTAATGTTTGCCATTCTTACTGGCGTGAGATGGTATCTCAATGTAGTTTTGATTTGCATTTCTCTTATGACCAGTGATGATGAGCATTTTTTCATATGTTTGTTGGCCTCACGTATGTCTTCTTTTGTAAAGTGTCTGTTCATATCCTTTGCCCACTTTTGAATGGGCTTGTTAGTTTTTTTTCTTGTAAATCTGCTTTAGTTCTTTGTAAATTTTGGATATCAGCCCTTTGTCAGATGGGTAAACTGCAAAAATTTTTTCCCAATCTGTTGGTTGCCGATCCACTCTAATGATTGTTTCTTTTTCTGTGCAGAAGCTGTGGAGTTTGATTAGGTCCCATTTGTCTATTTTGGCTTTTGTTGTCAATGCTTTTGGTGTTTTGGTCATGAAGTCCTTGCCTACACCTATGTCCTGAATGGTTTTGCCTAGATTTTCTTCTAGAATAATAAATCTTATGTACCCATTACTGACCCCCCAAAATCCATCTTGCTCTGTTCACATTCCTGACCAGTTTTGAGACAAATCTCAAATTGTAATCATACATGTTTCAGTACAAGACAAAAACTTTAAAAAAATCACTGCAATACTTTTATAACCCTTAAAAATAGCAATAACTCTTTAATTCATTAAATATGTCATCAAGGTTCATATTTACAGTAGTCTTACAAATGTCATAATTTTTGAAAATACTTTTTATTAGTCAGACTCCAAATAAGGTTCTAACATTGTGATTTGTTGATCTGTAGGTTCCCTCTTGATCTCTTTTTTATTTCTCTGCCATTTATGTATAAATTAATCTTTTACCTATGCTGTTGCTCTAGCTGTCTTGTGCTTCCAAACTGTTTTCTCTCTGATTTACCTTCCATGTTGCTATTGAAATGATATGCAATGGATTAATTCATGTGATTCTTATGCTTAAAATACTGACTTCAACATGTCTATACGATGAAGACCACATGTGTATTTATTAATGCAAGGTACTGTAAGTCTTCAATAAAACGGGTTAAACACACTTTTCCAGTTTTTTCTTTTTAAATTTAACTTTTATTTTAAGCTCAGGGGTACATGTGCAGGTTTGTTACATAGGTAAACCTTTGTTATGGGGTTTTATTGTAAAATTATTTCATCATCCAGGTATAAAGCCTAGTACCCAATAGTTATTTGTTCTGGTCCTCTCCCTTCTCCCACCCTCCTCTTTCTGAAAGGCCCCAGTATATACTATTTACCTGTATGTGTCCATGAATTCTCATCATTTAGTTCCCACTTATAAGTAAGAACATATGGTATTTGGTTTTATTTTCTTGTGTTAGTTTACTAAGGATAATGGCCTCCAGGTCCATCCATGTTCCTGCAAAGAACATGGTGTCTCTCCTTTTTATGGCTGCACAGTATTCCATAGTATATATGTATCACATTTTCTTTAACCAGTCAATCATTGATGGAGATTTAGTTTAATTCCATGTCTTTGCTATTGTGAATAGTGCTGCAATGAACATATACCTGCATGTGTCTTTATGGTAGAACTATTTGTATTCCTTGCAGTATATACCCAGTAATGGGCTTGCTAGGTTGAATGGTAGTTCAGTTTTTAGGTCTTTGAGGAATTGCCACAGTGTTTTCCATAATGGATGAACTCCCACCAACAGTGTATAAATGTTCCTTTTTCTCTATAACCCTATCAGCATCTGTTATTTTTTGACTTTTTAATAATAGCCATTTTGACTGGTGTGAGATGATATCTTACTGTGGCTTTGATTTGTATTTCTCTAATGATCGGTGATATTGAGCCTTTTTTCATATGCTTGTTGGATACATGTTTGTCTTCTTTTGAAAAATGTCTATTCATGCCCTTTGCCCACTGTTTAATGGGGTGGTTCATATTTATCTTATAAACTGGTTTACACACTTTCCCAGATTAATTTTCAACTATCTCTCCTATACCTATGCTAATAAACCTCCAAATCCATCCCTTGCACTCTGAGTCCAAATGCATTATTATCTTTCAGGACCATTACTCTGACTTTCCAGAAAAGCCCTTTTTTCCAGAAAATTTCTCCTCTGTCTTCTCTGCCTATCAGAATCTTACTCATTCTTTGCAGCCCGTTTTGAATTTCACTTCCGTTCTGATAACTTTGCCAGTACTCTAGATCTAAATTTCCCCACCTCTCCCACCTCTGTGCTTCCATATACATTTTGATGATACATTTCTAATGCTAATGATAATGACAGCCTCTAAAAGCTTAAATACTTTAACTCACTTGATATTCCCAGCTACCCTATAGAGAAGGTACTATTGGCTGGGCTTGGTGGCTCACATCTATAATCCCAGCACTTTGTGAGAGAGAGTTGGGAGGATTGCTTCGGCTCAGGAGTTTGAGACCAGCCTGGGCAACATAGTGAGACCTCATCTCTACTAAAAATAAAAAAATAAAAAATAAAAAAACTATTCAACTATGGTGGTGTTTATGTATAGTCCAAGCTACCCAGGAGACTGAGGTGGGAAGATTGCTTGGGAGGTCAAGGCTATAGTGAGCTGTGATCACACCAGTGCACCCCAGCGTGGGTGACAGGGTGACAGACTGTCTCAATAAAAGTTACTATTATTATATTTTCAGACAAGAAAATAATATTAGCTAATGTTTATGAAGTGCCCACTGGGTCCTAGAAACTATTCTTTCCAAATATAATTATCATGGAGCCTTCTTGATGTGGGTTCTACTATTATCTTCATGGTATACTCCAGACAAATGAGGTACAGAGATGTTAGATACTTTGCCCGATGTCCTACAGTCAGTAAGTGGCAGAGCGTATCTGGAAAGCAGGTCGTTTGCCTCCGGAGCCCATGCCCTGAACCACTGTGCTAAGCTGCAATTATGATGAGAAATAGTTTTTGTTAAAAAGACATGAGTATGTGTGTGTGTGTGTGTGTGTGTGTGTGTGTGTGTGTGTGTGTGTTATTCTATAGTTCTACCTCTGATGCATACCTCTTAAGGCCTCCACTTGTCTAATTTCTCTAGCACAATACTGTGCACATATCAGACAGTTAAATGTTCAATGAATCAAATATCTTGAATTAGCTCTGAAGTATTTAGTAATTAACAAAAATTATTTAAAATGAAGAGCTATAATTTCTGAAATTCCATACAGTTAAATATAAAATCAAGACCAATTTTACCAAAAGTAAAAGAATTTACGTATATATTTTAGCAGCATTTGTATTATGTAAAGCAAGACACACTACCATTCAGCTAGAATATACTAATAACTAAATTACATCCATTCGTCTGCAGTTCTTAAGGAAATGCATGACAGAAAATATGGAATATTAAGCTATAAAATGATGCATATTTCTAGGTTTCCCCTGATATGAGGTATTTCACAAACAGGCCCATTGTCATTATGTAGGTGTCCTAACTGTAACGTATGGAATATTTCTTGAGAGGTAGACAAATTATTTCATTTACTCTTGCGGCAATCAGGGCTGAAACTTGAATAGATTTGGGGAGAAGACGGGATGAATTGTTGAAATTGTTTTTGAGATTGCTTTGACTGCTCCAATTTAGAAAAGAAGCAAAGTAACTGATGCCTCCTCCCAGGGTCTGAGGTTGTCATCCATCTGAAATTAAGATGGATAATGAAACTACGGAGTCACTGGTTTTACGATGATTGAGCAGCAAGACAGATGCCATTCACTTCAATTCTGAAGACATTTTATAATTCTTCAGTGAGATTCTTCCAGCTTATTGCCAAATACCATAGGAAGGTTGTTGCTTTTCTAAAGAATAATAATTCAGTTTGGTTTTTAATTTTAATAAAGAGTTGGAGAAATTCACAGGTAAGGAACAAGAGCCAAAGCAATGACAATGGTTTTTAGCTCTGAACTAGGAATTCCTGGATGACAGTGAGCTAAGTTTTATAATTACACCCTCTGGAGCTTTCTCAGGGACAAGGTCTATGGCACAGAGAGGCCTTCAAACCCCAAGTATCGTGGATGGGATCTACAGTTCTAATTTCTAATGGCTTGACTTCATTTTGAAGGAACAATTTCTGCTTTTCCAAAGTAGTATAGAGAGAGAGAGGGTGCTAGTGTCTGCAGACACCCTCGCCTTCTGCAAAAAAACCCCTAAACCAGTAACATCTCAGTTCAGGAATAAGACTTCAAATCAGAACAATTTTGGAATCCTAATGATGTAACTAACTGATCTCAGGGCAGAACTCTGCTTTTCTCCCTGCCTTCTTGAGTTTCTATCAAGCAACACACCCTTAAAAATTACCTTCATAAAACACAATAAAATATGTATCTAAAAAAATTTCCTTCAGCTTATTTGCCGTCTTTTGCCATAGACGTTTCTGTATTACTTTATCCAGGACAAAGACAATTCCTAAATTTCCAAGGTGTTAGAATTCCAAAAACACATAACACATTTAGCCCATCCAAGTTTGGTTTGAGCTAACAAATCAGAGTAAATTTTTAAAAAGACTTAACTCACTATTTGCTAGGGATTAAGACATGACCCTTCTGTGGCTGTGTATTTTCATCTGTATGGTCAGGGGAGAAAGAGTAAATTTTTTGATTCATGTTGTCCTAAGAAATAGGTAAAAAACAGTGATTGTTTGGTGGATAAGAATGGTCTTTTGTGAACATCTCACATGAGTTTTCATTGGTGGTTACTGTTCAGCTAGACAGATTAAGCACTGTTAGCATTACTGGGCTCATCGCTACAGATAATGCAAGCAAACATGCACTTTGTGTATAGAAGTTTGTTATGTAGTTCAGATTTTCACTATTCCATGCTTTGTTCATATTAGAAAACTCATGCATCAGAATGATGTCTTTCCTCTGTCCGTGTATCAGGCCTGTCTTTTGATTTTATAAGAGGTGTCATTGTATTTAATAAGCCTGCCTTCAAGAAGCTTATAATCTAGTTTTTCATTGTTCATAGTTCTGTGTGGAATTTAACAACTTCCTAGTAAGTGATGTGCAAAAAGCTATGGAAATCAGGAGCAGCCCAGGAGGTGGTGGCTTTGTTGCAAAGTAAGATAGTGGAGTGCCAGGTGCAGTGGCTCATGCCTGTAATCCCAGCACTTTGGGAGGCCCAGGTGGGTAGATCATGAGGTCAGGAGGTGGAGACCAGCTTGGCCAACATGGTGAAACCCTGTCTCTACTAAAAATACAAAAATTAGCTGGGCATGGTGGTGTGTGCCTGTAGTCCCAGGTACTCAGGAGGCTGAGGCAAGAGAATTGCTTGAACCCAGGAGGTGGAGGCTGCAGTGAGCCAAGACTGCACCACTGCGCTCCAGCCTGGTGACGGAGCAAGACTCCATCTAAAAAAA
>NW_016107338.1:6759844-6768369 GCF_001604975.1 Cebus imitator | reverse complement strand
ATGATTTATCAGAATACAAAGAATGGCAATGTTTGTAACAGTAAACCCCAAAGATGAAAGGAATCCAAGATTAACACGACTAAAGGCAGATGTAAAAAGGAAGGTAAAGTTCACAATCATTTTGGCATTCAGGAAAACCCTGAGATGTGCAAGCCCTCATGAAACTTCTTCCCCAGAAACAATTCTTACCGAGGGGGAAAGATGAATGTTCAGAGTTGCTGGCCTGGAGCCTAGAGCTTCATTCCTTGAATTTATACTCCCTTTTCTCCCTTTTCTCCTTTTTGGCAAATCTTCAAACACTGTAAAGAATGGAGGGGTTAAGATCTTTCCTAAATGGGGCCCCTCAAAAGTTGATTTTTTTATATATGTTTTTCTTACAGGACTTTGGATGTTAATGCAACACTCCAAAGCTGTGTTTCCAAATTCCAAATCATCTGTACTCTTTCCCAGTTCTGATTTGGAATACTGTCAATGTTTTTTGAGTCTGTATTAATTTGTCTTGAAAACTGAGAAAAGTATTACTTGGTTTTTTTGAAGGCTATGAAAAGAGGATTTTGTTTTCCTTCAGTTTAAGAAAGTTTAGGAAAATGAAGTGGATAGAAGAAAATAGGGGACAGGTAAAACCAGTTGGTATTAAAGAGGATGAAAAGTTTTTAGAAATACGTATTTTTTTCTTGATGAACTCTACAATGAGATCTTTCGCCCAGCAATTATTCTGACTAAATTCATTTACCATGAGCAAAAGACAAAAAAACATCATGAAGGAGTTTCCACCTTAACTTTTAATTTGCTGGGTTTTGTCAGTTTATGTCACAGCATTAATTTTCTTTCCACCTAGGAGAAAAGATCATAAGTTTTAAATATTACTTCTTCACTTGGAGAAAATACCCCTATCACTAACATCCAGCTGTTAAAGCATAGAATAAAAGAAAAGTGAGTTTGAGATGTAGAATGAACTTTCCCTATGTGTTGTTATACACGTAGGGCAGGGGATTTGACACTGCAATTGTGTTCTACAAGTTGATTTTTCTACTTGCTAATTAGATATACATCCCAACCAATATATTGTTGTGAGCCTGAGTATGGAGCTCTCTTAGAGGCCCTGTTAAAGTTTTGGTGATATTTTCACAAGTGGGAGGTTCTTGCTTTCTATTCCCTATTTGCCCATCTTTATAAACTAAATGTTGTACTCTCAAAAATTAAATTTGATGGCACTTCACCCCAGCTCTCAGAAGTATCTTTCGCCTTTCATCTTTGAATTTGAAGAGACTGAGCAGGGCCACATGTTGATTTAGTCCAGGATCCAAAAAGTTTGTAAAATGCCTTTAAATGAAAGAGGAGTATACTGGCTAGCATGCTAAACCCTGTCTGTATTCTGCAACCTTACAAGGAGACAAAGTAGCTCTGGCATCCCCTAATATAGTTGCAATAAAGATAAGATGATGGCCCTCGAAGTAAACATAAAATAATTGTACGTAAAGCTGTATGCAAAAAGACTTTGTTCTTAAATACTGAAAAGGCAGTTACCCTGAAACAATGGGGTAAATTAGCATGCAGCCAGCCCAAGGCTCTTAGCGGCATGCCACGCGCGCGCACACACACACACACACACACACACACACACACTCTCACTCACTCACAACCTCACAGTGACGAATGCTTGGGGCTTGCTGGGAGGTCAACACTAAGAATCTTTCTTGGGAAGGCAGCATGTCAGATTTCAGACACTTTCCCTACAAATGGGCTTTTGCTGCTCAAAGGGGGAGCTTTCTGATCCAGATAATAAAGTCCATTTACATGAAAAGATGCCGCTTTCAATGACATGATTAATTTCGGAAATACCTGGCATCTGAATGAAACTGAGACTTCAAGAAATGACTGATGATGAGAAAAGATAATTAGGCAAATGTCAAGAGTCCAATGTTGTGCTTGGTGACAGGGGCTGGCCTGTCTAGATTATCGTATACTCATTCCAAATGGAAATGAAAGGACTTTGTGAAAAGTTGGGGATGATCAACCTACAGTTACATATAAACTCTTTTTAGCTCATGTTTCTCTGGTTTTTCACCCCATCATGACCAATAGGCAGCTGATGCTTACCTTCAATGACTTCTCAGCGAACCCCAGACAAAGCTGGACTTGTTTTTCATGAGGTCTGCCAAATGTAAATTTATCTTGCCTTACATGTCATTTGTTCAAAAGTGACCTCTCTGTTCTGAGCCCTTTCAAAAATCTCATTGACTTCTCCTCCCCTCCAAAAAAAAAAAGAAAAACAAAAAGAAAAAAAAAAAGCGCCAAACACCATTTAATACTTTGCAGAAAAGACTTTGAAGACAAAGGCTGAAGTGGGAGGTAATGCAAATGTACTCCCCACACATCGTTTTTGAGCCCTTTCTCCCCCCACCCTTTTTTTTAAACAGCAGATTTTTCATTGGTGAATTGGAGGATGACAATGACTCTAGAAACTAGTGATCTCCACAGGATAGAATTAATGAGAAGCAGAACACTCCGAATGGACTGAAGGAATAGCCCTCCAATGGAACCTTTTCAAATAAAGAGTTTGTAATGTGGCAAGAGAGAGGGGATTCTTTCCTTACTGTTTATCTTAATTTCTCCAAAAAGATGTTCATTAAAGACCACATGTTTGTACATAGACCAGGATGGTCCATGAATGAATGAGTCTTAGCAATCCTAACCTCTCCACTTTACTCCCTTTGCTTTTGCCTGACTGGTTCCTAAAGGAGAAAGGTGGCTCTCTATGAAGCCATCTCCAGGCAATGGAACTCCTGGAAGGGAGAAGATCCCAAGAACGATTCTCATTAGTGATTTAGGCACAGGTACGCTAAGTTAGGTTTATATCTGATATTAGTTAATGGCTGCTATGGGTTGAAGTATGTCCCCCTGCCCCAAAAGATATGCCAAAGTCCTAACCCCCAGACTTCAGAATTATGGGCTTACTTGGAAATAAGGTCATTGCACATATATTTAATAAAGATGAGGTCATACTGAAGAAAGGGGGGCCTTAGCTCAATCTCTCCAATGTTACTATAAGATGACATTGTGAAGGCACACAGAGGAGAACACCAAGTGACCACAGAGGCAGAGATTACACTGACACAGCTGCAAGGCAAGGAGTGCCAGGGATTGATGTCCAGCACCAGAAGCTAGGAAGAGGCAAGGAGGGAGTATACACCTACAGATTTCAGAGGGAGTAAGTTCCTACTAACAGTTTAATTTGGGACTTCTGGCCTCCAACGCTGTGACACAATACATTTCTGGTTTAAGCCACCTGGTGTGTAGTACTTTGTTACAGTAGTTCTAGGAAATGAATAAAATAGTCATATCATTCAACATAGAAGGCTTGTGAAGAACTAGAAATAGTGTCTTTTTCCCTTACCTGATTTCTTACCATCTTACTCCAATCCCATCAAAGCATACAGATAGATGTACATTTATGAAGAGACAGTGTCACCTGTCACAAATGGTGACATGAAACCACATATTAGAAAGAAGAAAGGGGGTTTTGGTATGGTGACTCACACCAGCCCAGCCCTTTGGGAGGTCAAGGTAGGTGGATCACTTGAGGCCAGGAGTTCAAGACCAGCCTGGCCAACAGGGTGAAACCCTGTCTCTACTAAAAATACAAAAATTGGCCAGGTGTGACAGCTCATGCCTGTAGTCCCAGCTACTCAGGAGGCTGAGGCACAAGACTCACTTGAGCCCAGGAAGTGGAGGTTTAAGTGAGCCAAGATCATGCCATTGCACCATTGCACTCATCTGTGAGACAGAGCAAAACTATGTTTATTGTGGCACTGTTCACAGTAGCAAAGACTTGGAACCAACCCAAATGCCCATTAATGATAGACTAGATAAAGAAAATGTGGCACATATATATCATGGATTACTATGCAGCCATATAAAAGGATGAATTTATGTCCTTTGCAGGGACATGAATAAAACTGGAAACCATCATTCTCAGCAAACTAACGCAATAACAGAAAATCAAACACCACACAGTCTCACTCATAAGTAGGGGTTGAAAAATGAGAACACATGGACACAGGGAGGGAAACATCACACACTGGGGCATGTTAGTGGGTGGGGAGCTAGGGGAGGGATAGCATTAGGAGAAATACTTAATGTAGATGACGGGTTAATGGGTGCAGCAAACCACCATGGCACATGTAGACCTATATAACAAACCTGCATGTTCTGCATGTGTACCCCAGAACCTAAAGTGTAATAAGAGGAGGAGGAGGAGGAGGAGGAGGAGGAGGAGGAGAAGGAGGAGAACCTGCCTCTAAAGGATGATATGACTATAAACATACTGCAAACATACATAAAAATGCTCATTAAGAGTCAGGGAAGCCCCTCAGATTGAAATACTCAGTGTATTTAGTGAAATACTATACATTAAGTACATTAAATGCACTATATGATACTCATTAGTTTGAAACATAAAACACCATTTAAAGCAAGACATGAAAGTGGAAACAATCCCCAAGTGTCAGCCTGCTTTATTCCTTTGGAGAAAATATATTAAAATATATTCATAACAAGTATGTGAGATCCTTGTCTAAATCTGTTTCTAATAGTGGAATAAATCTGGAAAGAATTGAAATTACTCATCGTGTGGAAATTTCTACTTGCAGTGGGATCCCTCCATACTTTCGGGATAATTTTAAAAAGCTATGATCCCCAAATAATAAAATTTGGTTAGTATTGTATTAGTCAATATCTGTAATTTGGCATGAGTTAATTTCCTTCAAGTTTTCAAAACTTGCTTTAGAGATTACATTGCTTAGTGGCAGGTTGTGCAAATAACAAAGTATTAAAGATAAAAACAAAAGAGACTACTACTGTTTATAATTCATTTATATGACATAGCATAAACATGTTTACTCAAGTATGCCATTTCTTTGGTTTTGAGTCTCTGCTACTGTTCAAACCATTTAACTTGGCAAGTAAACAATTTTAAAATAGAAAGATGCTTTTTGATTTGGGAACTAAAACATTGCATGGATGGGAGAGGGTCCCACAATCCAAATACAATGTGATTGCACTTTCTTATTTGCTTTTAATCATTTGTAAATCCTGAGATGCTTAACATTTTATGTTTAAATATTATCTCAGTAGAAAGCTTTTCCCCTGCTTATGCATAATTTCATCTGGAAATTAATATCTCCCACTTATAATGCATCAAAAAGTAGAAACATTTTTGCTCCTTAATGGTGTAGAAATTAGTCTAATTTTAAAGCACTCAAGGATATAATTATTTACATGCACTAGAAATATTAACTAGAATTATTTGATCAAGGTATGTGGAAAGTTGGAGAAAAGAAAAACATTTCTCAAAGTTATGAATAGCTAGCTATGTTAAATGTTACCTAAAAAGAAATAATTAGGTTATGTGGACATTCCAGATTATAGAAGAATGTGTTCCTAGAATACTTTGAAAATTAAATATGCCTCCATATTTTCAAAATAGTGTAAAATACTTCAAGAGCATTTAGTTTTTGGTAAAGTTAATATGTATGTAAACATGGCTTTGGTTTTGTTGGAGGTGATAGAAAGAAATAAATGAAATGTTAATTTAATAAATGTGCTACCAGTTGTGCAAAAATTGAATGCATTGCATACATGTCAATTGGATGTATATATAAGTGTAATATTTTTATCATTGTTATTAATGAGCTTAGTTTATAAATGCATGTGCTCATTGTGATGATTCCTATACTCAGCTGAAATGAGATTTATCATTTTTCTCTTTTCGGTTATAAAGGTACAGTTTATATTTCCTCTGTGATTGATTATATTCCTGAAAGGTCTTGTGATTAACAATATAGTATTTTTTTTGTTGAATTATTTCACACACCAATGGCAAGGCCCAAAGGGTATTCTGGGTTTACAGGAATTTTCTAATACACATGTTCCCTTCTGCATTAAAGCTGCTAATTAGTGCTTTTAAACAGCTCAACATTCGATTGTTGGAAAGCACCATATCAGGGCTAATATAAAACTGTTTAAGTGGAAGAATATATAAAATAAGAAGGTGTTAAACTCAACACAAATTGAGTGGCAGGGGGTTTCCACTAGTGCTAATTTTATGTTTGTTTTGTCTCATTTAAAGTTAAGATTCCTGTGTTATAATTGTGATGTGGAACATGCTGTACTTACAGATGGACTGAAATGTGTCAATTTACGAGCTGCATTTGCCTAGGAAAGAAGTCAATGGGTAGTTTTAGCAGGCAATAGCTATTCCTGAACACTAGTTCTTATTTTTAATAGGACATATGTGTACTTAAAAATATATGTTTTTATGTGTAATAGCTATGTTATATAAGACATGTTAAAATTCTAATTCCTGATAAGTATGTTTTGTGAGCTTTTTATTGTATTTTGATATGCCAGTTGAACAGGGAAATAATACGTTAATAGAATTTTGAATGTCTCAAGACAGTTTTACTACAAAAGTCAAATGTAGATGTGTTTAAACAAATCCAAGAGTTTTGTTATCTTAAGTCAGGTTCTGCTGACTTGTGAATGAATCAAGCTGGAGGAAACCTTAAGAGGTCATTTATTAAATCCTGTATTTTCAATTTTCACAAAGTTAGAATAATTAGAAAATTTTCTATTCTTAGTTCCTTCTAAAAACATTTCTCCTTCCCTCATAACCTCTGTCAAAGATTATTGATTGGTTTCACAACATGACTACATCATCATTTTTGTAGCTGCCTGGCCAGACCATTTCAAGTTGAGAACAGAAGGACCGCTGGGCGACCTAAGGGGAAGCGTGTTTCCTTAATATTAGTCTTTCCTTCATCAAAGCACACTAGTTTCAAAAATCCATTCTGTCAAGCTGTTTTTCTTACCATAGTCCTTTCTAATACTCTCTATGTAAGGCTCAGAGTTAGGAAGGTTTTTGTTGATTTGATTTTTGTTTCATTTTCAGTGCCTTTTAAAAACACTTTGTTGTGCTTTTGAATATGAATGCTTGGGGATTCCATGATGCTGGACATGGAGAAAGATATATGTCTTATGAACATTCAGCTGGATTTGAGGAAAGTCATATGGCCAACCACAAGTCAAATCTTTGGGAAAAAAACTTGTATAATCAATAAACTCTTAGCAAGTTTAATTAAGAAAGAAAGAAAAGTCATAAATTACCGATGTCAGGAGTTGAAAAGTAGATATCACTACAGATCCTTTAGGTATCAAAAACAACAAAAGTCAGAGAACAACTCTGAGAGTGAGAGTGGAGACTCATGTTGAATTAATTACTAAAAATGGGCAATATATCCCACCTGACACAAGATGAAATAAAAAATATTAATAGTCCTAGATAGATTACTACTATTGAATCTGCAATTTAAACCTTGCCACAAAGAAATCTCTAGACCTAGATGGCTTCATTGGTACACTGCCATATACATTGAAAGAAAAAATAATATCAATCTTATACAAATGCTGTTAAAGAGTAGGAAAACAAGACACAATTGCCAACCTACTTTATGAAGCTAGCAATGTATTGATACCAAATCCTGACAAATAATATGAGAGGTAAATTATAGGCTATTTTCTCTCATGAATCTGGATTCAAAAATAGTAAACAACATCTTTAGAAATCTTAATCTAGTGATTTGTAAAAAGGATAATACATCACAACCAAGTGGTGTTTATTCAAACAATGCAACATTGGTTTAACATTTGAAAAAAAAATACACAGTATAATTCACCACATCAATAAAACAATGATAAAATTATATGACTATATTAATTGGTGTAGCAGAAAGCATGTTTATGATAAAAAAGAAATCTCAGCTAACTAGAAATAGGAATTTTCTTAATGTAATAGAGTATGTACAGAAAAGTTCTAGTAAAAATTGTTCTTAATGGTGAAATCTTGAAAACTTTCTGCTTTATATGGGAACAAAATGGTGCTATCACCACTTCTATTTAATGTAGTACTGAAGGTTCTATCCATAGCAATAAAGAAAAAAAAAGAGAGATAAATAGAGAGGAAATGATAAAACTTTCATTATTCACAAATGACATGATTGTCTATACAGAAAATTCAAGAGTATACAGATAATCTATGAAGCTTAATAAGTAAATTTGTTAAGGTCTCTGGATAAAAGTTCAACAAATAGAGTTTCGACTATTAAGATTAGTAGAGGATCCAAGATGGCATTTAGGAACAGCTCAGGATTGCAGCTCCCAGTGAAAGCGCAGAGGGTGAGTGGACGCCGCATTTTTATTGCCCACAGACTAGGAAATTCCCAGGCAGAGAAGCTCCACAGGTCACCAGCGCGGCTGTTTCAGCCAGTGCGGCTGTGCCGGCCAGCGCCACTGCTTTGCCCCGCGCGGCTGCTGCTTTGTCGGCGCCCCGGAGCAGCGGTTCTCCGTACAAAATACACCGGTCCGGGTGCCTTTTGGCTGGTGATTGGAGCCACAGGAAGTCACCCATTCGTCTGTTTAAAAAGGGGACTGAGCAGAGAAACAGGACAGTAGATTCCAGGGCAAAA
>NW_016107338.1:6745851-6753439 GCF_001604975.1 Cebus imitator | reverse complement strand
AGGAAGGCAGCAAATCACACTGCCACATGTGTACCTATGCAACAATTTTGCATGTTCTTCACATGTACCCCAAAACCTAAAATGCAATAAAATAAATAAATGGGAAAAAAAAACCAAAACAAAAACAGAGTTTCTTTAATGTTGCAATTAATGAGTCAATATTTATACACTATTATCAACTAAAGCCCACATTTTGTTCAGATTTCCTTAGTTTTTTATCTAATGCCCCTTTTCTATTATAGTATCTCATCCATTATACCGTGTTACATTTGGTTGCTGTGCCTCTTTAGGCTCCTCTTGACTATGACAATTTCTTAGACTTTCTTTGTTTTTAATGACCTTGACATTTTGAGAAGTAGTAGTTAAGTATTTTGTAGAATCTCTCTCTACTGGAATTCGTTTGATTTTTATTTTTTTTTTTATGACTAGACTATGATTACGGCTTTTTGGGAGGAAGTCCATAGATGTAGAGTGCCATTTAAATCATGTACTCTAACAGGCACACACTATCAGCATGATTTATCGCTGTTGATCTTGACCTTGATCACCTGGTTGAGGTGATGTTTGCCAGGATTTTCCATGTACTCTATCCTACCTCCCTTTCTATACTAAACTCTTTGAATGCAGTCACTGTGGGCAACCCCCACTGAAAAAGTGAGTGTTTATGCTCCCTTTTGTTAAGGAATGGGTATCTTATAAATTATTTTTAACTTTTACATGAGAGATGCGTCTCTTTCCCTTCAATAATGTATTTATTTAGTCAATAATTTATTGTTATCAGTATTGACTCATGGATATTTATTTTATATTTTAGCTTATGATCCAGTAAATACAATTTTATTTTATTTTGTTTTGCAAATTGTTCCAGCTTTGACTGTTGATAGCTCTTTCAGCTGGCACCTGTGTCCCTTTGATATACTCTCATCAATGTATGATTTTTTTGTTTGGTTCTGTTTTTTTGTGCACTTTCTTACTTTCTGGGTCTCTAAAATGCTCTAGTCCTAGAATTAGGCACTTCTCCAAGGATATCTGGTTCATTTCATTGTATATTTATATGCAACCACCAATTTAAAAATAAAGTAACATTTTAATGGACTAAAGCAATTCCAAATACTTATGGAAAAATAAAGACCAAAAAGAGATTTAAGACTAATATACTGAAAGCTTCAGAACATTATTGAAAGAAATTAAAAAGATCGGAATAAATAGAGGAACAGAGTATATTCATAAATTGGAGACTCAATATTGTAAAAGTGTTTATTTCCCATATAAATTGATCCATATATTCAATTCAATTTCAATCAAAATCTCAGAGGAAATATTGTGAAAATTGACAAGTTTATTCTAAAATTTATAGTAAAAGTAAAGGATCAAAAATAGTCAAGATAATCTTGAAGGAGAAGAACTTAATATAAAGTTATAATAAGTAAGAAAGTATAGCACTAGCTAAAATATAAACAAGTAATGAAATAAAGAAATATTCTAACACAATAGAGTCTTGAAAGAAAACTACATATGTATGGCCATTTCTACCCTCTAACATTTTAATATAATAAATTCAAACATAAAGAAGAGTTGAAAGAAGTTTACAGCAAATATATTCACCACCTAGATTCCACCATTATTATTTTGTAATGCATGCTTATTGTTTATGTATCCATCCATTAATCTATCATGTTTTTTGTATTCAAAATAAATTATAAACATTACTACCCTTCACCTTAAATATTTCAGTGTGAATAGTATTAACTAGAGTTCAACATTTCTTTATAACTCTTTACTTATGATGTAAACTTTATATATGATAAAATGTACAATTAAAGCTACAATTGCTGAACTCTAAGAAATCCATACATCTGTGTAACATAGTCCCCTATCAAGTTATAGAATATATCTCTCATATCGGAAAGTTTAATTGTATCTATTCCCAGTCATTCCCTGTTGGATTCCTCAGAGACAATAACAATTCTGATGTTTTTCACTATAGCATTATTTGCATGTTCTAGAATTTCATATAAATGGAATCATGTAGTGTGTTCTACTCCTGTATCTATCTTGTTTCATTTAGCATAATAGCTTTTATTTATCCTTGTTGTGTGTATTGAGAGTTTATATATTTTTATTAAGTAGTATTTCATTGTATTAATGTATTAGTTTGTTTATCCCTTTTTCTATGGTGGACAATGGGCAGTTTCCAGGTTTTTTTCTGTTATGAATAAAACTGCCAAGCACATTATTTTTATGTACTTTGTGAACATAGGATTTAGTTTCTATTGCATAAATATCTAAGGGTGAAATTGATATGTCATAGGGTAGGTCTATGTATAGTTTTATAGGAAGCTGGCTTAACTTTTTTTCAAAATATCTGTAACATATTACAGCCTTCTCAAGTAACTAATTTAGGGTACAGAGAACGCAAACGAAAATGCAAGAACACACTGCCGTATCTGTCCTCGAGTCCAGAGTTTCCTAGTTAGTTTGCTTTTCTCCACCTGTTACAATCTTCCTATGCTTGCTTTATATATAAAAACCAAAGGTTTTAGCTGTAATTAGTGGGAGAAATAGGGATAAATGTATCTTCTTTTTCTTGTTTGAAGTTGGAAATACATTGCTGTTTTTATTTTATTTCATCTTGAGTATGTTGATAATAGGTGGGAATAGGGCCTATCAGGTAGAGTCTTTGATTGTACAACTTTTTCCTGGCAGAGGGAGGATAGAGCTTGCTGTGAGTTTGAAAACAGAAAACACAGCAGTCAGTGTTTATGAGTAAGAGAAGAGACACAGCAGCCAGTTTATAACTAAGAGGAATTTTCTGATCTTTGTCTTATGGGAAGGTGCTTAAAAGAAAAAGGCTCAGATCACTATTAAGGGATGCTAGTTGATGGGAAGGGGCCTATGGGCAGAGCACAGCATGAGTAGCTCAGGACAATGGCAGATAAATAAGTGAGATGAATCTGTGAGTAGTTCCTAATATGTTCAAGGCATAGTTAAGTGTTTTCCAAAACCAAAGAAAGAGTAGAAGAAAGACAACGGCAGTGACAAAGTAATTGCCTCTAGTTGTAGGATGTGATGTCGGAAAACAAGATAACTCCCCATGTTCCCATATTCACTGCCTTGCCTTTGTCTTCAGTAGTCACAACTTTAGCTGGAGAGAGGGGTCTGTCAGATATAATCCAGGCAGGTGAAATGGTGAAGAGAAATCTGATATTGAGCTCAGGTCAGTTTTGAGTAAAGCACTTGAGTTGGGAAGAAACATGTAAGACAAAGGAACAACAAGAATGTATTTTTGTAATTAATAAGGGGGCATCAGAGAAGGTGATTTTTTTCTTTGTAAGAGAGAACAGTAAAATGGAAACCAATAGGAAATAATGACAAATAGTGGAGTTAAAGCGTTTAGTAATCACAGTACAGAAAAAACGTTATTATTGATATAGAAAAATACCGTCTTTTCCTTGTTTTCAGTTATTACCCATTTATTGACTCACAGGTTGTGATGTGGTTTGGCTCTGTGTCTCCACCCAAATTGCATGTTGATTTGTAATTCCCAATATTAAAGGAGGAACTTGGTGGGAAGTGATTGGATCATGGGGCAGATTTCCTCCTTGCTGTTCTCAAGATAGTGAGTTCTCAAGAGATCTGATGATTTAAAAGTGTGTGGCACTTCCCCCTTCTCTCTCTCTCTCTCCCTCTCTTTCTCCTGTTCTAACATATGAATATGTGCTCACTTCCCCTTTGCCTTCTACCATGATTGTAAATTTCCTGAGGCCTCCCAACCATGTTTCCTGTACAGCCTGTGGAACTGTGAGTTGACTAAACCTCTTTTCTTTATACATTACACAGGCTCAGGTAGTTCTGTATAGCAGTGTGAGAATGAACTAATACAGAAAATTGTCACCAGGAGTGGGGTATTTATATAAAGATACATGAAAATGTGGAAGCAGCTAAGGAACTGGGTAACATGCAGAGTTTGGAACAGTTTGGAAGGCTCAGAAGACAGGAAGATGAGTGAATGTTTGGAACTTCCTAGAGATTTGTTGAATGGTTGTGACCAAAATGCTGATAGTCATATGGACCGTGAAGTCCAGACTGAGGTGGGCTCAGAAGGAGATGAGGAACTTATTGGGAACTAGAGTAAAAGTCACTCTTGCTATGCTTCAGCATATATGCTGTAATATATAATTATAGTAAGTTATATGCATATATAAAGTTCCAAGGAATGTTAATGGTCTAGAGCGAATAATGGACTATCCTTCTACATCTCTAGGCTCTGACCTACTGAGAAATAAACCTAAAGAGCTAGATATGCAAATGGATGGCAATTATGGAAAACCTAATTGAAATTGCATAGGAATCCTATTAATTCTTATTGTCAGACACTGAATTGCTAAAGTGAAGTGGTTATGAAGTTTTAACCAATTCCATTCATAGTGATTTAAGTACCAGTAATGTAATTATTTGAAAATTCTGATTTTTATGGATCCAAGGTGAGAAAAAAGAAAACAAATATTTTCCACACATGTAGTGCTTCTCTTTTTCCCTGCTCAGGGTGGACAAATTATAGTTACTATTTTAGATTATATGTACTTAACATTTCTGGACTGCTTTGTTTTTGCTTGTGGTTTTTATAAATTTAATTTTTAATTTTTATGAGTACAGATTAGGTGTATATATTTTCTTTTTTGATTTTGCACCATCTCTTACTTGATATGAACTTAGTGTATGGCATACAGGAGCTGTTTTCTTCGGAGGGAAAAGCTGATATACTTCTGGCTTATAAAAAGTTTGTAACAATATGTGTTTATAAATTGCTTACTTTGAGATGGACAGGTGAAAGACACTACATAATTGCCAAGTATTATCATCTGTCTAAATTTAGCTGAGTGAACAAATCTTTTTAATGCCCATTTTAATGACACAGTTGTTCCATATGGTGGACTTCAGATGTATAAACAAAATCCAGTGTTAGTACATTCCCCGGAGAGAACCAGATTGTCCAGGTGTGCCATATTTTAAACTCAAGGTAGAATTAAGAGGCACAGCTTTTCATAATTCAGCCCAAACAGCAACTCAGATGAAGTTAATTTCTCTATTGTTTCAGACAACACAAGGCTCTTTAGTTACTGAAACAAAACCATGTATTATATATTGAAAAGGAGGTCCTAATCATTTTATGTGTTTGAGTCAGCATATATTTTAGAAAGAGGAAGTCCTTGGGAGCTGAGATTGAGTTATTTCATAATTTTTCTTAAGTTTGTTAAAGACTCAGACTGGGCTTCTTTCTGATAATTCCATGAAGACAGTGTTCCCCAGAGAGGTCTTTGATAGTATCTTACAGATTTGATGTGTTTTCTCCATTGTAGTTCAAAGCTTCTCAGCGCCTTTAGTTTGATAGATAGAACAATTAAGCACAGGCAACAAAGTTTTCCAACCTCAGAAAATTATGGTACATTCAGAAAATAGACTTGATTTTAAGAAGAGCCTAATTTTTACTGAGAGAGATTCCTTTTTTCTCTTTCGCATTGTATTTTGTTTTTCTTGTTGAACTAGATTCCTCTTTTGTCAATTGATTTAAACTTTCTCTTTCAAAATAACTCAGATGTTGAATGTGGTGTCTTGTGGAAGCCTGACATCATTAAGGACTGGAAGAGAAAAATCTGAGTAAGACAGTGCAATCAAGATGCTTGCTATTTGATGTGCTGCTGGAAGGGTCTGGTTAGCTTGGTGGGTTTGCCTTTTGACTGTTGTAGTAGTCAAGGCATAGACAAACTGAGGACACTGTGGACCACAATGACCCCAAATCATGTGTACGGGTGACATTTTCCACCCTAGGTAGCCAATGAGTGCTTTGTGGACAGAAAAGATTGGAAGAGAATACAGACCTTGAAATATGACCTAACCCACCTAATTTCTTGTCCCAATTATCAACTAGGAAAAAATGGTCTTTGTTCTCCTTTTAATAACTACTGTGTACTGGCTGGGTGTACAGTTTACAGAGTCAGGTATCTTAAACCCAATATGAGGCTCAAGAGAAAGGTTGTGATTATTAGAAGCTACAGACTAGAAGAAAAGTCTTTATGAAGATGGGGCTTGGACCTCTGGAAAGAGCCCCCTCTAGTACCTTGAATGGGTGCAACATGAAACTGATTTTAGAAGTGGAAAATAACTGGAAACTGGAAATAACTGCCATTTCCAAAGCAAAGGACTGTAGCTGGGTTGATGCCGACAAGAACAGTGAACAAACAGGAGAAAGCATGCCCCTTATGCCTCTTCAGGTTTTCTGTCTTTTTCTGTTACTCCCATTAGTATAACACAGTAGGAAACCAGCTAGCCAAGGAGAAAGGATGTTTGTAGTACCCCATGCCCAGCATCCCAAAGCTTAATGTAGAAAATGGATTTGGAGCCATAAGACATAGTACATCCCCCAATTCTTTTTTGTTTGTTTTAGGTTCAGGAGTACATGTGAAGGTTTGTTATATAGGTAAATTGTTTGTCACAGGAGTTTGGTGTACATATTATTTTGCCACCCAGGTAATAAGCATAGTACCTGATAGTAGTTTTTCAATCCTCAACATCCTCACTCTCTCCATTCTCAAGTAGGCCCTGTGTCTGTTGTTCCCCTCTTTGTGTCCATATGTATGTGTTGTTTAGCTTCCACTTATAAATGAGAACATGTGGTATTTTGGTTTTCTACTTCTTCATTAGTTTGCTTGAGATAATGGCCTCCAACTCCATCCATGTTCCTGAAAGGATGTGATCTCATTCTTTTATATGGCTGTGTAGTATTCCACGTTTTATATGTGCCACATTTTCTTTATCCAGTCTACCACAGTGGGCATTTAAGTTGATTCTATATCTTTGCTATTGTGAATAGTGTTGCAATTAACATATGCATGTAAATATCTTTATGATAGAACAATTTATATTCCTTTGGGCTTATACCAAATAATGGATATAATAAGACCCAAAAATGGTGGGTTGAAAGGTAATTCTACTTTGAGTTCTTTAAGAAATTACCACACTGCTTTCCACAATAGCTGAATTTATGTTCCCACCAGCAGTGTATAAGTGTTCCCTTTTCTCCACAACCTCACCAATATCTGTTATTTTTTGACTTTTTAATAATAGCCATTCTGACTGGTATGAGATGGTATTTCATTGTGGTTTTGATCCTCATTTTTGTAATCATTAGTGATGTTGAGCATTTTTTCTTTTTTATTTATATATATTCTACTTCAGTTTCTGGGGTACATGTGCAGGTCATGCAGGATTGTTGCATAGATAGACACATGGCAATGTGGTTTGCTGCCTCAATCCCCACGTCACCTGTATCTGGAACTTCTCCCCATGTTATCCCTCTCCAACCTCCCTACCCCCCACTGCACCTCCCCGAGTCCCCACCAGCAGACCCCGGTGTGTGATGCTCCCCTCCCTGTGTCCATGTGTTCTCATTGCTCAGCACCTGCCTATGAGTGAGAACATGTGGTGTTTGATTTTTCTGTTCTTGAGTCAGTTTGCTGAGAATGATGGTTTCCAGCATCATTCTCCATGTTCCTACAAAGGACATGAACTTGTTGTTTTTTTTTTTTTT
>NW_016107338.1:6674200-6739596 GCF_001604975.1 Cebus imitator | reverse complement strand
TGTGGGCAATAAAAACGCGGCGTCCACTCACCCTCTGCGCTTTCACTGGGAGCTGCAATCCTGAGCTGTTCCTAAACGGCCATCTTGGATCAACCTCCGAACTTGTTGTTTTTTATGGCTGCATAGTATTCCATGGTGTATATGTGCCACATTTTTCTTGTTCAGTCTATCATCCATGGGCATTTAGGTTGGTTCGAGGTGTTTGCTATTATAAACAGTGCTGCTATGAACATATGTGTGCATGTGTCTTTATAACAGAATGATTTATAATCCTTTGGATATATACCCAGTAATGGGATTGCTGGGTCAAATGGAATTTCTATTTCTAGATCCTTGAGGAATCGCCATAGTCTTCCACAATGGTTGAACGAATTTACACTCGAACCAACAGTGTAAAAGGGTTCCTATTTCTCCGCATCCTCTTCGGCATCTATTGTCTCCAGATTTTTCATGATCGCCATTCTAACTGGTGTGAGATGGTATCTCAATGTGGTTTTGATTTGCATTTCTCCAATGACCAGTGATAATGAGCATTTTTTCATGTTTGTTGGCCTCATATATGTCTTATTTTGAAAAGTGTCTGTTCATGTCCTTCACCCACTTTTGAATGGTTTTTTTTTTTTTTCATGTAAAACTGTTTGAGTTCTTTATAGATTCTGGATATTAGCCCTTTGTCAGATGGGTAAATTGTAAACATTTTTTCCCATTCTGTTGGTTGCTGGTTCATTCTAATGATTCTTTCTTTTGCTGTACAGAAGCTCTGGAGTTTAATTAGGTCCCATTTGTCTATTTTGGCTTTTGTTGCCAATGCTTTTGGTGTTTTAGTCATGAAGTCCTTGCTTATGCCCATGTCCTGAATGGTTTTGACTAGGTTTTCTTCTAGGGTTTTTATGGTGTTAGGTCTTATGTTTAAGTCTTTAATCCATCTGGAGTTAATTTTAGTGTAAGGTGTCAGGAAGGGGTCCAGTTTCTGCTTTCTGCACATGGCTAGCCGGTTTTCCCAACACCATTTATTGAACAGGGAGTCCTTTCCCCATTGCTTGTTTTTGTCGGGTTTGTCAAAGATCAGATAGTCGTAGATATGTTGTGTTGCTTCCGAGGCCTCTGTTCTGTTCCATTGGTCTATATCTCTGTTTTGGTATCAATGCCATGCTGTTTTGATTACTGTAGCCTTGTAGTATAGTTTGAAATCAGGTAGCATTATGCCTCCAGCTTTGTTCTTTTTGCTTAGGATTGTCTTGACTATGCATGCACTCTTTTGGTTCCATATGTAGTTTAAGGTAGTTTTTTCCAATTCTGTGAAGAGAGTCATAGGTAGCTTCAGGGTGATAGCATTGAATCTATAAATTACTTTGGGCAGTATGGCCATTTTCACAATATTAATTGTTCCTAACCATGAGCATGGAGCGTTTTTCCATCTGTTTGTGTCCTCTTTTATTTCCTTGAGCAGTGGTTTGTAGTTCTCCTTGAAGAAGTCCTTTAAATCTTTTGTTAGTTGTATTCCTGGATATTTTATTCTTTTTGTAGCAATTGTGAATGGGAGTTTACTCTTGATTTGGTTCTCTTTTAGTCTGTTATTGGTGTATAGGATTGCTTGTGATTCTACACATTGATTTTGTATCCTGAGACTTTGCTGAAGTTGCTTATCTGTTTAAGGAGATTTTCGGCTGAGACAATGGGATCTTCTAAATACACAGTCATATCATCTGCAAATAGAGACAATTTGGCTTCCTCCTTTCCTAATTGAATATCTTTTATTTTTTTTTCTTGCCTAACTGCTCTGGCTAGAACTTCCAATAATATATTGAATAGGAGTGGTGAGAGAGGGCATCCTTGTCTAGTGCCAGATTTCAAAGGGAATGCTTCTAGCTTTTGTCCATTTGGTATGATATTGGCTGTGTGTTTGTCATAAATAGCTTTGATTATTTTTAGATACGTTCCATCAATACCTAATTTATTAAGAGCTTTTAGCATAAAGGGCTGTTGAATTTTGTTGAATGCCTTCTCTGCATCTATTGAGATGATCATGTGGTTTTGTCTTTGGTTCTGTTTATGTGGTGGATTACATTTATAGACTTGTGTATGTTGAACCTTCCTTGCATACCTGGGATGAAGCCTACCTGATCGTGATGGATAAGCTTTTTGATGTGCTGTTGCAATTGATTTGCCAGTATTTTTTGAAGATTTTTGTATCTATGTTCATCATGGATATTGGCCTGAAGTTTTCTTTTTTTGTTGAATCTCTGTTGGATTTTGGTATCAGGATGATGTTGGTCTCATAAAATGATTTGCGAAGGATTCTCTCTTTTTGTATTGTTTGGAATAGCTTCAGAAGGAGTGGTACCAGCTCCTCTTTGTATGTCTGGTAAAATTTGGTTGTGAACTCATCTGGACCTGGGCTGTTTTTGGTTGGTAGGCTATTAATTGCTGCCTCAACTTCAGCCCTTGTTATTGGTCTATTCAGGGTTTCGACTTCTTCCTGGTTTAGGCTTGGGAGGGTGCAAGTGTCCAGGAATTTATCCATTTCTTCCAGGTTTACTGATTTATGTGCACAGAGTTACAGCCAGCAGCAGCCACTCCAAAAATGTACCAAATGATAAAGACCATTGATGCAATGAAGAAACTGCATCAACTACAGTCAAAACAACCAGCTAGCATCAAAATGGTAGGATCAAATACACACATAACAATATTAACCTTAAATGTAAATGGGCTAAATGCCCCAATCAAAAGACACAGACTGGCAAATTGGATAAAATGTCAAAACCCATCAGTGTGCTGTATCCAGGAAACTTATCTCACGTGCAAGGACACACATAGGCTCCAAATAAAGGGAGGAAGGAAGATTTATGAAGCAAATGGAGAGCAACAAAAAGCAGGAGTTGCAATCCTAGTCTCTGATAAAATAGACTTTAAACCAACAAAGGTCAAAAGAGGCAAAGAAAGGCATTACATAATGGTAAAAGGATCAATGCAACAAGAAGAGCTAATGATCCTAAATATATATGCGCGTAACACAAGAGCACCCAGATACATAAAGCAAGTTCTTAATGACCTACAAAGATATATATGCTATATTTGATATATCTGTCTGAGATATATATGGTATATCTCATATCTATCATATATTACTACTAGGTCTTATATATATATAGGTTATATATACACTCTAGGTCATATATGCATAGTAGTAATATATATCATATATATTTGATAGTTATGAGCTATATATATGAATATATATATATATATAGCTATAAACAAGAGGTAATAGTAGCTTCTAGAAACTGATTTTCTTTAAGGTTTTCTGTGAAATACTGTAAAAAAGTGTCTTGTTTGGTGTCCTTGTCTCCATTCTGCTGGCTGGTTCTGATTTACGTGATCAGGAATGGTGCTGGCAGAGTGGCTGGCAGGGAATGCTTCTACCTGAGTGTCCCTCAATTTCTGTCCCCTGCTTGTTCTTCTGTCTGATCAGGCTAGAGACAAGAAGAAAAAGATATATAGTAAAAAAGAATCCACAGTATATAGATTTCTATAGTACTTCCTTTTTTCCTCTCTCCCACCTTTCCTCTGCAAGGTATTGTTACTATTTTGGTTACTGATTATTGCTGCAATAATCCTCTTTTTTCTATCATCACAAGAAACAAAAAACCCAGAACAAACAGAAAACCCTTCTGAAAAAAAGGAGTAGGAGGGAGGTTAGGGAGCTTGGTTTTGTTTTTAAACAGAACTGAAGAAAAACATTGAAAAATCAGGAGATGATGTCCAACCTTTTTGCAAGGCAAAGCCCTTCATTATTTCTGCCTCTGTAGTTTTTGTTTTTAATTCCTTTTTTTCTCTTTTGGGTGCTGATACTTCTCTCTAGTTTTATATTGTTAGTATTTTATTCTGTTTGTGAGTTGTTTTTTAGTTTGTTTAACTTTGTGTCACTACCTCAGTTTGCCCCCATGTCCCTTACATACAAGCAAAATACCCCTTCAGTGGAAGGAAGAATTGGCAGGTGACTGTCATGCTTCACAACCCGCCCAACAGTCTCTGCCTTGCCCAGTGGCTCATGTTGGAGACGTCAGTATAATGGACAAGGAGGCCAAATACCCTTTCCATTTCAGTGGACCTAAGATGTTCTCCTTCTCATTCATGAAGACTGGGAGATGCTGGTCTTCGCCCTGCATTATGGAGTTTTACCTAGTAGTGATGGTCCTCACTTTGCTGACCTTGGCCTTCCTGCCATGCTCCTGCAGCTCCAGCTTACATTCACAGTGAATGCCAATAGCGTGCTCCTACTGGGAAGGTTACCACAGATGCAGCAGTTCTGGTGTGTAGCTGACACTTGTCTGGCATCACTTATCATAGGATTAGAATAAAATATTGTGAGATGTCCCTCTTGTGACTAATGTCCATGGCCACCATACTCTCAAAGAGCAGGAAGAAGGGTGATTATCTCCCTCCCTTGGGCTGTGTGTGATACAGGAGGTGGTAGAACTCAATGAACTCCTGGCCAGTGCCCTTGTAGGGTCCTTCATGGACAGGGTTGACAATGAAGAGGTCACTGCAGAGAATGGGCCCCACTCCTGGTTATGCTTCTGCATGATGGTTCCAGCATCCCTGATATGTATGACCCTCACCTGGTGTCATAGCATGCCCGCTGCGATGGTGTCCTTGCACATCTCCGAAACATGTAGTGATCCACCCAAATATCCAAGCCCTTCAGCACCAAAAGCCTCATATCAATTCCATCAAAGAGATATGGCACCTGGATGGGCGGCTTCCTCTTCTCAGCTGGGAGAAGCACATAGACCTCCAGAGTATCAGATTCCTGGTTATGGTTATTGGGAAGAACATCTGAAGCTGAGAGGGCCAGTCATCCCGCCACTGCAGCAGTCTGTAGGTGCCCTTGTGCTCACACATGTAGCAGTTCCAGAGGTTTTCCTTAATGGTCATCTGGGCAACGCCTGGCCCCACCAAGATGTCTACACCGTCTATGCGAAAGCACCTGCAGCAGTTGTTCTAGCACATGAGCACTTTGCACTCCTAGCAGCAGATGGTGCAGCGGGACTGATAGCCAGCATCATCGTACTGGTATGCACACTCCAGGAAGAAGTTCTTGCAATGTTGTCATATTCCTAGCATGAACAAAGGCTGTTCCAGAGTGACACTGAGGCTCCCACAAGAGACACAAAGGTCCTCGATGTTCTGGCACTTCTGTCTCACCTTGTATACCAGCTACTCTTTTGTGTTCATCAACAAACTCCTTGATGTTGAGCTTCTTAGCTGTCCTCTTTTGGGGATTTTTGGCTGGTGGGGGTGGCGCATAAGCAGCTGCCTCAGGTTCAACCCACAGGAGTGTGTAAACTTCTTTGTTGGGATTCTTCTCCTCCTCTTGTGGCTCCAGGCTCTTGGGGCCACAGGACTGGAATCCCCCAAAAGTCTGTCTGATTATCTGCTTGCTCTGCACCTCTGTGGCCTTGGCAGTGTCACTCTCATCGCTGTCATGCCTCTCTGGGAACAGCTGCCCTGTACACTGCTGGCCACCGGTAGGACTTCGTACATGGCTTTGTGATTCCTGGGCTGTTTATTGTGTTATAGGTGGCCTGTAACACACTGCAAAAGGAGCTCAGTGGCATCAGCTTCTCTACACGCAGCACTGAGAACTTGCTTCTCCAAACCACATGACATAGTGGGTGCCTTCAGCTACTCAACTCCAGGCTGTTATCCACCAAGACACAATGTGGCCACCAGAAGAAGCCCCAATTTTCCTCACACCAGCTCCCCAATGCCAAAGCCCCAGGAGTCCTTATACTCTGGTTCATGGTCACCTGCTTTGGTGTACTTTTTCCCAGCTTCAGTTCCCACAGGCTCAGACGTGGTAATCACAGTGGGGGATGTGGAGTTGCTGGGCTGCCGCACAGTAGCAAGGCTGTCCTTCTCCACCTTTGCAGACTCCTCCGAGCCCTAGTTTTCTTCCATAGCATTCATTACTGCAGTGACCTTGGCCTTTCTTCTCAGCCCATGAGACGAAATGTAGCATTCTGAGGTCCAGCTCAGCATCTTCAGCATTTTTTACTTGGAATTCCACATCCAATTAGTTGCCAAGTCCTTTCAATTTCACCCTTAAGAGATGAGATGCCTTTTTTCTTTTTAGCTGATATTGCCCTCATTTAAACCTTTATTACTTCTTGTCTAACTCATTTCAGAAGCTTCCTAGTGGATCTCCTCTCTTGCTCCTACTTTTTCCCGTATTAATCCAGATGAATCTTCCCAAATCATTGCTCTGGTTATGACTCTCTGCTGATCCAGATACTGGGATGAAGTAAAAATTCCTTGGCATGGCTCTCAAGGCTTTTCAAAACCTCCTCATCCAACTTTTCAGATGTGGCTAAAAGATATGAGATAATGAATATGTAAATTTGCTTGGCTGTGGTTAACTACTATGTATAAGTGTATACAACCACTATATGTAGCTTTCCAAACATCATTTGTACAGCTTAAATATATGCAATAAAACAAAGCAAAACAGACTTATCTTAAAGAATCTTCACCCTATAACTTCTACATACCTAGCTCTGCTCAGGACTTCTGACTTGCCAAAGGACTTCTGACTCTAGATTATTCTTTCCTCTGGGCCCATGGTCATTTAGCTTCTGCCCTGAATGCATTTCTCACCTTCACTTGATGCTTCAAGACCTTACTTAAATGTCACTGACTTCCATGAAGAAAGTCTTGGAACTTATCATAGACTCAGTACAGTTCATTGCAAAGCTTTACAAAACTTACTAAGCACCTAGTTATTCTGTAAGGCACTGTTAAAGTTGTCATTTTCAACAAATACGATATTTTAAAATACAGTAAATTTTTAGAAGTCAATGAATTTTTGGAAGGTAAAAGAAAATGTGATTTTCTTTTTCTTGTAGTATATGTTTTATATAAGTCCACCTTTATCTTTTCTTTTTCTTAAAAATAACAGTGGAAGTATATAAAACATATGATATAAGACATATAAAGAATAATTCCTGCAAAAATGAGATGGTGATGACAATGATTGCTAAAATTTATTGAGCACTTACTATATATTAAGCACTAACTTAATTAACTTGCCTTTAACTTGTGTGTTTGCTTGATTCATACAACCAGCCAGTGAAGTTCATACTACATGATTCCCATTCCACAGGTAAGGATCCTGAAGACAGGAAGTCTAAATCATATACCCCGCTGGTATGAGTTGGGTCCAGAATTCAAATCAGGGAGTCTGTCTTCAGATCCCATGCCATTAACCCTTAAATAGCACCTTATAATGAAATTGCAAATATACTTCCACCTTTATCTTTTCTTTTTCTTTTTCTTTTTTGAAAGGGCTGGAGAGCGCCTGCGGGTCTCGAACCATGCAGAATGGTTGTTTTCCACCATAGATATCTTTTCTTTTTCTTAAACATAAAAGTGGAAGTATATAAAACATATACTAAAAGGGCCATCAACAAGTCTTTCCTGTCAGGAAATCAGTGAAAAATATATGTATATAATATAAATAAATATATTCTTAAACCCAAAGAAAACACTTTAATTAGAAGAGGGGGCAATTTATGGAAATCTGAGGCACAGATTCCATACCTGGAATTGAGAATGTACTTAAAGGAAGTATTGACAGGAGGAAGAGCAAATGCAGAGGAACTGACACATTAACCAGAAGTTAAAGGATAGAGACATGGGCATGATTATATAAAAAAACAGCTAAGGAGTTGTGCAAAAAAGATAATATAATCATTGGACATGAAATGAATTCAACTTAAGGCTTTTTAATAAAGCTTTGTTAGAAGATAATCCAAGAATACTCCAGAAGAAGGGGAAAGAGAAATAGAACAAATTTTAAGAGACAGCATTAAACAAGTGAAAATAACTTTAAAAATTACAGATAACTGAGTTTTACCTAAAATTTACCCAGAAAGGTGGAATTCAGAAAATAGAGAAGAGAAGTATTTCTTAAAATTAAATGATCTATTAAAATGAAATTACAACTTCTTGTGAAGTTGGAACTAGGGAGTCTCAGATGCAAAGGATAACTCCTGAAAAAATGATGAGGATGGTGATGATAACAAATGCTAAAATTTATTAAGCACTTACTATGTGTCAGGCACTAACAATTAAATTGCCCTTGACTTTCATGAGCTTGTTTGATTTGTACAACACCTCAGTGAAGTTTGTACTACATGATCCCCATTTCACAGGAAAAGAACCTAAAACAGGAAGTCTAAGTCATATCCCCAGCTGATATGTGTTGGGTCCAGAATTCAAATCAGGGAGAGTCTGAGTCCAGAGCCCATGCCATCGACCCCCAAATAGCACCTTATAATGCAAAGAAAGGACAGATTCTTAGAAGTAGGGGCTTTATTGACAGAGGAGGTACGCCTCTTCTACAGATTTCTGACATAACTTTGAAATAAAATAAGGGTCATGGGGCAAGGGAAATTGACAAAGGTGATGACACAAGTCCTATTAACTAGTTTGTTACTGAGGGGGCGGCGAGGACTTGTGAGTCCTGAGAGCTCCCCTTGAACAATGCTGCCTTCAGTTCAAACTATTGCTGAATGAAGGGGAGGGGCAGGGTGGCTAGATGATCAAAAGCCCTTCAGAGAAGGAGGTGGAATGGCAGCCATGGACCCTTCTCTGTCTCCAGAAGTTCACTGTACTGCATTTAATAATTGCTTCCCATTATTGCCTGACTGCCTTTTCCAAATAAATCTACCTGATTGGGATGGATTTGGTGTGGGACTATCTGTTCGAGCCTATTAGTCAGCATCTTTCCTGAGATTTCCCTGTCCACATTTATTAAGGAGATTGGGTGATAATTCAGGCTGGGTTCAGGTTCTCCTCCTGTTTAAGAATTACAGAAATTAGTGCTGATCATAGGCCCAAAAGTCAGCATTTTGTTTTCAGCTCATCATTGTCCCTTCTTAGCAATGGAGGCGGAAGCACCTTACTTTGAAGTATGAGACCAGATTATCAAACATGAGGGCTCTTGGTACATTTCAGAGAGTGACAACTTTCAGGGGTGAATTTTCATTTTTTTGCTTTAATCCTGCCCTCTGAAAGTGGCTGTGTTTCTGGTTATGCTTGCAGCTTCAGTCATTCCCAAACAGACCGTTTAAAAATAATGCGATAGAGCCTAAGGAGGGAGGAAGTGTCAGTGGCTTTCCTTGGCACTACTTGTTGGTTTAGGAGATTTTTTCTCTTTCAATAAATTAATGTCAAAAAATGAACATGGAGTTGCAGTCTTCCAGTGTCCTATTCTCTACTTCACTATGGGAAGCAGGATAATATAGAAAAAGCTCTCTGTTCTTCTCAAAAATGGAATCCTCACACTGCCAGCTACTCTGCTAGTTGCAGACATGTTTCTGGGTCTCCCCAAGTCCCAAACTCATCACAAGTGCAGGATCCAGCCACAAAAAAGCAGTGCTTTTGTTCTAGGGGTCACTGTCTCCTTCATTGTTGATAGTATTGCTATTAAGCTCTTAATATGGGCCACTCTTGTAAGCACTTTGTCTGCAGTAGCTGTTTAGTATTGACAAAAACCTATTAGTAAGTACAATTATTGGTCATCCCATTGAGTAGAGATGAAAGCCAAGACTTAAAGAGACTAAATACTTACCCAAAGCCATGCAGTCCGTAAGCTGAAACTGAAGCACAGATCCAGCAGACCCCAGTACTAGTGCTCAATTCACTCTCCTCTTCCACCTTTGAGTCCTTAATGGTCATGGGATAGCATAGTGGTCAGTGCAATGCCATCAGCACAGAACACAAGGAGAGCAGCAAAGAGAAATAGGGTGCATTCAAGGCTGTGGCAGCCTCAGGAAGACTTTGGTTGTGTAGAAGATAATTTGGCCACAGTGGCTAGCCGTGTGCTAATGCTTGAAGACAAGTAGCCAGTCAACATTTTCAGAGGCAGCAGCAGAGGCACCCAGCTCTGAGAAGTAGCAACTGAAGAGTGGACTATTTCTACCTATCTCACTTAACCCTTACAATGCCACCCCCCAAAACCATTCCCATTTTACTAATGGAGAAACCAGGATGAAGTAGTTATCTTATCTATCAGAGGTCACAAAGTTAGAAAGTGTCAGTGCAGTTATATCAGCCCAGCTGGAGACAGAAGGTCAGAAGGAAGAAAGTGGAATGTAACCAGCATTTACATCCTGAAAGCATTCAGGGAAAGTTTTCCATATAAAGGGAGGTAATGCACAGAATCATCATGGAATCTGCTTCTCCCTTTCTTCATGTCTGTTACTTTCCTTCTCTTTCTCTCTACTCTCAGGTCCTGCCGTCATCTCTTCCTTACACACACACACATGCACGCACACACACACACACACACACACACAGCCCTAGTGCAGTTGAAAAGGAAAAAAAAAAAACCCTAAACAATGAAATTTTTGAGGAGGAAAACCTAGTGGTATTACTGTATTACTTTTCAACTTGTTTAATTCTTGAGAGCCTACCTAGTAAAATGAGGGGTTCAGTGAGGAACGTTAGTATGCTTTATCTAGAAAGACCGTTAGTGATTTAATTGAAACTTTGATATTGGGTCTCTACTTTGTGATTCCTTAAATATGTTAGAATTATCAGTGGTATGTACGTGATCCTACATAATGTAAAAGTCATATTTAATTAAATTAATGTAAGTGAAATAGTTCAGTTGGCTTATCTTGTTCATTTTCTCTAACTAAATATCAGCTTACACTAAAAATTTTATTAATCACAGTAATGAGAATTTTTATATTAAATATATATATTACATTTAGTTTAAACGTTAATAGTCCACATTATTTTAATAAATTGTGCTAAGGGAGTATATATGGAATAAGTCTCTCATGTAGATTTTATTGGTTGCTGCATAGTTAATAGACACTAATGTGATCAGAGCCTGGATGTGATCATAAGATCAGTAGTTAAAATGATTGAAATATAAATTAGGAGCTCAAATAATTGTTTGTTAGAAGCTCAGATAATAACTATTTGGTAATGCTCAGAGGGTTGGAGAAATAAAACATTGAAATGTGCAGCACTAGCAGGGGAAAGAAACATTTTGAGGCAGACAAAGCCACAGCATGCTTTTCTGCTAATTGCTCCTCTCTTTCCCTCTTGCTCCATGGGGGCCCAAAACATACCTCTGCCCCTACTTATCTCACCCCTCTTGGTTTCTCAGTGGCCTTGTACTCCACTTCTGTCTTTCTCTGTTCCTGGCTTCTTTACTTGCAGTCTGTAAGTCCTCACTGATGTTGACAAACACCATACCATCCTCTTACCGTTAATATGTGATTCTTTGAGAACTGGTAGAAAAAGCACACTTGTTTCTTGTGGGCTGGAATGCTCTTTCTTCTAGGCCAAGAGCTGCCACACTTTTTCTGTCAGGATCTCTCACTGATGCCAAAATACTTTAAGCTTTGTGGATAATACAATTCTCACTGGAACGGTTCAACCCTACTCTTATGGGTTTAGAAAGCAGCCACTAGACAATGGTATGCAAATGGGCATGGCTATGTGACAATAAAACTTTACAAGAGCAGACATCAAGCTGAATTTGCCTGATTTGCCATAGTTTTCCACCTCCTGTTCTATGTTGTCTAATGTCCTGTTGACCCAAAGACACATTTAGCTTTTTCTCTTAAAGGGAAATTCTCCATTGAAATGTCTTTTTCTCAACAGTGGGGCTATAATGAATTTCTTATATTTGTGTGTGCTGTGCATTCCCCACAAGGTGAAGTGGGCAATTCTTAATAAAATAGGAGCAGTCTACATTCATGCCCTGATGTGCCTGGAGGTTGATTTTCAAAGAGTGAGATTGTATTTAAAAGACGAAATCAACTTTTCTGTCTTATGTAGCTATGAAGACTTTCTCCAGATTTGATGGTGAACAGACCTAATCCTGAAGACAGACATTTCGGGTAATTTTGATAGTGAATTTTCCTATCTGGACTTTTGCCTTTTTCTCCTAAATTCTTGATAGAGTTACTGGAAAACCATTTTCCTCTTTTTGGAGCTGTTGCCTCCTCCCTATCCTCTGCACTCCAATTAATTCTCTTGCCTCCTTCATCTTTTAGGAAATTTTTCTTGCTGGTTTGACTGGAAAAGTTCAGGCTTGTTTTCCATGGGGGTTTTGGTGGATGTGAGCAATGGGTCCTCTCCATCTTTTGACAACTGAGCTGACACATTAAGGAAGTTAGGGATTTCTGACAGTGATCTACATTACACTTCAAAGTCTCTGACAGCGACTTTCACATAAAGGACCTCTGATTTCCTTTTCTTCCACTCAACCTGAAACTGTATAATTTTAACATAGTTTCCTTTTAATTTCTTCCCCAGATCAACTATTTCAACTTTTGACTTCAATTACTCATTTTCAATGCTCGCGTGTGTTAAATTCATTAATTTCTATTAAATTCCCTTAATTTACTCACTGTGGCTGAAGCACTGTGAAAGACAATGTGGATGGAGGCAAAGATTTAAGATATCTTCTGCCCGTGAGGCACTAATCATTAACCTAAAATACAAAGGTACATGTGATAAGCCCTAAATGAGAGGCGGAAAGGAAGTTAGTAAAGTTTAAGAGACATAAAGGCTGTTGTTCTAGGGGCTAGAGTGTAATGGAGGACATTTTGCTCTGTAGAATCCATGCTGCTTACGTGTCAACAGTACTCAACTTCCTTTGGGGTTACCATACCTCTTTACTCTAAGCCCATTTACTCACTATGTCACTGACTTTATTTCCAGGGGTATCACATGTTCCAAGCCAAGATAACGGTCCCAGTCCACCCACCTAACCAAAGTTGGGTTTACTAATAATCATAAAACCCTAATCTGTATCTCACATTTTTTTGTGTGCCACCCAAGAGGCAGTTTCTCTCTTCTGAATTGGGTTTTTGTGACAAAGGGGTCTTGAAGCTACTGTGGGCCACCATTAAGATCCTCAAATACAGCCAATACAAAGCAGCCCAGTGAGGAGCTGGGTCCTGCTGACATCATTTCAGGTCTACATCAGTCTGGAACTGAAGCTAAGCCAGACTCTTTCCCTTCCTGAGCCATATATCTTTTAGTGTAAGCCAGTTTAAGTTGGGTTTTCTGCCACTTGCAACAGAAATGTTGATAAAGCATATGGCAGTGGGGCTTGGACTTGAATGAGGAGAGTATCTTCGCAGGTAAGGATGGGATCCCAGCTTCCAAATATTTTAATTTACATACAAGCTTCTGTATCTGACAGTGTTGAATACAGTTTTCAAGTTGGGTTAAAATACTGATTCAAAAGATGCTAGAGTTGGAAGTGCTCTCTGTGTTCATCACATTGCCCTCAAACACTTAATCATTGTAGGAATCAAAAATCATCAAAACTGGAAGGGGCATGTCTGAGCACTTTAACATATTTCCTGCTGGAACCCACTCACTTTCCCTGGTGGCATCTCCACTGGCAATCTGTAGTACACTTTAAAGTCTCTATAGTTGGCTTACTTTTTCACCTGACATTTCTGGGCTTCTAACCTCATGGAGTTCCTTAGCAGAAAATTGCTATTTTTATCCCCCTGTGGATGTATGAGAGGAGAAAAGAAAATTAACATTTTTGGAAATTCACTATGTTTCTCAAGTAATAAAGTATCTCATTTAATGTTTGCCATAATTCTAAACAGAAGTTAGTATTATTCTCTTTACTAATGAAGAAAGAGAGATTTGAAGGGCTTATTTAACTTTTGCAAGATTGCATAGCAATTCCACTGAAAGATCAGGTTTTGAATCCAGGTACTGTTGACTCCTAGGCCCCTACTGATTGCTTTACATCACGCTGATATCATTTTGTACATTATCCCTAGGTAACAAGCCATACTCTACCTTCAACTTTTACCCATTGCCCAAGGTAGATTTGCCAGGGAAAGATCAAGGAATAGTTTCTCTGGTTTGGCTCCTCCGATGCGGTTGGTGTGGCTAGGTTATTACTGTGGCCCAGTGTCCAGCTCTTTTCTGCAGCTTCCAGGGGCATCATTGTCTTTGGGATAGTTGGTTTACATCCCTCATGATTGGTGGTGCTGCCTTAAGGCTGAGAGTGTAGTATAGTGGTTGTGGCTTTTGGCTGCAGTGAGTGTCTGCAGCTTCTGCTCTTAGCAGCAGCAGCTGTTGGGGAGGGGTAAAGGAGGTCTGCACCACTTGTCACCTCTTCAAGCACTTCCTGGCCCCTCACAGCTGGACAGCCCAGATTCTATCAACACTTTTTAGAGTGCTGTTCACAGCGGGATTCTTGGTCTACTCTGACACTATATAGCTTTTTCAAGTAACACTACCTTCAAATACAATGTTTGAAGTCAGCACTTTTACTCTCCCCATTGATACCAGCCTTATATTGAGACACTGTCCCTTAACCAGCAAACTTGAAGGACCCAATGCACCCACTCAGCAAAGCCCAAATGCTGGTATCCAGGCAAGTTAGTATTTGTCCCTAATTCTTCCAACTTCATTAATCACATAGACCAAACTCCAAGATCAGCCCTGAAAGTCTGGCCATTTGCAAGGATAGACACATCAACTAAAATTCGGTGGCTAATTTCTAGACTCGGAGTAGGAGGGCTCTGGATTTGAATCCAAGTTCTGCCACCTAATAACTGTGCTATTACTAGACTTCGCTAAAGCTTATTAGTCTCATGCACAAAATGGAATAAATCCTACTGATATGGTTAGGTTTTGTTTCCTCACCCAAATCTCTTCTTGAATTGTAATCCCCAGGTGTTGAGGGAGAGACCTGGTGGGAGGTGATTGGATCATGGGGGCGGTTTCCCCATGCTGTTCTCATGATAGTTCAACTCATGGCTGAGTTGTCATGAGATCTGATGGTTTTATAAGGGGCTCTTCCCGGATTCTCTCTCTTGATCACTCTGTCCTGCCACCTTGTGAAGAAGGTGCCTGCTTTCCCTTCTGCCATGATTATAAGTTTTCGGAGGCCTCCCCAGCCATGTGGACCTGTGAGTCAGTTATATTTTCTTTGTTTATAAATTGCCCAGCCTTGGATAATATCTTCATGGCAGTATGAGAACAGACTAATACTTGTATTTCATGGAGTTTTTGTGAATATTAAATAAAAATATATAAAGGTGCTTAGTATTAATACACAGTAAGTATTTGGAACATAGTAACTATTACAGCCAGGTATTCCTGGTTCAACTATTATCTCTTCATCTTCACTTGGAATCTATTTCTTTAGATAATAAAAATACAAAGAATCTTATGACTATGATGAATCATAATATTTCACACCTCAGCTTTCCACATGTGTGGGGAAAAGAATCTGTAACACTCTAGAATGTATCCTGAAGATCCCTGTATTTAGTTGTTGAAACCAAACAACTTTGCCTTAAGTAACTCAACTCTCTATTGTTACAGTGCAACTTACTCCAGGAGGGGTGGAGCTCACGCTCTGGAAAGTAGAACTTGCAAAGATGGATGAGTTTCAGGGCCAGTGATTAAGCCTTTTGCTCTGCTTTGCAAAATCCACAGGCCCCAAAGGGATATCAAGACCTTTTACTGAGGCCCCATTTGCTCTGCAGGCAGAAAATTACTTTTAGAATGATGTTAATAAAAAATGGGTCCTACAGTCTTGAGTTTTCTGAAAGATTTTCTGCTGTGCAGGATTTCTTAAATCAGAAGGAAGAAAGGCATGTCATCCATGCCTGAGTAAGAAACAATCTTGATTTCATGCTCACAGCTTTCTTTGAAAGGAGTGGGGCAGGCATAAGCACATCTGATCTGGAAGGAAAGAAGTTGGCAAGATTCCTCAGGATCTTGGAGATTCTATCATCCCATATCTTTCTTGGGTCTGATTTTAAACTTGCTTTGGGTTGACATGGAACTATTACCTGAAGAGCTCTATTAGAGTCAAACCTCTTTCTAGATGGCAGGCAGCATCTCTACTCACATTCTTTACCTTGGCATTGTGTTAGTTTTGGGAGTCAAATACCAGGCTTACTAGCATGCTGTGGTACTGAAGACACTTTCTGTGGTTTTCAGTTGAGTACAGTTGAACTGTGGGGTGGCTAATACTTATAGGATAGTAGAATCGAGGCAGAGAAAGAGCACGTTGATTGATCCTCTGCTGAAAATGGGCTGCATAGTTTGGATGAAAGGGAGGGTTAATGGGTCCAACTCTGTTATAGTTATTCTAAGTCTGGAAGGAAATAGAAAGCTCAGTTTTTTACTTAAGGAACTTATGTTTTTGTTGGCAAGGCAAAACTAAAGCACATGAAGCAACAGGCTGGATGAGGGAGTGTGTGATTAAGTGACAACCGAATGGTACAGACAGAAAGTGCTCCAGGGGCCCGGCCTTGGGAGAGATGACAGAGACGGCCAAGTGTTGACAGGTTTGCAGTGATCTGATGCGTTTGTGAGATGCTTGCCCAGGGTTACAGATGCAGTTGTGACTGTGAACATGGCAGATTCCGAAATTCACATTTCAGTGACGATTTTATTTTTCTCAAGTTCCGGGTCCCTGTTGATTGAGGACATCACACTGGAAATATATCAGGGTCACGGGACAGTATTTTGTGCTTTCTAAGAAGCTATTTAACTGGTAATTTCAACAGTTCTCAAGCTTTAGTAGACTTGTAAATTTCTAAAGGCATGAGACCAGAATCTACCTTATTGCCAGTTACTAACCACCTGACCTTGAGCTTGTTAACCTGTTAAATTTTCCTTGCTCTCCTGGATGAGGGTGACAGTACTATCCTCACAGGATTGTTGTGAGGCTGATAGGAAGATAATGCATACAAAGTGCTTGGCACAAGGAAGGGGTTTTGGGGCAAGACACGTTTATTATGGTCACTAGTGGACTGGAAAGAAACACCTTTGACATGAATATGAAATCAGAGAATGTGGAATCAGCAAGGTATCAGAGTGGTCACTTGGGCCAAATCTTCATTTCATAGCTGAGGAAACAAAGGCTAAGATAAACTAAATTATTTGCTCCATAACGCAGAGCCAACCAGCAATACAGCTGGACAAACAACCATGTCTCTTAACTGGCATTCCATACGTTTCTCTATCACATGACCACCTACGCTGGACAGGTATGACAAGTCACTGAGTTAGCAACTCTTTTCCTTCCTTTTGTCACTTTATTTCACTGTCTTCCTCTAATACCATCAATGCCTACTCTGTGTGAGATTGAAAAGTAAACAAATTACAGTTCTTGCTGTCAAGGAATTGATGCTGTAGATAATCTAGCTGCTATTATGGTTCTCAGATTCACTAGGGCGAGGGAGTGAATGAGGAGATAGTCTGATATGGGGATTGAAGCTCAGAGGAAGAGACAAGCCAGTGGGGTTGTTCAAGTTGGGGTCACGGGGTAGGAAGATTGAATTCACATCCTTGCCTTCACCTTGAGCACATTACTGAAACTCTATTTGTGCATAAAACAGGGTTGATGACAGTATTATTTTCTAGTATTATGCAGATAAATGAGAATTTACTACAATGCTTGGCATGTAACAAGCATTCAGTCAATGTTAGCTATCTTTATACTGAAAATGGACTGGTGGCATCGTGTGTAGGGATGTCTAATGTCAAGTGGTAATCCTATTTCGACCCGTGGAGGAGAGTCCCTGTCAACAGTGATTTCTTTGCTTTAGGGAAGTGGCCCCAAGATATTGCACCACCACACAGAAGACTCAAAGTTACTAAAGCCTTTTCCTAAAGAGTGAACTTGTCCACCGTCTCAACTTGGCACCCTACAGTGTGATGTAGCTCGACAATATGGGACCACTTGAATTTTCTTAGGGAGTCAAATGTGGTTGATCTGGACTCCTTAAAAAAATGTACTTTTGTCCCATGGTTATTTCTTAAATCAGATTCTGATTAGCAGCTTCACCTGGGTATCTGAGCTCCCCTTGTTCCTTCCAGTTGTGTTTCAGATCCATTTTTTAATCAGCCCTATTATTGCACATTCTTTTCAGGCTTGCTCTCAATGTAATAAGAATACCCACCATTTCCTTTTACAGTGATTTATGACTTTATTAAGGCTCTTAGATTTCTGTTCAGATTTCTAATCTGTTGACTTGGGTTATTTGTATGATTTAATTATCATCAGAGGTTTTGCTAAAGGTAGAGACACCTGAATTTAATTAATGCACTGTTTGCATATTTCACATCATAAATAATGATGCTCAGTAAATTACATCTTAATAGTAATCCCGTAGTACTCCTTATAAGATCTCCCTGTATTAAAAGCCCTGCCATTGATCAAATCCTTGTCCATGGCACTTAATATGTAAATTTTTCCCCAGGACCTTTCTGACCACTATGAGGTTTCTTTTCTTTTACCCAATTATATAATAGTTTTATCTAAAGCTTTTAAAAGTTGGCTGGTAAAGATGGAGAGCAACATAGTTTGACTTTCTTCTCTGAGGTTTTCTTCTCCAGACATAAAAATACTAAGAATCTGGGAAGTAAGGTATCAGGAGCCAGTTCACATTTTTCTAATTTCTTAATTACAAATAAACACAAAGATTGCTGTGGGTTATGGTGAAGTTCACAGGCCACTTTCCAGAATACAGTTCCTTCAAACTGTGCAATTCAAAGTCGCCACTTTAAGAAATTATTTCAATTTTATTTTCATCAAAGAGTTAAAAAGGCAAAGCCTTTTAGCATCTCATTTCACTTATATACATAGCCCATTATAACCTGCGTAAACAAGGATGACAAGTTGAGATTAATGAGAGTCCCCAAGTGACAGAACAATTTAATTGTCAGAAATCGTAGGAGCTGAACTTTACCAGTGTATTTATATAAGATAGCCACAGTCTGAAAACTTCCCTAAGTGATTATGACCAATAAGTAATAACTTGGAAAGCAGTTTTCTGATATACAAATAACAAATGACTCATAATAGTTAATTGAGGTATTAAGATGCATACGGGAAGAATATTAGATTGACTAAATAAATGATTCATAATACAAGCAAATAATTGGTGAATTCATACTCTTAAGTAGAATATAGCTCATAAGCAACACTGAAAGTACATCAAATAAATGGAACTGTGTTTGCTAAATGAACTCCTAGCTAATCGGGTATTATAGTTATGTGGACTCCAGACTCCAATTGATCCTTGCTTTCAGGCAAAGCAGCCCTCTTATCGACCTGTCAAAGCCAGAATTCTTACCTTGAATCCTGTAGCCCTTGCAACATGAGAGTGTGAGGTTGGAGGGTGGAAGTGGTAGGTACAGCAGCCAGACACATGTAGAAAGTGGATTGCGCTGTGGCTGAGCTGATAATATGGCACCCAACCCTAAGCTTCAAGGCTAGGTCTCTGAGTGGCCAGGGGCCCAGAGTTTAGGGGTCCAGAGCAACTGTTGTGTTGTCCTTTTTATCACTCCCCTTGTTCTAGGCTGACTTTACTAGCAGGTGGCAGTAGCTGCTTTATTGTGATAGAACTTTGAGAATCCTCTGCACCTAAATATATCTGTATCTCAGTTTGTGCTAGTTTGTTTTTCATCTCAAATCCCACCTGTTTAATGCCTTGGCTTTTGAGAGTATCTCAGATAGATATAATTAACAGTTTGTAGAGATGAGAGCAAATCTCTGCCAATAAGAAATGTAGCATTTGCTGGGGCATCGGGACACGTAAGAGCATCGAAAACTGAGGAAGAGAGTCAGATAGTCAAAGGGAAAATGTTCTTAATTCATGACTTTGCAAGTGGCCGTCTCAGGTCATACATCCCAGTCCCAAACTTACCACACCCCAACCCCTATTTCAAGTTTCACCAAAAGAAAAAATAAAAGAAGAGGGAAGGAAATAAGAGGGAAAAGATGGAGATATGGAGGAAGAAGAGGGGCAGGAAGGGAAGGAGAAGAAAGAGAAAAAGGAGAGGGAAAAGAGAAGGTGAAGAAGTAATTAAGTAATTTATTAACTAAATAATTAAGATTATAGGTTCTAGAACTACTGTGTTGTGATTGTGGGAAAATCACTTAACATTTCTGTGACTGAGTTTTTTATCTGTAACATGGGGAGATAACAAGTCCCCCCTTGTAGGGACTTTGGTTATTGAATGAGTTCATACAAAATAAAGCTCTTAGAGCAGTTCCTGGAACAAAGCAGTCAAAGAGCAATAGCTATTGTCATTTCTAAGCTTTTTCCATACATGCCAGGCACTGGCATTTAACCTTCAGCAGGTTAAGTAATTTTATCAATGTAGCAGCAAAAACTGAGTGGCTGAAACTGAGCTTTCAAGTGCCAGGTTATTTTTGTTTTGTTTTGTTTTTAAAATTTTTAATTTGGGGCTACATTGTAGATGTATGTATTTATGAGATAAATAAGATGTTTACAATGAGTAAGAATCCCACAAGTACACGAGGTATCTATCACCTCAAGCATTTGTTCTTTCTTTATGCTATGAATGTTCCAGTTTCATTCTTTTATTGTGAAATTCACAATAAATTTTTGTTAGCTATAGTCGCCTTATTGTGCTGCCGAACGCTAGATCTTAGTCACTCTTTCTAACTATATTTTTGTACCCATTAACCGTCCACACTTCCCCCCATTTCCCAACCCCCCACTGCCCTTTGCTGCCTCTGGTAACCATCATTCTACTCTCTGTCTCCAAGAGTTCAATTGTTTTACATTTTAGCTCCCACAAATGAGTGAGACCATGTGAAGTTTGTCTTTCCGTGCCTGGCTTATTTCACTTAACATAATGACCTCCAATTTCATTTATGTTATTGCAAATGACAGGATCTCATATTTTTATGACTGAATAGTATTCCATTAGGTACATGTACCACATTTTCTTTATATCAGCAAAATAGAATTTTAAAATATTTAAGGTATTCCCTCTTGGCTTCATCTTAGCTAATTTTAAAATAGTAACATCCTTAATTAATTCAGGTGAGAAATAAGCAGTGTTTGCTATGTGACTACAAAACATGTGACCAACATGATGCATTATCTGGTTTAATGATGCATTATCTGGTTTAGGTAATGATGTATTATCTGGTTAATATGGTAAATGATGCATTATCTGGTTTAATCCCCTCCAAAACTTTGAGAAATAGAAAATATTCTCATTTATTTTGAAAACGAGAAGGTGAATTTGGTTAAGATTAAGTGACCAAACTCTGTGCTTTATATCTTCCCCCACTAGGGTCTTCTCATTCCCAGTTTTGCCTTACACATTTTCTGGCACAGAAGTGAGCACTTAATAAATGCCAGTAGAGTTCAATTCTACAAATGCTTGAGTCGGGCTTCATAGTTAATGGGTGAATACATTTAGATAGAGCAACACTTTTCCATTCTCCCAACTAGACCACCAACACTCAGTGCCTGATGGTGGTTTGGTAGCATTAGTTAGAATAAGAGACTGTGCTTATATACATACTTATTTTAACTGTAAAGTTACATTGATTTACTTAATGCATAGTTATAATATGAATATATTGTAGCTTTAATACTAGGTACATATGTGTACATAACTATAATATTGAGTACATATATGTACTCCCAATTATCTGGGAGTTCACTTAGCAACACAATAAATACATTAATAA
Organism: Cebus imitator; assembly: GCF_001604975.1. NCBI lineage: Eukaryota > Metazoa > Chordata > Mammalia > Primates > Cebidae > Cebus > Cebus imitator. Next base: position 6,718,043 of record NW_016107338.1, on the reverse strand, counting down.
ACATATAAAGAAAATCTTTATGGATTTTAGTACAACTTCTGAATTTAGCAACAGGTTACAACCCTCCTCTGGGAAAATTCCTGTGATGGCCTTTCATGTTCCTTGGGCAATGAGCCACAGTTCTTAGAGGTTATCTGCTTTTCTTTAAACACCCATACTGCTCCTCTCCAGATGCTGCATAGCTCACATCTTCACCCCTAGAAATCTTAGCTGAAATGTCAGTCATCTTCTCAATGAGGTTTACTGTCACCACTTTTTTATTTTATTTTATTTGATATAGGGTCTTTCTCTGTTGCTCAGGCTGAACTGTAGTGGCATGATCTTGGCTTACTGCAACCTCAACCTGTTGGGCTCAAGCCATCCTCCTACCTCAGCCTCCTGCGTGCCCAGAACCACAGGCGCACATCACCGTGCCCTGCTAATTTTTGTATTTTTTTGTAGAGATGGGGTTTCACTGTATTGCCCAGGTTGGTCTTGAACTCCTGATCTCAAGGGAGCTGCGAGCCTCGGCCTCCCAAAGTGATGAGATTATAGGCATGAGCCATCGTGCCTGGCCCCTCATCACTTTATTTAAGAGAACAAGCCACCTTACTCCCCAACTCCAGCTTCCTAACTCTTAACTTCCTTAGCCTACTAAATTTTCTCTTTTTTCCTTAGCACATGACATGTTTTAGCTTATAGAGAAACGTTTTCATTTATTATCTTTATTGTTTATTAAGTCCCCCACCCCTCCCCAGAAGAATGTAATCCAGGAAGGCCTGGATCCATCTCTTTTATTCATGGATATATATCCCAAATACCAAGGAGTGCATCTGTTTGGTAAAACCCGAATGAATGAACAGATAACAAAAAATATTTGTTGAATGACTAGAGGGTAACTTAAATTTTTTCTCAGATAATTCAGTATTTATAATAAAGTTTAAGAAATACTTTTGATTAAACTATTCTCATTATCTTAAATAACAATCAGCCCTAGATCTTTTTAAAAACTGTCCTCATTTTATTATTTATCCTGCCTTTCGAATTTTCACCTAAAGATGTAAAATTAAATATACTATTTGTTCACTTTGCAAGTACAAAAAACTCAAATATGAAAGATTTGACTTCTAATTTTTGGTGACTGTCAGATCCAAAGAGAGTGTGCTGCCATCTTTCTCTGTCCAACCTCTTTCACAAACAGGGCAATCCAACCACTAAGGTGTCAGTGGTGTGCTCAGGGCTGCTCTGCTGGTAAGTGGTTGGGATTTGGAGGAGATATTTGAATACTGATCATTGACCTCCCAGCACATTCTTGTTGGACTCTATGACACTAACCTATCAACCTGGTTTGCGTGTTATGCATGTCACTCTACTGGTGACAATAGGGGGACTTACTCCTTAAATCTCATGAATGTCTTTTCTCCTTCTTCTCTTCTTATATCACCTCCCAGACAAAGCTGGAGCTCAGGTGAACTGCACAGTGGTGAGAGCTCCTGCTGCGGTGGTCCAGCTCTCATCTGGCACTTCTGCTTGATAAGCTCAGAGCAGTTCTTTTAGACTGCCTCTTGTAGGCCTGCTTGAAGAATAATCCAGTTAGCATTCCCCTATCCTCCATCTATGATTTCATTGGGAAACTATGCATTAGATACTTTGGAAATAAATATACACAAGAAATTACAACTCTGTTTGAATGACCCTCTACCTTGGAATGTCTAGAACTGTGAGTTATAAGGCCAAGAAATATGTCCAGGCCTGCTGGCTTGAAAAGTTGCTATTCCTTATATGGAATCTGTACAGACAGAGAAGCTGAAGTTGTGTAAACTAAATGGAGATGTATTTTTTTTTTTTTTCCCAGCCACTTACGTGCCTCATCCTTGACCTATTTCATTTATAGGCTCCTTTAAGATATGATGCTTTGGGAGTTCATTGCCTTATTGCTGGTCTTCCAACAACAATTTTCAGAATAGTCAGTGCTTTACATGGAATTTAATTACATTGGACAATCCAAGGATAGGCCCAGAAAGGCCTTGAGTGTGGTGCTGCAATTATGTCAGTAGAAGGTGAGACCTGCTAACAGCAAGGGGATCTGGTTAGAGTAACCCAAGTACAGTCGATTCATTACTGCTGGAAATTTTAAAATGTAGACATTCAGAAATGTTTAGTCTGGTTTTCAGTAAGGAAGAAGGGCAAGTAGATTCAGGCAAGGACCTGCATGCAGCATAATAAGTACTTCTTTTACTCTATTTCCTTGATCATAGAGAAAATGAAACAACAAGCTGTGAACTTAAAGCTAGAAAGAGAAATTCTATTTTTTAACAAAAGTAGTTATTTTTTCTTACACAACGTAGAACGAGAACATTTTGCAATGTTGGCTTACACAGACTATTTTAAAGTAAGCAATTCAGAACACCCAGAGTACGTTTGCTTTCACTAGTCCTTGCCAGCAGTTCTGAAATCTTTCTAGGTTTAAATCCCAGCTATACCATTAACCAGGATAAGTTTATTAGGCTCGCTAAACTTCAGTTTTCTCACTTAGAAAATGAGAATTAAAAATAGTACCTACTGTACTGAATAGTTGGAAGAGTTTAACAAGTTAAGACAACATAAATAACCGAGCCTGATGAGTATTTAGTGTCGCATAAATAGAAACGATTATTACTTTTACTAGACATATTTATTGATTGAATGGAGTTTTGGAAAAGTAGAAAGTAGATCATAAAAAAGTCCTGTACATAACAAAAAGTGGCCCCCTGAGTCTGAACACAGTGCTTTGTTATTCAAAATTTCTTCTTTTCTAGACTTAGGTGTATATTTTCAGTAGAAATGGGGAAGAATGGCAGTTACCTAAACAATCCAAAGGAAGCGCTGGATCTTTGCATTTGTTATTGCAATTCTTCAGATGAAAGCTTGTGTTTCCTAGATGCTTAAATTAGAGTATGATCTTACACTTGTACTTCACCAGGTTGCATTGGGATGTAGATATTTACGGATTGACCTACAGACGAAATAACAAAACAAAACGAACAAAAACAAAAACAGACGAAATATTCTCCTTCTTAAAGACTGGATGATGTTATTAACTTATACTATTTCATTTTAAGGCATTTTTTTTTTTCAAAGTTTGGAGTCGCCAAAGAGCAGACTTCACTTAGGGTACCCAGAAAGCAAGTGGTAGTTATCCTACTCACTCCAAAATGAGTAAATCTGAAAGAAGATACTTTAGTTGTAGCACACATATTAGTTTGTGATTTAAGATTAGCGTTCTTGTTTTAAATGCACAGCAGGAGGGAAAGGTGGTGCCTTAAGCGTTTCTGTGTTTAGCACCTCTGCAGATCTGATCTAGCCCTGGTCTTGCAGATGATTGTAATACTTTTATAGCCATTTAGATATTTTGTAACCAAAATAAATACATATTTTACATTTAGGCAAGGCTAAGGGAGGGAATCTCAAGTTGATTCACAACGAGTAATGGAAATAGAATGAGTACTAAATATTTCTATATCACTTGAAAATAACATTTGTTAAGTGGCTCTGATATAATTTAGGCTCTGGGTAATTTTGGTTTTGATAAACCTGATTTTCTAGTTTTTAAAATTTCTAATCATCAATCATCTAGTTTTTGCTCTTTAGAGAAGCTAATACTCTCATAATACTTAATATTTTCCATTTTCAGCAAAGCCAGCTTTAAATATTTCCTAATGCCAATGCCTGATTTGTCTAAGCATTTTAGCTAAATCTAATCTTTTATTACTGCTGATGCCCATTTCTATTTTCAGATGGTTAATTTGCTGACTTTCTGCAAAGTTCAGTTTTTGTTACATGTCTGATCAAGCTTGACGATAATTTCTTATATTAGCCAAAAGAATGTTTGTTTATGAGCTTAAAGTCATATTTATTAACATCATGATTAACTGAAAATTGCCCCATGTGGTATTTCAGTCCACAAATGTGTTTTGATTAGAAAAGGGACAATTATTCCATTTGTATTTGATTCTAACACAAATAGTATAATTTTCAGCTCTCTTAGTCAAACAGTTATTAGTGGAGAAGAGAAAAGGTAAGGCCTTACAAAGACTGCCATGATGGCTGCTGCTTTCTTATCACTGAGACTCTAGTATAATTTTTTTTTGGTAGCACATTTCTATAAAATAGTTGGTATTGATAATTACCTTAATTGTTCATATACTCTGTAAAGTATTACTGGGGCATTATCTATTATGTTGTATGACATTTATTATTGTATGCTTTCAAACATATTTCATCCTCTTTAGGATTAGATATCTATTTAGATTTAATACTTGACAAATATTATGCATGTAGAAATCCAGCAAATAAGAAAAAATATATTTCGAGAAGGTGATTTATGTTCTCGTTAATTCCAACTACTTTCTCTGAGGCTTTCATGACCTGTTCTAAATCTCCAAGTTCACTTTTTTAATCTAGTAGAATAGAATTTAGCTTCTCACAGATTGCCTGGACACATGGCAAAGGATTCTTTCTGAGCACCTGATGCCACTGGAATCTGGAATCTGACTTTTTGAAGCTCTGTCCAAATGATTAGTAGCTCAGGGCGGTCTTTAGAAGCTGTCGTCCCAGCACAGGGTCTTATGGATCCTCAAGGCATGACTGGTCTGTTTAGCATCTCCAGAACTGCTGACATAGGAGTCACCTCCTTGGAACTGTTTGTGGACTCAGTCACTCTCTGGAGATAAGAACGACCTTCTGGAACCAAAATTCTTGCCCCTTCCTATTAGACTGGCGATTACTCTTTTATTTGCAATTCAGAATGAAAACTTAGATAAGATTATCTAACTTCTGTTGTTGTCTTTCGTGGGTTGAGAGCTAACTAGACACTTAAGTTTTGGTCCTATTATCTTTTTAGGCCGGCTCAACAAAACAGCAGAAAGGCACTAGTAGCTCGCACAATCCCCAGCAGTCTCTGAAATGTTGACTGAATCAATGAATGAATGAAAATGAGTTTTTCAGATACCTGTGTGACCAAGGACTTGATGCTCCCATTTCAAGCTTCTATGCTTTCAGATTTTTTTTTCCCTGTTTGGTCAATTAGTTGTACCCAAAGTTTTGCTCTAATTCCTCAAAAACTTCATATGAATTGGAAATACCTCTTTCTTTTGATCAGCTTTAATCTGCATAGAACCCCCTTTTTGTGCCAGAATGCCAGCTTTAATAAATCAGGCAGCTCAAATTGAATAAATCTATTTAAATACTTATAAAATATTAAGGATGCATTTGGGAAAAGCCTCTAATGTTATTGTGGCCCCCGTGCACCTCACAGTAACTAATTTATTAAGCAGTTTGCAAACCTGGGAAGAAAAGAAAAAGAAAAATGGTTTCATAAACCAAGAGCAGAAGCCAATTTTTCAGCTCAGATGATGAAAGGAAGCATGCATTTCTAATCAAAAAGACAGATAAGCCTTCTCTCTCCCACCATTCCCTCACCGGCAAAGTGCCTTTTCATCATCAACAACACTCCATTCCTAATGGCTGCCTGGGCCTTTCTGCACCTTCACCATACACTGGTAATGTACACACAGCATCCCTTTGAAACAAGAGCCCATTAGCTGTGGCAGACTACCTTTTCACATGACGCTCTTCTGTTGCAAGTCATCAGCACAGTGTTAAATCATTCTTACTGGGCATGCTCAGAACCCTGTCAGAGGGATAAACTGATATTTAGAGCCATAGCATGAAAATTGGTTTTCAGCCCCCTTGAAGGACAGTTGAAAAAAAAAAAGAAAAAAAAAGGGAAAAGGTCATAAACTAGACAGGTAGCACCAAGCTCTTTTTTTTTTTTTTTTTTTTTTCTGCCTTGGAGCTTTTCTTCTTTGGGTGATCGTTTGTGACTCTCATCGTGATGCATGTCATGGCTGTCCTTTTGTGCATAGAGTAGGGCCAGGGTCTGCATATTGCTATTGTTAGATATTCTAGGTCATTCTGCCCCCAACCCAACACTTAGTATTATTCCCTTCCCCCAACAAGTCAATAAACATCTGTATTAATGACAGCTGTCATTTTAAATGAGTTTGGCCTGCCTTGTAGGGTTCAGAAGTATTACTTTTCCATCATTCTTCATGCTATCATGCACAGGCACCACAAAGAGTTGCAGTCATGGGGGGGGCTATAGAGAATCCTACCTCACAGGTCCTTAGTCTTCATGCCTTAATGACCCCATCATTTTCCATATGCCACCCTGAAAGAGGGCCCCCTTGTTCCTCCTGCATCTCCCCACATGGGTTTATCAGGCATGAATTTTATACAATAATAACTACTTTTTGTTTAATACAGCATATGTAAAGAATATGGAATTGGTTGGAAACAAGAAAGATAGAGCTCGTAAGAGTCACTTCGTTATTTATTTTTAAGAGCAATGTTAACAAATTGCATGCTAAACCTAGCTATATCTTGTCCTAGAATCATCCATCATGTTTATGCAGGAAGTAATAAACATAGTAATAGCAGTCATTTATTAATAATAAATTACTAATTTATTAATGATAGAAATAGTGTATTACTTTTATTATATAAAAGTAATAAACATAGCGTCAGAGTGCAGTGATGGTTTTCAAAGATCCACCGACTGGAAAAAAAGGGTTATTAAGGTTAGCCTATATTTTCTTTTACTCAGGGTAAGCAGGAAGGGACTTGATTTCTGACATTTTGCACATTTATTTAGAGTCAAATCATTTGTTATTTTAGGCCTAGATTCTTAAGTGCATTTTCTTAAGGTGCTTATATGCATCCTATATCCATGTCTTTCTTCCACCAGGAAGCTGGTTGAGACATGCTAAAAAATGGGGCTTGAGTGAATTATTTTTCTGCCAATGAGTGTGGTGGAAGGAACTGTAGACTGTCATCTTTACCAGCAGGCATGGTGACATTTCCCTGTAGCTCTGAGTAATGCAGGGGGAGATTAAGACCAAATTGAGGATTGCTATTTCCGAGTATAATTCATTTTCTTGACATCACTAATGCCTTCTGACATTTCTCACCATATCCGGGGCCTCTGGGGACAGAGCCCTGTGTGGCTACAGTTGCTCTGATCTGGCCCAGTTCGGTTAGCTTCAGACATTAGCATGTGAGAGTTTCTGGGGCCCTGTGATTTTGCTTTTGTTGGAGTTGGTCCCTTTAATGGATCACCACCTGAATCATCAATGCTTTGATGAAGCATTCAGCCAAGTAAGGGGCAAAGCATAACCATGAAAGAACTAATACTGACCCTCCGTACCCTGCACTGCAACCACTAGCCAGGCAAGTGGCAGGAGAAAGCCTGGCAGTTGCACTGGCTTTTCTGATGATAAGATTCACCTGGTCATACAGATACTGCCCTCTTCCAGAGAAAATCTGATTCAGAATGTCTTCTCTGAAGCCCAAGAATCTGGTTTTAGTAGGAGCCCCCACTGATTTTCCTCAACAGGAAAGGGTCTTTGTAAGGATTTGGGGGAAAATTCTTACGCGCCAAAAATTCCTGCCTGGACAGTAATTTAATGCACATTTTGGTTCATTAAATGAACAACGTCTACTGGATAAAATGATCCCAAAAAACAAGCTAAATTATCAGAGAGGGGGTAAAGAGAGGAAAGAGGAAAGAAGAACCAGATTAAAAAAAAAAGTATATTAAACCTCCGTAAAACTCAAGGCAGTGATGGGGTGAGGGGGTTGGGTGGGGGAACTAGAGGAGACTCAAACACCAAGATAGTTATCTCTGCCTTCTTGCAAGGGCTGGTTTTAATCACTTTCTTGTGCCTTTCACTGGTGTCATTTGTCAAACCTTTGCATAAAAGTTGCAAAGTGAGGTTATTTAGCAGGTACCTTCATCCATCTCCAATTATTGACTGAAGTAGGGGGTGCTTTGCCATTCCTTGGGTCTCTAGCTTGTTGCCTACTTTTGTTCTATCTTGTAAGGCTCAGCACCAAGCTGGAATGGAGTGTAGCACCTACCCCCTCCTGCTCCCAGCCCCCCAGGCCTTTCAAACAAAGCCCTTTACAGCCTGTTGCATGCACCTTCTGGGTGTGCTCTCCTGGAGACTACTTTAGAGACTTCCTCTTGTGGGGATTTACCGATTTGAAACAAATCCCTTGGCTTTGGTCCTGAATCCCATAATTTTCACCTGTTTGATGATCAGAGTTGTTCATCAGCCTTAATAACAACGTAATAGAAGCAGCTTTCTTCCTGCTGCTGTTCTGTCACTGCTGTGCCACCTGCTCCATCTCTGGTGGTACCTCCTGCTCTCTGCCACCAAGCTCAAGTGTCTGCAGTTGAGCTCTCCAATTGTTGAGAGGAAGGATGGGCACAGGCACCTGGGTCAGATGGAAGCAATAATATCCTCATGTACAAGATTTATTCCCTTTTGTTAAATCCAAAGACAACTGAAAATGTCAGTGGCTAAAGTTTACAGAGCACTTAGCATGCTCCAGGCAGTATTCCAAGTGTTGTACATGGGTTAATTATTAATCCTCACAACAACCCTACCAGGTTTGTAATATTATCAAGTGCATTTCTCAGATCCAGCCCATGGTCACATGGGTAGGAGGTGAGAAAATGGACTCAGGCCCCCAGGCCACCAGCATGAGACCTGTTGAGCATGTGGCTGGCCTTGAAGGGAGGTGAGAGTTTGATGGAGAATATATCTCTAGATAAGGGGTGGAGGCACAAGGGACTCTGTGGGTTAAACAGACAGCCAGAAAGCACCTGGAGAAGCATTCTGGATGACAAGCTTGTGTGAAATAAAATTTAAAAAAAAATCAAGTAAAGCTTTCAGGAAAGGCCAGTATCTGGAACTGTAAGATGATTGGAAATCGTCCTTTGCCTTGAACCAACTAAAATGCACAGAAATGAGGCATAGGTGGCAAACAAGGGAAGAGGGACAGAAGGGGTTGCCTAAGCTGTCACAGCTGCAGGTCCACTCAGGGCTGAGCCTGGGACCAACCAATCATGATGCCATTGAAGAGAATAATTGTGTTGATTGACATATGAATTTGAATATAAATACTTTGAAAAGTTTAATTTTGAATTCACTTGGCCCTTTACGAACTTTCCACATAACTTAATTCCCCAAAATATTTATCTGATTTTAATTGTGTATAAGATGATGATACTGGTTTCCTTGCTAAGGGTGTCTCTCTCCTGGCCCACAGTACATGGTTTTTCTTTGTAGCCTTTCTTTAAAATGATGCAATGGGAGACATTATTATGTTATCTAGCACATTTAACGCAAATCACATATGTATTCTGAAAATTTGTATTTTTCATTTGTTTAGAAACAAGGTCTTATTTTGTCACCCAGGCTTGAGTGCATTGGTCAGTGTAGCCTCTAACCTCTGGACTCAAGGAATCTTCCACCTTCAGCCCTCTGAGTAGCTGGGACTACAAGCATGTACTACCACACTCAGCTAATTACTTTTTAATATTTTGGGTCTTACTGTGTTGCCCAGGTTAATCTCAATCTCCTTGTTTCAAGCAATCTCTCTGCCTCGGCCTCACCAAGTGCTGGGGTTGCAGGTATGAGCCACTGCACCAGATCTTAAACATATTTACTAGACACATTAAAATCATAAAAAGAATTAGATAAAATTATTTTCAATGATATATTTCATTTAATCTAATACACCAAAATATCATTTCAACATTTATTCAACATAAGACATTAATGAAACCTTTTTACATTATTTTTCTTAAACCAGGTCTTGGAAATCAGGAGCATATTTTACATTCATGGCACATCTTAGTTCCAACCAGTCACATTCCAAGTGCTCAGTGGCCGCACGTGGTTCGTGGCTATTGTGTTGGGGAGTGGGGCACAATTCTAACGGCTGAGAGTCACCCCACTGGTCATATTCTGGTTCTCTTGCCTTTTAGCTGTACAGCCTTAGGAAAGCTAGTTAACCTCTGTCAGCCTCATTTTTCTCACCATAAAGTAGAGATAATAATAAGGATCAAATGAGTTCATGCACGAAACTGCACTCAGCCTGGGCCCAGTTTTGAGGCCTTGGGATGCCCTCAGTAAATTTTAACCATGCCAGGACTTTTACAGCAAAGCTACTGCCTACCCTGGCTTCCATCATTCAGAACTTGCCAGACTAAATGTAATGTTCAGTTTCTAAGAACATTAGACTCTCCATTTCTCTCTATAATTTTTGATTATACACATGAATAGACACACATCTATATTATATACTTATTATAATCTAGCTAATGTCTGAAGATGTTTCTGTTGTCACAATGGGGGGTGGGGGTGCTGCTGGCACCTAGTGGACACTGCTAAGCACCTTACAGTGCACAGGGCAGCCCTTCCATGACCCCAAATTTCAAAAGTGCGAAGGTTAGAAACCATTTTATCCAGACTAAAATATGGACACACATGTGTATATATGCCTTTATTATTCTTTACTGTCTTTTGGAACAGTTTAGAAGGTAAATTATAAGTAAACCATCATGGGAAGACACCCATCCATGATCCTTGTGATGTCTGTTACTTGTTTGTATACAGGGACTCCGTACAAGAAATTCCCTATACAGGCCACTTCAGGCTTTCAGGAGGGGAAGCAGTATGGTTTAGGGGGTCAGATGTGGGAGGCAGATGAGCTCCCACACTCCTGTGGCCTGCCACCAGTCGGTGGAGGCTCCACCATTATGGGGCTGATTGGAATATGACAAGGGTTTGGCTGCTGCTGGACTTGCTTGCTTGCCAGGAGCTAGTGCCATGTGAAAGCTGACAGCTGCCTTCCTGCCCCCTGGAGTGTGCAGGGTCACAGGAGCCAAGGAGCAGCAGCCCCGCAGTGCCAGCTCTGGGGCAGGTGGCCCCATGATGAGGGCCCTTCCCACTTTCTTTCCCCCAGCTATAAGCTGTGACAGATTTACTCAATTCACTCCAAGACTGTTGAGAAATGGTTCCACCACCCTCTTTGTAGCTCATTTTAGAGTGCCCTGTTTATTCGCAGGGCTTCTTCGGGGATTTGTTGGCTCCGGGCTACAAGGGAAGTGTACCAGCTTGCTTTTTCTCCTTTGTGTTCTCTCGAGAAGTCCTTGCTGGTGTTAATTCTAGTCTTGATTTCTACATTGTGTGCTTTATCCTCTTAGTATGGTGCTATTTTCCCTTCAGTTTTTTTTCCTGTTAAAGTCTTATGGGTTTCTTGGGTTCATTTTAGAAACATCATTGTACCTTGCATTGGCATCAAGGCTCATTTCATGAAAAGCTCCAACAGATAGGGGCTTTCAGTGTCCTTTGCTCTGGATTGTATGGAAAACTCACTTGTGGATCTTCTTGCTACACAAAGCTGCTTTGATGCTTTCTTGATTTTTGCCTCCTGAGAGGTAGCTGTTTTATTTGTGATTTCCTGGCTGTTGATGATGTCTGTCATTCCCAGTGACTTGAAAGAATCCCTCACACTGCCCTCTGTTCATGAAGGTGGATATGTGGTTGTGGAGAAATACACCACTATGAAGCCACTTCAGGTTCTCCTGCTGTACCTGGTAGCTGGGCTGGTGCAGCAAAGATACCCTGACTGCAAACAGCAGTGGCCACTGGTTCTAGTGACCTGGGTATAACCCACACCAGATCAAAAGACCACACTCAATCAAAAAAGTATGAGCTGGGAGCAGAATCCCCTTACTGTCCACTAAAATTCAAAGTAAGCACGGGCCCCAAAAGGAAATGTTCACCATGTCTGGTGAACAGACAAATTAAAGCCAAGTAGCTGGCTAGTTGCCTTGCCAATGCTAGGGAGCTATTCCTCTCCCACATGGCTTCTGCTCTCACCGAATAATCAGGTTCCTTCTGGCCACCTGGAAAATGCAGAATCAAACACCTGTTTAAGTCAATGTGGTGAGCTCTGGGCCTGCCACCACCAATCCATCTGCAGCTCATGACATAACATTCACCAGCTGCTTTACTTAGCATGAGGTGGGAGCACGATGCTTTGATGAAAGCAGCAACAACACACTTAAACCACCACTGAGTCCAATGATTTCCACATCAGTGGGGAGGCACAGGCTTGCAACCTGGAGCCTGCCAAGGTTTGCCCAGGCTGGGGGATGGGAGGGAGGCTACAGGAGCACAGCGCAAGCCCAAGTGAACCTGAGCCCACTGCTGACCTCCTGAGACCTCGGGCTGCAGCAGTCCTTCTTCGGGAGCAGACTGTGGCTTGGCTAAGCTAGCATTTGGATTCTAGAAAAATGAGGGCATTCTGTTGGAAGCAGCCATGGAGATCATCATTTTACATAGAGTGGTTCTCTCCTTTGTCTGAGTTGAGTTCAGCTTATGGAGAAAGCTGAGAAAAGAGGAAAGGGGAAAGGTTTTATTTTTTGCCTCTGCATTTGGGCGTGTGTTTGCATTTTGTGTTTGTGTGTAGTTTTCGCTTTTTTTCTTTTGGTTAAGGTGATGTTGGATCTGTGCTCCTTTAATTTCACTGACACCATTCTGGTCCTAATAGAAATGGTCTTTAAACACAATTAATCATGTGGTGCAAGGCAAACAGCATACTCTTTCCCAATACACAGGCTCCCTGTATTCTCAGCAGCTGATGCCATTCTAGAAAATCTCAGATTATTTTGGGGGATGGTTCCAGAAGAAATATCAGAGCCTGCTTCTTAAAGCAATTTATGAATAATTGAATAATAACCTGAGAATCACTCATTTTTTTCTGGCTAAATGTTTGCATCAAGGCAGAATCAGAAATGGAACTGAATCTTTTATTGAGTGCTTAGTATGTGCTAGGCACTGTTCTAAGTATGTTATATTAATTAAGTAATTTAATCCTCACTAGCCTACAAGGGAAATATGGCAGTTTTACAGTTGAAAAATCAGATGCACAGAGAGGTTAAGTAACTTCTCAAAGGTCACATTGCCAGCAAGTGCTGGAGACAGGATGTGAATCAGGGCTATCTGGGTTGAGAGCTGGCAAACAGGCTGCATCCCAGACTGTTGGAATCCCACGATTGTATCGGTTTAGAAATGAATTCATTTGTAAACATTTCATGATGAGGCGATTCTAAAATACATGCTTCCAACACGTAGGTGACTCTCAGGAAGCCTAACTGCTTTTTCCAATAGGTCTTACTTACTCCTGGAGAGGGAAGGTTTTCAGTCATCACCTCTTGTTAACTGAGTTCTCACATACTTCAGGGGCTATCCTAGTCCCCTGGGTGATTTCCAATCCTATCTACTTCGAACTGCTCAGAACTCTGTGAGCAAAATCATTTGCTGATGTGATGTGATAGAAATGTGGGCATGGCACAGTGTGGAACAGCAAGAACATATTTCCAGCTCCTTGAATGTTTTGCACAAGGAGAGGTGAAGCTGCCTCCCCATCTGTCTGTCTTCCCCCCACCTCTAGCTGTCTGCTTCCTTCTGGAGTTGCCTGCTATCTTAATGTGTCCCAGGTATCCATTTGTTCCACTAGCATCAGGGAGCAATTGTCTTCAGCCTGTGGAGTGTGACTGTTTGACCCAGGGCCCAAATCAAAGTCTTTAGTCACCACACTTGACAAAGGGATTTATCACTAATGAAAGACAAATCAATCTACTGAACCTTAACTTGGTATTTCTCTGGGAGTCATACCAAGGCTCAGAAGGTCACTCTCTAGCATTAAAAGACCAAGGTCTTCTAAGACCAATTATAATTTCACTATAGCCAAGAAATATTCCTTATTGACTAAGAAAATGAGGGGTAGAAGAATGATGGCAATGGAGGAGAAACCTTTGCAGTGAACCGATCTTTCACATGTGTTGGCTGAGGACTGGAGGCCAGGATGGGTGAAGCCTTGGTAGGAATCCCCACCTGCTCCATGTGTGCCAGAAAAACTCTGATTTTTAACTAGAACTTTCCTACATTTTATTTAATTTAATTCCAATGGGAGGAGAAGGCAGAAAAAACAAATACAGAAGCCATAGAATGTAGCATCAACTCTCCACTGATTGTGTGACCTTGAAAAAGTCACCAAAGGGCTCTCAAGTCAGTTTCCTCACATACTACATGAGGGATTAGGCGGGATAATCTGTAATCTCCTGCTCAGTGATAATAGTAATAGTTAAATTTCAATGTGTATGGATGGGGTTATGCTTCTATTATTTTTTTTTCACTGGGGGGGAATCTAAAGAAAGTAAAACCATGAAAAATTTAAAGAGCAAACACGTTTATCTTTTTCACTGCATATGATGTGTGTATATATATTCAATAGCTGGAACATAACTTTTTTCAGTAATTTCAAAACACATGCCATGTGCTGAATGGAGATTTCTAGGATTTCAGCAATCACTAACTTTAACACTCACCTCTAATATATTCCAACTTAAAGTGTGCAACCTTGTTTAAAATGCACTGCTAAAGCATATATTTTCATGTATTGCTATGTCTGAATGCATGATAACCAGGTTGAAAATCAAATTATCTGTGTTAGGGTGAATATTATAGTGTGAATACTGCCTGCTGTGCTGTGAATGAATCTTGTAAACACAATCAAATGCATCTTTCCCTTTCTCACCCGTTCAGACCCCCACCCTGCTTGGAGAGGCAATTCTTCACCTTCCGCTTCCCATTGTCACAGCAGTTCATGTTTATCGTGGGTGACATCTTCAGCTTCCATGCAGCGTGAGCTCTGCCAGGTTGCAACTGAGCATTCTCCTCCAAACATCAGCCTTCAGATTAAAGCTGTTTCATGAATAATGAAAAATAAATAAATATCGTCCTTATTCTAGAGGTTTGTGAAATGTTTTGTTTAACTACAAGTGTCTACAGAGAAATTTCTGTCCTCTTAAACTGTTTTATTGAGGGCAAAGGGTAGATGATGAAAGGGAGCCATGTTTGCTCCATTGAGAATTGACTAAATTATTCAAATAGTGGGGGAGAGGGATGCCGTGTGACATTCAGAGAGGATCCCAAATGTCAGGAAGCAGTAAGCCATCAGACTGCCAAGGGGTTTCAGGGAGGAGAGTGAGCCCTCTGCTAAGTCACAAGCCCCCAAAATGTGCTTTTCAGTCATGGCCCCACAGCTGTCTAAACACTTTGTAAGCAGCCATGATAGTCATTTATGGAGTGCACAGCTTAGCTAATGAAGAGGCATTAAGGGAAGACTTAATCTGATGAAAGAGGCTCTATTGTTGCAGCTCCATACAAGGCAAGATTGCTGTGAGATCTAAGCAAGGGATGACCCACGCACGGTTGTCCAGGATCTCTCCTCCAGCTGGCAGCATCCTTGCCTGATATTGCCAAATCTCCAAAGTTCACAATTGCAACTTTCAGAAAGGGAAAATAAACTGTGAATTATGGGGTTACCCTGACCAGTTCTTTCGGTAACAACTCAGTTAGTCACTCCCTTAGCAAAACAGTAAAGGTGCTGGTATTAGAGATGAATTGTTTTCTCCTCCCCTGCCCTTTCTTTGTTCTTTTCATACCTGTCCTTACCTGAAGCCCCAGCACTCATTGCCCATGAAGGACCTACAGCTCTGAAACAGGTCTCCACCCCCTTCTCACTGCACAGCACCTGCTGTGAGCAGCCCTTCAATACTTTCCTGGGCTCCTCACTCTCCCTATCTCCCTGTCTGTGGATCTCTGGTAAATCAATTATACACTTAATCTTAGCCAAAAAGCTGAGAAGTGATGATAAATCAGTTCTGATGCCTGAGTATCTGGTGGGGTTTCAGGGATCATCCTTCTCAGGCAAGGTTCCCTTCTTGTCAGAAGTGTTCAGTACCGTTGTCCAAAGGAAGAAGCAAAGGTGACATTACAGGAATTGGGGCAGGCTAGGATCCTTTTAGTTCTAGATATTAAAGCTGTTTCATGAATAATGAAAAATTATTATTCAGGCAGCCACCTAACTACAGACTAAGGCTGGTTGTTCCTGGGAAACTTTCTTGTTGATTTATCTTAGACTTTAAGGGTTGAATACTTGCAAGCCCTCTCAAGAATAACAGGAATCATCATTCAGGGATGTGTGACCCCATTGATCCCCAAGTATTTTCATGCAGTGAAAATAAGGCTAGAATGAGCCTCAAGCTAAGTTTTAAAGAGGAGGAAAACATCACAGTAGGAGATCCTTTATGCTCAGTGTGGATGAGAAAAGAGGGCTCCCCTACCCTTTCCCTCTAGACTTCTCCTCCAGGCATTGACTGATGTCAGCAAAAAGCAGCCCAGGAAAATGCTGGAGAAATGGCAGGGATCAGCTTGGAACATGGAACCCTGAAGGTGACAGTGCTTCTTCATTTTCACCTGCACCCTCATTTCCACTATGACCCCACACTTTCAAGTGTGCAATCTGTTTAACCCACATAAGATAGACCCTTCCTTAAGATAGACCCATTTTCTGAGGAAGAGTAAGTCAGGACTCCACTACTTTTGTTTCTTTGTTTTTTGTTTTTATTTATTTATTTATTTTTTGAGACAGAGTTTTGCTCTTGTTCCCCAGACTGGAGTGCAATGGTGCAATCTCACCTCACCGCAACCTCTACTTCCCGGGTTCAAATGATTCTCCTGCCTCAGCTTCCCGAGTACCTGGGATTACAGGCATGTGCCACCATGCCTGACTAATTTTGTATTTTTAGTAGAGACAGGGTTTCTCCATGTTGGTCAGGCTGGTCTCGAACTCCCAACTTCAGGTGATCTGCCCACCTTGGCTTCCCAAAGTACTGGGATTACAGGCCAAGGACTACTCTACTTTTAAACAATCCCCAAAATTCAAGGCCTGGTACATATGAAGACCCCATCTGGGGGATTTCAAGATGGAAAGGAGTTCAGAATTCCCAGAAAAGTGTGAAAAACAGGAAACAGAATTCCCTAAGACCTCTGAGCTGTTGCTTCGCATCCATTACTCACAACTCAGCAAAGAATTGTGTCTCTGGAAAAAAGCAGGTTTTCTATGCTCTCCCAATAAAAGCTGTAACAGCTACCTCTGTTTACACTTACTGTCAGGCACTGTTCTAAATGCTGTACATATGTTATTGTATTTATTTATTTTGTGTGTTTTCTCTTTTCTTTTTTTTTCTTTTTGAGACAGTGTCTTACTTTGTCGCTGAGACTGGACTGCAGTGGCACAAACCCAGCTCACTGAAACCTCCACCTCCTGGGTTCCAGTGATTCTCGTGCCTCAGCTTCCTGAGTAGCTGAGACTACAAGCCCATGACAACATGTCCAGCTAATTTTTATATTTTTAGTAGAGATGGCGTTTCACCATGTTGTCCAGACTGGTCTCGAACTTCTGGCCTCAAGAGATCAGCCACCTGAGAATGCCAAAGTGTTGGAATTACAGGCATGAACCACCACACCTGGCCCATATGTTATTGTATTTAATCCTGAGGCATCCACATTATTGCCCCCTTATTACAGAGAGGCTCACAGAGGCTTAAAGAAGTTAATCACTTGCTTAAGTTTATATGGTTGGTGAGTAGCAGAGCTGGGATTTAAACTGAGACAGCCAGACTCTGGAGACACTGAAAGAACGTGGGTGTGCATGTCTCTCTGTGTGAACAAAACCAAATAAACCCTTAAAAAGCAGGGACGTTGTTTTGTTCTTTGCTATAAGCTGTCACCTAAAAAACAGTTCTTGACATATAGTAGGCACTTTATAAATATTGGTTGAATACCTAATGAGATTAGATTTAAGCTAAAGCTTAACTTATTTCAAAACTTAAAAAAAATAACAAATGTTTATCCTTTTAACATTTCAAATGGTGGGTGCCATATCATTTTATTATCATAAAGTTTTTAGGCAAATAAAGAAACAGGGGCTTAGAGTTAAAGAGACTTTGGCAATTCTCACAGCTACTTAATGGTAATATAAAACAGCTAACAGGTCACCGCTGTTGTGTACCAGGCACTGTGCTCTTACTTTACATTTATTAAATAATTATTTAATCCTGAGAATAACCCAGAGATGTAGCTTTTCTTATCTCTTTTTTTAAAAAAATTATACTTTAAGTTCTGGGGTACATGTGCAGAACATGCAGATTTGTTTCATAGGTATACACGTGCCATGGTGGTTTGCTGCACCCATCAACCAGTCATCTACATTAGGTATTTCTCCTAATGCTATCCCTCCCCTAGCCCCCCAACCCCCTGAAAGGCTCCTGTGTGTGATGTTCCCCTCCCTGTGTCCATGTGTTCTCATTGTTGAGCTCCCACTTATAAGTGAGAACATGCGGTGTTTGGTTTTGTGTTCCTGTGTTAGTTTTCTGAGAATGATGGTTTCCAGCTTCATCCATGACTCTGCAAAGGACATGAACTCATTCTTTTTTATGGCTGCATAGTATTCCATGGTGTGTATGTGCCACATTTTCCTTAACCAGTCTATCATTGATGGGCACTTGGGTTGGTTCCAAGTCTTTGCTATTGTGAACAGTGCTGCAATAAACCTATGTATGTATGTGTTTTTACAGTAGAATGATTTATAATCCTTTGGGTGTATACCCAGTAATGGGATTGCTGGATCACATGGTATTTCTGGTTCTAGATCTTTGAGGAATCACCACACTGTCTTCTGCAATGGTGAATGATTTACACTCCCATCAACATTGTAAAACCGATACTATTTCTCCACATCCTCTTCAGCATCTGTTGTTTCCTGACTTTTTAATGATCACCATTCTAACTGGCGTGAGATGATATTTCATTGTGGGTTTGATTTGGATTACTGTGATGACCAGTGATGATGAGCTTTTTTTCATATGTTTGTTGATCACTTAAAAGTCTTCTTTTCAGAAGTGTCTGTTCATATCCTTCACCCACTTTTTTATGGGCTTGTTTTTTTCTTGTAAATTTGTTTAAGTTCTTTGTAGTTTCTGGATATTAGCCCTTTGTAATATGAATAGATTGCAGAATTTCCTCCCATTCTGTAGGTTGCCTGTTCACTCTGATGATAGTTTCTTTTGCTGTGCATAAGCTCTTTAGTTTAATTAGATCTCATTTGTCAATTTTGTCTTTCACTGCCATTCCTTTTGGTGTTTTAGTCATGAAGTCTTTGCCCATGCCTATGTCCTGAATGGTGGTGTCTAGGTTCCCTTCTTCTAGGGCTTTTATGGATTTAGGTCTTACATTTAAGTCTTTAATTCATCTTGAGTTAATTTTTGTATAAGGTGGAAGGAAGGGGTTCAGTTTCAGTTTTCTACATATGGCTAGACAGTATTCCCAGCACCATTTATTAAATAGGGAATTTTTCCCCGATTGTTTGTTTTTGTCAGGTTTGTCAAAGATTAGACAGTTGTAGATACGTGGCATTATTTCTGAGCCCTCTGTTTTGTTCCATTGGTCTCTGTATCTGTTTTGGAACCAGTACCATGCTGTTATAGTTACTGTAGCCTTGTAGTATCGTTGAAGTCAGGTAGCATGATGCCTCTAGCTTTGTTCTTTTTGCTTAGGATTGTCTTGGTTATGCGTGCTCTTTTTTCATTCCATATGAAATTTAAAGTAGTTTTCTCTAATTCTGTGAAGAAAGTCAATGGCAGCTTGATGGGGATAGCATTGGATCTATAAATTACTTCAGGCAGTATGGCCATTTTCATGATATTGATTCTTCCTATCTATGAGCATGAAATGTTTTTCCATTGTTTGTGCCCTTTCTTACTTCCTTGAGCAGTGGTTTGTAGTTCTCCTTAAAGAGGTCCTTTACATACCTTGTAAGTTGTATACCTAGGTATTTTATTCTTTTGTAGCAATTGTGAATAGGAGTTCACTCATGATTTGGCTTTCTGTGTGTCTGTTATTAATGTCTAGGAATGCTTATGATTTTTGCACATTGATTTTGTGTCCTGAGACTTTGCTGAAGTTACTTATCAGCTTAAGGAGATTTTGGGTGGAGATGATAGGGTTTTCTAAATATACAATCATATCATCAGCAAACAGAGACAATTTGACTTCCTCTTTTCCTATTTGAGTACACTTTATTTATTTCTCTTACCTGATTGTCCTGGCCATAACTTCCCATACTATGTTGAATAGGAGTGGTTAGAGGGGGCATCATTTTCTTGTACCAGCTTTCAAAGGGAATGCTTCCAGCTTTTGCCCTTTCAGTATGATATTGACTGTAGGTGTGTCTTAAACAGCTCTTATTATTTTGAGATATGTTCCATCAATATCTAGTTTTTTGAGAGTTTTTAGCATGAAGGAGTGTTGAATTTTATTGAAGGCCTTTTCTGCATCTATGGAAATAATCATGTGGTTTTTGTCATTGGTTCTGTTTGTGTGATGGATTACGTTTATTGATTTGTTTATATTGAACCAGACTTGCATCCCAGGGATGAAGCCCACTTAATTGTGGTGCATAAGCTTTTTGATATGCTGCTGGATTCAGTTTGCCAGTATCTTATTTAGGATTTTCACATGAATGTTCATTAGGAATATTGCCCTGAAATTTTCTTTTTTTGTTGTGTGTTTGCTAGGTTTTGCTATCAGGATGATGCTGGCCTCATAAAATGAGTTAGAGAGGGTTCCCTCTTTTTGTATTGTTTGGAATAGTTTCAGACGGAATAGTACCAGCTCCTTTTTGTACCTCTGGTAGAATTCAGCCACAAATCTGTCTGGTCTTTGCTTTTCTTGATTGGTAGGCTATTAGTTACTTCTCAATTTCACAACTTGCTATTAGTCTATTCAAGGATTGGACTTTTTCCTGGTTTAGTCTTGGGAGGGTGTACAGTCCAGGAATTAATCCATTTCTTCTAGATTTTCTAGTTTATTTAAAAAGGTGTTTATAGTATTCTCTGATGGTAGTTTGTATGTCTGTGGGACCGGTGGTGATATCCCCTTCATCATTTTTAATTGTGTCTATTTGATTCTTTTCTCTTTTCTTCTTTATTAGTCTGGTTATCAGTCTATCTATTTTGTTAATCTTTTCAAAAAACCTAGCTCCTGAATTCATTGATTTTTTGAAGTTTTTTTGTGTCTCTGTCTCCGTCAGTTCTGCTCTAATCTTAGCTATTGCTTGTTTTCTGCTAACTTTTGAATTTGTTTGCTCTTGCTTCTCTAGTTATTTTAATTGTGATGTTAAGGTGTCAATTTTAGATCATTCCTACTTTTTCCTGAGGGCATTTAGTGCTATAAATTTTCCTCTAAATAGTGCTTTAGCCATGTCCCAGAGATTCTGATGCATTGTGTGTTTGTTCTCATTGGTTTCAAATAACTTATTTATTTCTGCCTTAATTTTGTTATTTACCCAGTACTCATTCAGGAGCAGGTTGTTCAGTTTCCATGTAGTTGTGCAGTTTTGAGTGAATTTCTCAATTCTGAGTTCTAACGTCATTGCACTATGGTCTGAGAGACTGACTGTTATGATTTCTGTTCTTTTTCATTTGCTGAAGAAAGCTTTACTTCCAATTCTATGGCCAGTTTTAGCATAAGTGTGATGTGATGCCAAGAAGAATGCATATTTTGTTGATTTGGAGTGGAGAGTTCTGTAGATGTCTATCAGGTCTGCTTGGTCCAGAGCTGAGTTCAAGTCCTGAATATCCTTTTAAATTTTCTGTCTCATTGATCTGTCTAATATTGACAGTAGGGTGTTAAAGTCTCTCACTATTATTGTGTGGGAATGCAAGTCTCTTTGTAGGTCTCTAAGAACTTGCTTTATGAATCTGGGTGCTTCTGTATTGGGTGCATATATATTTAGGATCGTTAGCTCTTCTTTTTGCATTGATCCCTTTACCATTATGTAATGCCCTTCTTTGTCTTTTTTGATCTTTGTTGGTTTAAAGTCTGTTTCATCAAAGATTAGGATTGAAACCTCTGCTTTTTTTGCTTTCCATTTGCTTGGTAAATATTCCTCTGTCCCCTTATTTTGAGCCTGTGTGTGTCTTTGCATATGAGATGGATCTCCTGCATACAGCACACCAATGGGTCTTGACTGTATCCAATTTGCCAGTCTGTGTATTTTAATTGGGACATTTAGCCCATTTACATTTAAGGTTGATATTATTATGTGTGAATTTGATCCTGTCATTATGATTTTATTTTAGCTGGTTATTTTGCATGTTAGTTGATGCAGTTTCTTCATAGTGTTGATGTTCTTTACAATTTGATATGTTTTTGAAGTGGCTGGTACTGGTTTTTCCTTTCCATATTTAGTGCTTCCTTCAGGAGCTCTTGTAAGCCAGGCCTCTCATCCTTTGCTTGTCTGTAAAGTATTTCATTTCTCCTTCCCTTATAAAGCTTAGTTTGGCTGGATATGAAATTATGGATTGAAAATTCTTTTCTTTAAGAATGTTGAATATTGGCCCTCATTCTTTTCTGGCTTATAGGGTTTCTGCAGAGAGATCTGCTGTGAGTCTGATAGGCTTCCTTTTGTGGGTAATCTGATCTTTTTCTCTGGCTGCCCTTAATATTTTTTCCTTCATTTCAACCTTAGTGAATCTGACAATTATGTGTCTTGGGGTTGCTCGTCTCTAGGATGTCTTTGTGGTATTCTCTGTATTTCCTGAATTTGAATGTTGGCCTGTCTTGCTAGGTTGGGGAAGTTCTCCTGGATAGTATCCTGAAGAGTGTTTTCCAACTTGGTTCCATTCTTCGCATCACTTTCAGGTACACCATTCAAACGTAAGTTTGGTCTTTTCACATAGTCCCATATTTCTTGGAGGCTTTGTTCATTCATTTTTATTCTTTTTTCTCTAATCTCATCTTCATGCTTTATTTCATTAAGTTGCTCTTGAATCTCTGGTATCCTTTCTTCTACTTGATCAATTTGGCTATTGATACTTGTGTATGCTTCATGAAATTCTCGTGCTATGTTTTTCAGCTCCATCAGGTCATTCATGTGCATCTCTAAATGGGTTATTCTAGTTAGCAATTCCTCTAACCTCTTTTCAAAGTTCTTAGCTTCCTTGCATTGGTGTAGAACATGCTCCTTTAGCTTGGAGGAGTTTGTTATTACCCTCCTTCTGAAGCCTACTTCTGTCAATTTGTCAAACTCATTCTCTGTCCAGTTTTGTTCCCCTGCTGGCAAGGAGTTGTGATCCTTTGGAGGAGAAGAGTATTCTGGTTTTGGGAATTTTCCGTCTTTTTGTGCTGGTATTTCCTTGTCTTCATGGATTTTTTTTTGTGCTGGTATTTCCTTGTCTACCTTTGGTCATTGATGTTGGTGGCCTTTGGATGGGGTTTCTGTGTGTGGACATCCTTTTTGTTGACATCGATGCTATTGCTTTGTGTTTGTTAGTTTTCCTTCTAACAGGCCCCTCTCCTGCAGGTCTGCTGGAGTTTGCTGGAGGTCCACTCCAGATCCTGTTTGCCTGGGTATTGCCAGCAGAGGCTGCAGAACAGCAAAGATTGCTGCCTGTTCCTTTCTCTGGAAGCTTCGTCCCAGAGGGCACCCACCAGATGCCAGCTGGAGCTGTCATTTATGAGATGTCTATTAACTTCTGCTGGGAGGTGTCTCCCAGTCAGGAGGCATGGGGGTCAGGGACTCACATGAGGTGGCAGTCTATCCCTTAGCAGAGCTTGAGCGCTGTGCTGCGAGATTCACTGCTCTCTTCAGAGCCTGCAGGCAAAAATGTTTAAGTCTGCTGAAGCTGCGCCCACAGCTGCCCTTTCCCCCAGGTGCTGTGTCCCAGGGAGATGGAAGTTCTATCTATAAGCCATGACTGGGGCTGCTGCATTTCTTTCAGAGATGCCCTGCCCAGAGACAGCATCTAGAGAGCATCTCCTTTTAATAGAAGAAAGAATTGAAACACAGAAAGACTAAGAGCTAGCATTTACATGTTCACATATGCTACATGGGAATATTAAATCAGCATGAAGCTGGGACTAGACTCCCATATGTTAATAGTTATTCTTATATTTTGATACAACGTTTTACCTGAAAGGGGGCCTAAGAGATTCTTTGATCTTTTTCCCTCTGACAGAATTTAAGACCCAGAGAAGGTAACAGACATTCCTGGAGCCACACAGTACCTAACTGATGGCAAAATCAGCCTGCAACTGCCCTGCCCAATGGGTTAGACACTGGCCATATGTTGCTATCTAAATTTAAATTAATTAAAAGTAAATAAAGTTAAAAATTCATTTCCTCAAGTTGTACTAGCCACGTTCTATGTGTTCAATAGTCCATATGTATTTAATGGCTACCATATGGAATGGGACAGATGATAGATTTCACTACCTCTGCTTTGCTCTCCTTATGTGCTTATATTCCTGTCAGTAGCACAATATGCATGTGTTTCTCCGCTAGATATGACTCTGTGCTTTGGAACCAGTGCTCTGCATTTACCCATTCATCCTTGTCTTCCTTATGTGATAGGCCCAACATTGTCCTAGGCAACATGGAGCTCTTTGAAGACCTTGGTGATTACCTTAAAGAGCTAAGACCATCATTTCTGAAACAACAGCACAATTTAGAGTAAATCTGATAAACCCTTACGTATGTGTTGTTATGAAGAATTTACAAAGGGCTTTCATATGCTATTCTCTCATTTGAGCTTCAGAATAATAACAAGATAAAATTTACACATTTTATGCATGAGAAACCTGGAGTCCTGCAAGTTCAGATAACCAACTTATATTCCTGTGTCAAGGCCTATATTAGATAATTAATGTATGTGTGGACACATAGGAGG
The DNA here is from genome assembly GCF_001604975.1 of Cebus imitator. Lineage (NCBI taxonomy): Eukaryota > Metazoa > Chordata > Mammalia > Primates > Cebidae > Cebus > Cebus imitator. Next base: position 6,693,526 of record NW_016107338.1, on the reverse strand, counting down.
AATTCAAAGCAAGACATATTACCAAGGAGAGAAATTTTATGATTTTCATTGTTGATGCCCTGGTCCAGGAAGGGCAATGATGAGTAAGTCATGAATGAAGCCTGGTCTCTGCCCTCTCAAGAGCTTATAATCCAATTGGGAAAGTAAGCCCGGTATATCAGTAGAATAAAGCATAAGTTAGCAACTAGTAAATGTCATGGTATTGTACAATTTTGCTCTTTGATGTAGGGTCATTAACTAACACGAGGCCTACCACATAGTAGGCTCTCAATAGACATTTGCAAAGTAAGTTTTTGTGTGGATGCAGTCAATGCTTAGGTCCAGGCAAGGGAACAAGGCAATGTGTATAATAATCCACGATTTCAAAATGCTACTTCATCTATTTATGTAGTTGTCAATTACACTGACTTCTTTCATTGCTCGAGCTGTTTTTCTGATAGCAATTTTTATATAAACACAGCTTTACCTCAGGAAATTGTCTGGGACACCAGATTGCCAAGAAAGGCTAAAACTATTGTGGGTAACAACAAAGACAGTTTGCATTTAAAGTAAAAATAGGAATGGAGGAATGATATGGGAGAACTAGTCACAGACAGCTTGCTGTTGGACGCAAAATGTAAGAGGCTTCTGGAAAATGTTTGGGAAGATAAGATTGCCACTTGATTTTAGGTATTTTTGTCACTTGACCTAATTGCTAGTGGAAGAAAAAACTGGTTTCTTAAAATATATATAAAAGCTTCTTGAATGAATCTCAGTATCCTAGAAAAAATCTGGACTGGGTATAAACAAACTTTCTCCTACAAATAATAATGTCAGTGTTTCATTAGGATCAATTCTTGTTTTTCGAATTTTGAGAACTTAAGAGTTTAGCAGGTCTATGTTTTATTCATCTTCATCATCCCAGTAGAGAATACATGAATTAGCAAGTAGACGAATTATATTAGGGAACATTTCTAATCTAATTCCAATCAGAAATAAATATATAATTGTTAATGGTTTGGCACTATGTTTTTAAAACACAAGTTTTTTTCTTTTCTTGCTCTGTTGCGCAGGCTGGAGTTCAGTGACTCAGTCATATCTCACTGCAGCCTCGAACTCCTTGCTTCAAGACATCCTCCCACTTTGGCATCTTAAAGTGCTGGGATTCCAGGTGTGAGCCACCATGCCCTGCCAAACAGAAGCTCATGTTTTTGAGGGGAGAAGCCCAGAAGAAGATGTAACAGGCAGCAATCTCCTCAACCACTTGAGTGAAACCGGAAATAGTCTAAAACCTTGAAGCAGATGATGCTTAACTCACAGGTTTCTTTCACTTTCTCTTGTCCAGGTCCTGTCTTGGAAAGCAATTTATGCCTGATATCTTCACAGGAGCATCTACAATTTAATTAGGGCAGAGAGAGATCCTCTAGGGGATAATTCTCTAGTAGCCTAATTGTGAATACTGCCATCCTATCATGTGTGAATTTCTGCAACAGCCTCCTAATAGGTTGCTCTGCCTCTAGGTCTTGTCCTCTGCCACTCATCTCTAATGCCACTCTACATACTAGCTCTCCATTGCTGGTAGAATAAAGTAGGCCTAGCATCATCTCACAACAACCTGCTTCTGAAACCTAATTTCTAACTTCACTCCAGATGATCCTCTCAGCTCAGTCCTTTGTAATTATATTCGTATTTAATGTTCTTTAATGCTTTGACCATCTTCCCTTCCTAAAATTGCATCCTCTGGTCCATGCATTGCCATGGCATATAATAAAATGAAATACTTGCTGAATGGTTGGATGGATACATAGATTTCATCTTTGCTTTTCTTCCAACCTTAGCTCTTGTATAAAGCTTTTATTTTACTAACACATTTTGTATTTATTTAGCCTTGCTTTGAATCCTAGACTACTTTTCTCTGCCTATTATTTAGCACTCAGCATGTACTGACTTGTGTTGTTAATTATTAATTAATTAAATCGATGAGCATTGTTATGTTTCTGTAATGTACCAGGTACTGGACTAGGCACTGGAGACAGATACAAAGGAACTTCCTGTTTGTTGTAAAGTGCTTTCAGTGTAGAGGGGAACAGATGAGAAAATCACCAGTCACTGCTTTAAAAGATACACACAGAGAGTGTTGTGTGAGCTTGGGAAAAATCAAAAGGAGAGGGATTCAATAAAATTTAGGTTGAGGCTCAGGAAATACTCAGTTCCCAAGATCAAAATGCTTGATCTGAGAGGTGTTTCATTCATGTGTGTCTTCTTTCCAAGTCTATCTGGGCAGGTTTTTTTTTTTTTTTTTTTTTTTTTTTTTTTTTTTTTTTTGATTTTCTCTTTTTTTTATAATTTTTTTTTTTTTTTTTTTTTTTTTTCGATTTTTTTTTGGGGGGTTTTTTTTTTTTTTTTTTTTTTTGCTTTTTTTGATTTGCCGAGAACCTCGCATCTAGTAACAATATTCATCCCTTAAATTTTTGAGTTGCTTTACCATGATTAAAGTGATTTCATACCTTTCTCTTAATTAGTTACCAAAAAAATCCATCTGTTTTTTTGGATATCAGGACAAGTAAGACCACAGTACCCAAGAGCAGTATCCATTCAGTCTTACCTTCAGCATGCATTTAGAAGGAAGGTTTTCTGATGCCTGTAGAGAGGGCTCAATCCCACTGAGCAAGTTAAAGGAATGGGGTTATTTAGGGGAGATGGAGATCTTCTGGTCTGCCTTTATTAATGGCTCTGAGCTGAATCAGCTCCACCTTACATGATAGCTGATCCAGCCCTATTTTTGAAAGGGTAAGGTTTGTTCCCCATGGGGCAGGTAGAAATGACATTTGGAGAAGCCAGCTTCAAGAAACATCTGGAGGTGTGAGGCTAGGTAAATGGTATAAGCAAGAGACATTCTTTTACAAATGCATCATAAGAATGTTATGACAGTGGTATTCCAGCTGCAGCAGAGAACTGGAGTCTTCCCAAGGGTAAGGAAAGAGGAGACATTTATGCTGACAAATAGAGGTCAGTATCAAAGACTCTTAAGTTTAAAAAGTTAAATTATGATGAATTTTGGTGCGAGCTCTCATGCCAAAAGAACTTTTCCTTCTAAATGTCAGATTACTCCTCCTTTACTTCTGCTAGTGGAGTTTTCCTTATCCTCAGGAAAATAGTATATAAATATGGCAGAAATATGTTCCTGGGTCATAAGAGAAAGAAAAAAAATCTGCTTCAAGTTGCAGCACAGTGCAAGTTTGTAATCCCTGAATTTTTCTCCAGCTCTCAGTATCTAATCCTTGAAGCCACTTGGTGAAACTCAAAGATTACATGGTAACTTGACTAATAATTTAAGAGCTGCCAAAATTAAAAAAAATATAGTCTACCCTTCTCCCAAGGAAAGATCCATGAGTCACAGACCTAAAAGTGCCAGTATTTAGGCAGCAAATGTAGAAAGCACTGAGCAGAAAAATATCCAAACTCTTTCAAAACTGGTGGAAAACTGATACGTTGAAGGTGCAAAGATTTGTAGCCATCACTCACCCATGTAAGGTCCCAGCATACTCATGAATCTTGGATGGTCCAGAACAGGATTATCAATTTTCAGTGGGACAAGTTTCTTGAACAGAGGGCCATGAAAATATCCATTTTCTCTTTTCATGTTACTGTTGATTTGTTTTATCCTAGAGACCATTAAAAACAAAGCTTTTGTGATTTAAGTATGAGGCCTGTTTGTCTTAGTAGCTTTATTTCCTTGCAAAGTTGGTTCTGGTCTTAGGTTGCAAAGTAATGGAACTGTGGCCAAGATATGTGCATGCATGTTATGATCGATGCATTGGTTAATTCATTGTAGTTTGTTACTGTTATGAAAAATATACCCTTTATCCCTGTAAGGAGGAGGATGAATTAGAGCACCTTGTGGGATTAAGAGCATGGGTTTTGAGGTTAGGCAGATTTCGGTTTGAGTCCTAGCCAATCTAATCACAAGTTCCATGACCTTAGGCAAGTTTTTAAAACCTTTCTAAGAATTGGTTTCTTCATCTGTAAAATGATGATAACACAAGCTATGATGTGAAATTACAAGACAGGTTTAATGAGATAATATATAGAAAGCTCTTAGTAGGGTATGAGACATATCATCAGCACTCAATAAGTAGTAGGTGTTATTTTTGTTTCTATTGCTATTGCTACCATCATCTAACTTCCATGAACTCTTATTGAATCCATACTCTCATCCAGGACACTAGACTCTTTTTATGCTTCTAGTGATTGTTTATTCGTACTTGTCAATGCGCTAAACACATGAGATGCTTTGATCATGGGAATTAAGGGTCCCAAGCCCTATGTGTGATCTCAAGGATAGTGTACCCTTCTGGTTGAACCAGTTAACAAGAGGAACAGACATGCTGAAGCATGACTAGCAGAATTACTTCAGGATAGGAAAATTAAGTCATATACAGAACACAGAAAACTGAGGGTATTCAGTAGAGAGAAAACTTGGGAGGAATATCATAGCCCCTTTCAGATATGTCAGGAGTTATAGTGTCAAATAGAGATTGGACTGGGTCAATCTCTATTTGACACTATAACTGAGTAGCTTCTGAGTCTCAGTGCTACTGACATGTTGGGTTAGATAATTCTTTGTTAAGGGGGTGAGGTGTTGTCTTGTGACTTTTATGGTGTTTAACAGTACCACTGGCCTCTATATACTCTATATTTCAGTAGCATTTTTGGTAGTCACAACAACCAAAAGCATCTCCAGACATTGCCAAATGTCTTCTGGAGCCAAAAATCTGGGAGTCTTCTGGGAGCCAATCTCTTTGTTTGAAAACCACTGGACTAGATTAATCTTATAGAGCAGAGCAGAACTGTGACCAGTTTATGGAAATGCCACGAGGGTGCTGTTGGTTGAGCCCAAGGAAGACCTTATTACTACTACCCAGCAATTTCCCACAGCAGAACAGATGCTTCAGAGGGCAGTGAGCTTCTGGGCACTGGAGGCATTCAATCACAGGCTGATAAGCTGCTTGGGTTTTCTTAAATAGTGTTCATTTGGGGTAGATTGTTGGTCTTCATTATTTCTATCTTCCTAATTCTCCCAAACTCCCTATTCTTTGTGAAATAAATTTCTGTCATCTCAAGTGGTCTAGCCCATCCTTAGCATGGAGTTATGAGGAGAGGACTAACATGCAAAGAGGACACCAATGCTCTGATCTCAGATCATCTTCTGTTTGTGACTTGCTATTTGTGAATTGCTAAACTTCACTGGGCATAAGGATCCCAGATGCTTTCCTTTATTCCAATTCAACATTCCATGGTTCTGGAGTGTTGTTTCTTAACTGTAATGTCAAATCAGAAAATTTCCCCGTAGCTGCTGCTTCTTTATAGTTTATGGTTTAATTGACAATCTGGAGGAATTCTCATTGACTCAGATTTAGAGATTCTGTTTGCTGAGGTGCTTAGCTCTTAAAATCTGAAGAAGAATAAAATAAAACCTCAAGGGTTTTGGCTGAAACACAGGTAGAAATTGCCTTTCACTAACAAATAAGGAACACGGTTGAGCCTTAAAACTACTTTCTGCAAAAACCCTGATGCTGTGCCCTAGAAGACAATCAATGTATAGTGATTGAATTTAACAAAATAAAGTGTCCTTCCATGTAGTGGATTTTATGCCTTGAAATTTCAGTGTTTTCTGTGTCTCTTCTAGGGTTTCCAAATATTTTAAGTTTGGAACACTTTTTATTTTCTATGTAAAGCCTCTAATAGGATCATGTTATCACAGGTCCTGCTTGCCATATAGCTCACTGACCAAGTCTTTCTAATATTAGGAGATAGTATCTACATATTTTCATGTAATGCTAGATGAATATGTCTATTGCAAAGGCAACAAACTGCTTTTGAAAGCGGATAATATGTTCTATAATTGTCAGATCCATGCTTACCTCTTCCTACCAAATGAACCATTAACATCATCTTCCTAAAATGTATCCACATCTGTGGTTCAGAGATCTGCCCCATCTGATATCCTACTTGAGGAAGATCGGGCTAATAAACAAACCGAAGACGGAACCAGTACAAACACAAAGAGGCTATAGATAAAAAAGAGAGCATGGCAAGAGGAAGAAAATACTTGAACTTTTCAAGCAAGGATGCCACCCAGTTTTAGCTTTATAATAGATGGTCCATTAGCATTTTAAAGTGACTATCAGTTAGAATAGGCTAGGTTATAATGCAGTAACAAACAACCCCCAAATTTCAGTCCCTTAACAATAAAAGGTTATTTCTTGTTTCTGGCCATCTTGGGTCTACATCAGTACTGCTCCATGTTGTGTTTACTCAACGAACCAGGTTGACAGAGCAATTTTTTTTGGGGGGGGGACATTGCTGGTCATTGAGCCGAGGGAAATAGAAAGCTTGGAGACAACATACTGGCTCTCAAAACTTCTGCATATCAGTGACACATATTTCCTGCATATTTTACTGACTGCAGAAGGTCCTGTGGCCAAGCCCCATAAATAGAAGAGAGAAATGTGATTCTCCTTCATTCAAGCTTCAATATTGTAAGTTTCCATGGCCCTTTTCCTGCAGAATTGATTACTGGTCAGAAACAAGCTGAACCATGTAAACTTAAAAAATGAGAGAACACCTGTGTGTGCCCATGCATGATGCAGAATTTGGATCAGCATTTCTTAGTCTGAGGACCTTTTTTTTTCTCCTGCTGAGTTGGATGGGGAATCTGAAGCCCTGTCATCTTTCCCACAGCCCCCTGCTAACTTTGAGAGAGAAGGGACCAGCTGTGTTTCCTGATGGAGTGGGGATGGCAGCTGCAGGCTGAAACACCATGTTGTCTCATTTAGTTTCTCTGTCAGTGCATCTAGTGGATGTGCGACCACCTTGCTAACTAACCACTTGTAGAGGCATTTAAAATCCATTGTGTCTGACCTTATTACGGCAAGATCATTCCAGGAGCTGAGCATGAGTGTGTGGCACTGATGAGCTGCTGTCTGTCTAGTTAGTTTGCCTTTGTGGGCTTCTCTCTCTTTCCAGTTTCCATTGCATATGACGTGTGTTGTCGAAATTGTGTCAGTGTGAAAATCTCTCATTGACTGTAAAAGGAGAAAAAACAGGCAAATGTGGCATGTAACTTGTCTGTATAAATATCCTATGTTGCTCCAATCCTTTGTGCAATAAAACAGCTCATCCCAAAGTTCTCTTCATTGCACATTGGAACATAAATTCATTGTTTTCTTTCCTTTGTGTCATAAAACAGCAATGCCTCCTAAGTATTTGATAAGCCGCCACTGTGCAAAAGCTCCAGAGTATCCCCAAAGAACAAACTTGCAACTTCAAGACTTGATGGTGTCAAATGCTAAATGGTGTCTTGTTTGGGCAGCCAGAGGGACATAATTAGATTTGAAGTCATCATCTGTAATCTACTAAATTCATGATTTTATGATATGATTAGGCATGCTCTTCTCTGCAATGGCCTAAAAATAAGATAATGCAATGGAAACAGAATTTATTGGATATGTACACAGCCCTTGCTCTGACTGAGATGGTGCTTTGTCTAGGTCAGATTTCTTGTGATTGGCAGGAAGCTGTGACAGCTCACATTGTATGTTCCTAAGAGGAACATGGGTAGAAATGGTCAATTAGAACTGCCACTCAGCCTTTCCTCACTGTGGCTGCTGTTGGACTGCCTCTTGAGCTGTGAACTAGCTGTTAAGATGGGGAAATCCTGCTCCCCAGTGTCATTGGGTTAAGTAGGGTGATACTAGGAAAATCTTAATTGCATGCCCACATCTCTAAAGTTACAACCCAGCAAAAATGAACCAACTTAATGCTTGTGGGTTAGAATTAATCATCCTCCAGTTTAGGTACAGGATAATTCTTGTGAGTGGAATATTTCTTCTCGATTTTTTCATAACCACTGAGGGACATCTATCTCTCTCTCCACCGCATAACCCTCTCCTCTGTGCACAAAAATCTTCCCCAACCCCCACTATGCAAAGACACACTCCCTCCCAGAAGTATGTAAGGACACAGCCATGCATGTGATTTCTTTTCCCCTCTTTCTTTTTCCAGTGTCCTGATTTCAAGGTGAATGGGGTCAGTAGAGAGGGCAGCTGGTAGGACCCAGTCTTTAGCTGATCTCCTCCTCTAGTTGTGGGGGCTGCTGCAAGTCATTTGTCTCACCCTGCATGCCTGTTGTAATGTTGAAAAAAAACCCCAGAAGGTAAGTTCAGTCCAATGTGGGCAATTCAACACACAGGTGGGAAAGGTATACAAAAGTGTAATCAATGCCATCCTGAAGAAAGTGTCTTTGTACTGAAAGTGAGCTAAAAGAGTGTTGGCTTTGGACCCAGAAAAGTAAGATTTTCTTGAAATGGTCTTTGGAATTAAACTAACTGAAAAGACTAGGTGAGGAAAACCAGAAAATAATAGAAGAAAGTAGAGAAGAGGAGAGAGGAGAGAAGAGACAGATCATTCTAATCACAAGGGATAGGTAGAGATTAGGGAGAGAGACTCTCTTGGGGATCAAAATGATCTAGAGCTTTTTCCTACTGGACTGAGTTAAAAAGAATAAGGAAGCATCTAGATAGATTGGGCATAGAATAAGCTTGATCTAAGGAAATGGTTAACAATTAATCTTGAAGTAGACCATGAGGAAACAGAGTGTGTTGGAGTATCCTTCCACAAGTGCCCCTTTCTTCCATAAGTCACAGTCCACTCTGTAACCTCTTGGGACCCAGATGAAAACTTATGAAAAAGGGGTGTCAAAGTCAACTGGTGCTGTTGGTTGACAGCTGCCATGTGTCTTATTTTGTAGGTACTGCTGAAACCATCTCCAGGTCCAGGCAGGAATGCATAGGAAGTCCTTGCCCTCCCACTGCTCATGCAAGATGGAAAGCCTCCAGCAGGTGCACCAACCTTACTCCCTTTGGTCCAGTGTGAGACTCTCACTTCTGATAGTTCATTTTGAGCAAGAGTTTATTTTGGGTTAATTGTATCAGAACATAAATGTTTTGTCCTCTTCGATACAAATGGCTACACTGAGTACTTTGGTGGCTTATTTTATAGACTCAGACTGTGCTAAAATGGAAAAAAAAAAGTCAGGGGCTGAGTTGCTGCTATGGAATTGATTAGAAAGGAACAATGAATTTAGATGAGACAGAAAAATGTGGGTGAAGGATCCTGGTACTAGTCATGTGAGTCATGTGGTTGTGGCCATCATTTAGAGCCGTTAGAATTCAGAAAGAGTCGGGCTGCTCAGGGATGGGCCTTGGAGGTAGAAAGATTCATCCTGGGCCTTGAAATATAAGGAGGGATCTGCAGAAGGAGGAAGGCCAGGAAAGCATCCTATATTAGGCCAAGGCAAGGTTGCTAAAGGATTTTATGAATTATATTTTGGAACTCTCTCTTCCTTCTCTTCTTTTCTGCTTCACTACCCATCAGAAAATATACCTTCTTGCCATTTAATGAACTTTTGATATGTTTCTTTAACCTGTCAAGTTTATGAGGGGGAAATTCCATGGCAATTCCTTATAATTTATAACACACTTTGCTCAGCATGTAACAAGCATGTTTTGAGGTTCTGCAGTGTAACTGACAATGCTGTAAACACTGGAAATCAGGAAAAGAGGTTCACATACTCATTTATGTCTATTAAGTAGCTGCAAGTAAAAATCATGAGAAGAAAGCACTGAAGAAAGCAGGCACAAGCCTGCCCTCATGTGGCTTCCATTTCAGTAGGCATGGAGACAATAAAGAAATCCACACCAAGTTGTGTAAGACAGTAATAGATCATAGCCAGTGTTATGCGACCATTATCAAAATCCAGGAGAATAAAGGAGGAAAGATTATAAAGGACTTCTTCAGCTCTCAAGTGGGATGTTGCTCTACTATTCCACTAAGCCTACTCATGATAGGAAAGAGGTAATTTCCCCAAAGAAACCCAAGAGTTATCAAAAAGAAAAGAGATCCAAGATAAAAAATATAAAAATAAAATTACAAATATCAGCTAAAATATGCTAGACTGGGCTATTCGAATGTGTAGGAGTGAATTTCATATACTTTATATGTATTTTGCTGTGAAGTCATTGATGGTGCCCCATTCAATATTACCACCTCCAAATGTGACTCAGTTCAATCCTGGAGCTCATAGAAATTGCCATATAAAAATGACATTTCATTTTGGTCAAGATCTTAGGTAAATTCTGCAATTTTCTGAACCGGCTTTAGGAGATATACAACCAGAGGTGAGGTGGCAGAGCAGTACTTTTGTGAGCAGTCCAGAGAAAGATCTTTATTCTGCCTATTTCCCTGGGTGAACTCAAGCAGAAAGCTTGCCCTGCCGACCTGCACTGAACACACAATTTTGTCTGGGATAATTTCTTTGATATCAAAGAACTAAGTTTATATAAGCCTAAGCCACATTGCAAACAATGGTACTTCCTGGATGAAGCATGAGTAATTAGCTGTGAGAGTCATGGTTGTTTGGCCCCTGAATCGTATTGATGTTTCAAGACATAGTATAGAAATCCACATAGTTTTCATACCATAAAAGGTTAGCCTTTTAATGAACATCTTATCTGGGAAGTCCAGCTACAGTGTATTTCTAGAACCTCATAATGATTGCATTTACTTTATGTTTTGGTGCTCTTCAGCTGAAAAGCAAAAAAAAAAAAAAAAAAAAAAAAAAAAAAAAAAAAAAAAAAAAAAAAAAAAGGCTGAAGTAAAATGTCAGGTTAAAGTTCTGTGGTATGACCAAAGCAAAAACGACTGCAGTATTGTCACATGTGCATGAACTGCAGAGCAAAGACACTCAATTATTTCTCATAAATATTCGGCAAAGTCTCTGAATTTTCCTTGAAGTGGCAGCAAATCCATGACTGGGAGGTCTTCTGTTCCCCAGCTGCTTACGAGCATTGTTATGGCTGGGCATAAATTATAGAAGTCAGGATTTCAACCATGGTGGAAAAGTCTATAAAGATTTCTGTCCCCTATTAACTACCGTGTGACCAAGAGGTTTATGAATGGCGTTAAAAGTTCTAAACAGGAACAAAAATGTGGTAAATGCCCTCAAAGGCATTACGTGGAAATTTCTTCACAGTAGTGGAGACCAAGCAGAGGGAGAGAGAAAGAGAGGAAATTTAAACAAGCTGCACACATAAATGACGCTAGGAGAGAAGGAATAAAAACTCCACAGGTCTTCCAAGAGCTGGCAGGGGCCACCCGCCAGTCATAGCAAACAGGAGTGCTCTTTCTGCGCTAAGTAAATAAACTTAATTGTACGTTTGTAAGACCACGGAAGGTCTAAACCAAGAATTTTTTTCCAGGGTCTGAAATATCTCCATTAAAAGTTCATAGACATGAGAGCTGTCTCTTTAAAATCAATACCAAACTGGCTAGCAGTTGTAACTGCTCAGAACAGAACTAAGGGGAAAGCTGTTTAAAAAATATGGTTTTTATAAACAAACTTGACATTGCAAACTTAATACAAAACCCTATGCATGTAGCATCTCTTGTGTGTACAACTTGTTTAAATTACAGCTGCAGGAAAAAGGAAGTAAAATCGGCATATTAACCTTTTGTTTAACTATTCTTACACACTATATTTTGAAGTAAATGGTGGTGTCTCCCGAACCTTCCAAAAGTTAAGAATCTGTCAGCAGTTTCTCCTGAAACTTTTTATGCATATTTTTGAAAATCCAGCTCTAAGAATGTGCTCTATACAAAAAATATATTTTCTGCATACTTACCTGCAGTGTCAATAAATTCATTGCACTGCATTGAACTTACAGAAACATTGTAAACAATAGTTTACTAAGGTTCTTCCTTCCCCTTGGTACTTACAGATTGAAAAGAGAAGTGGTTTCTTTTTTCTCTGGAAATTTATTAACCAATATTCTCTCACTCCAATTCAATCTCCTTTAGTATTTGAAGAGAAACCACAAAACACTAGTTGTTAATATTGTTTTAAGCCTCACCCTCTTGCTTCATTGTATCTTTGATCAGATCTGCTTTTGATATGCCACTTTGCAAGTTTAATTAAAATCATAACAGCTCAATCCTATGAGTTTGGACAACATTGGATATCAGCACAGATTTCATGAATTATGAAAGAGACATAAAATCTCTCTTAAAATTGAACAGTTGGTTTAACTAATTATTTAACCTGACTCGTGTGCAGTTGCTCTTGCTACAATCATTTCAAAAGACCATGTATTGGTATTGTGAGTGCTGTTCTGAATGACACGGTTTTTGAGTTTGGATCACCTTTCTTGTGCAAGAAGTCAGTTTGCGTGTGCTTTCAGAATGACCTAAAACACATTGCCTCTCTCTGCTCCTGAAAATTCCATCTGATGGTTTGTCACCTACGGCCTACTGCATTCTTAAGCTTACAAACATTTTTAAGTCTTTTAGGTGTGCCACAGGATTTTATTTTTGATGATAATGTTTATTTGCGTGTAGTCCTAATTGCTGAAGCCATCAGACTACAGCCATATTAGTGTTTTGCCCCTTATGGTGGAAGATGGTTAAGGATGGCCTGGTGCAATTTGAGCTTTGGAAAAGATTTACCAGATGGAATGATTTTGAAAAGATTTGATCATTATCTTAGATGTGGAACATATAGTTATTTCTGCATGATTTATCTTAAGTGATTAACTACTGTATTGCTTATTTCCACAGTGCATTCTATGATCATCCTGAAAGCATACAGGGTATACTTAGTTCTACTCTATTAATTATATGGGGTATCTTCAAATCTTTTTTCTATTGTTTTGCTATTAAGGATTAACTAAACATTTTCTTTGGCTGGTTATTACTTTGTAAGATTGTGGCATTACCCTGTTCAGAGCCCCCTTCTTATCCCCAGGGGAGGCATATTTTGGAATATATAAAGTTATGCCTCTAAAATATTAAGAAGAAAACCTCTAACTAAAAATACAATATGATTTCAACCACAAAGAAGATGTTAAATTTCACTTTGACATGATGAGTTTTACACACACCCACAGAAGTCTGATATTGGGAAGTGAACTAAGGACAGGGTATCTGTTTTAGCTCTAACTATTGCTGGGTTTTGTGGGATTCAACCAAACCCCAAATGCTAGAAGAACATCTCTTCAGATTTAAAATGCAATGAATAAACTCTCATTTGGTTTATACTCAAATATTTTGTTTTCTTCCTCGCAAGTTTCTTAGTAGCTGTAGAGATGCTGGCAGAGGGAAAAGAAAGCTTTATGTGAATGTGTTCTATTCAGAAATTTTCCTCAATGATTACTGCCAAGGTCTTTAAATTTGCTGTTCGTAAAAATTGAGACCTGCATTATAGTCAAGGCTAGGGCAATAATTAACTTCTCTCCTCTATACCAAATAAAATTAGGCTTGGCTTGTAATTTACTTGCATTAAGAAACCAAGGAGAGAACTTGTTCTACTTATCACCAGTCTTCTCATTGGATAGTTTAGGACGTCTATAAATTCAATTTGATGAGTTCAAACAGAATTTCATATGTGCAGAAGAATAAAATATCATCACCTGATTGTTGCCTATCTGACCTTGAATGTAAAATGGGTGTTGAGCCATAATTTTTGGACCTCTCATTTGTGCCACATAATGAACAGTCAGAAAAGATTTATTTTGAGAGACATTTCAGGAGTACCAGTTTGAACCACATTAAATTATTTCCTATTTTCTATACTTACCACCTTGCAAACACTGCCAGAGCTTCAGGGAATATTTTTCTACTTTTCAATGTCAACAGAAAATTGAGCCTAGCACAGGTACCTATGCTGATAGGCCATGTTGGATCCAGGGCAAAATGTTTTCAAAACTTTAGTGATTGTGTTGCACGACTATGCTTTATGTTAACTCTCACTAACTCACAGCAGCTGATGATAGCTTCATGAAATGTGATCTGCTACTTATATTCCAGGGAGATACACTTCTACAGGATCTACCTCTGGGTAGCTATTTTCTTATTCTCTGCCTTCCTGTTGGAGAGTGACACCAGCAGTAATTAAATTTGAAAACATATTGTCATTCTGACTCTTGTTTTTAGGAACCTGTTAAATTCCAAAATAAAAATTAGTCTATCTTACGCTCAGTGCTTATCTTGATCCATCTTTCCTCCGTCCCTCCCTTCTTTCCTTCCTTTCTCCCTTCCTCTCTTTCTCCCTTCCTTCTTTCCTTCCTTCCTTCCTTCCTTCCTTCCTTCCTTCCTTCCTTCCTTTGAAATGTGCAGAAAATGAAATCAGGATGTTAACAATAACAAAGGAAGGAAGGAACTTTTTGCTAATTTGTATGGAATCTTCAAATATTTCTAACTGGTTATTGACTGCAAATAAAAAACTCATTTAATTTTTCATATTCCTTATTTTGAAATAATTATTTTTCTATTAAACTTAGAAAATGTAAAATATTAATAAATTTAACTCCACCAAAAACTTATCATACAAAAAATATTTACTTGTATCAATATCTATATTGGTAATCCTCTATGTCTTTTTAATACACAGATTTTTAGACACATATATCTTTTTTAAAAATTGGAGTTATACTCTTCATTGTCTCCTGTAAACCATATTTTCTCCTAAAATATATATAAGTTTTTTCTCACTCCATTTTATGAGCTGTACAATATTTCCCAATCAATTCTATATTGTTGAATATTTTTATGGCTTCCAAATTTTTTATATTAGAAACTGCTATATAACTTGCATAGAGAGCTACAGATATATCAATAATGATTTTTTGAGAATAAATTTCCAGAAGTGGAATGGCTATATTAATGGGCATTCAAACTTTGAAGCTTATAGTACATATTACACAATCTTCCAAAGACATTTTTCCAATTTACTCTTCTGTGAGCTGCATTCATTTCTATTAAAAACCCTAGATATAAATATTTGTTATTTTCATTTTAAATGTTATCAATCTTATTTGTGTAGTAAAAACAGTAATTAACTCATTAAATTTGCACACAACAAATCTTAGCTATTTTTGTTCTTTGTTTTGAAATTTTCTTACTGATGACATTTGCCCACTTTTTGTTATTGATATGTTTGTCTTTTGTCTACAGTTTTCAACAGGTTTTATGCATTAGGAATATAGAATCTTTGATAAATTTTATTTATTTTAGAGATTTCTATTTGTCCTAAATTTTAGTTTTTTAAAGGTCTTTGCTATGAATTTGGATTTGCAAAATTTACATCACCATGAAATTATATATATTTGAAACTATTATTATTTTGAGTGGCTTTATACTTCTTTATTTTTAAAGTTTATTGCTAATGTGCTTGAAATATGCTGTGAAATTTATTATTTATAAATATTAGGAAACTGCGCCAATCCACTTGTTGAGTAATCCATCCTTATTACACTTATAGGAAAGTTATTACGTTGTCTACACTTTCAAATTTTTCATTGTTTATGCTCCTTTTTCTTACATGTATGCTCCTTTTTCTCACATGTACATAAGAACTTCCAGAATAGAAATAAATATTGAGACATTAGACTTATTTTGCTTTTAAATTTAATGAAAATGATTCCAATATTTTACATTTATTATGATGTTAAGTATTGTGTATGTTGTTATGGATGTTTTTAATATTTAAGGAATTGTTTTAGTATTCTTATCTAGCTTTTTTAAAAATCAGGAATGATTACTGAGTATTACCAAATTCTTTTACAATATCTCTCAAATGGTAGTTTTTTTTGTTCATACTTTAACTTTACTGTGGTACATTATACAATTCATCTGCCATAAATAATAGTAATTTGCTCATAATTTGTTATTATTTTAGCATAATATTAGATTTAATTTGCCAGGAGTCTTTCATTTGTTTGTTTCATCCACGTTGTTTGTATTCTGTTTCTTTCTGCTTATACCCTATTATTACTGTGTTTTGTAATCAGGGATATAAAAACCTTGAGAAATGAATCAGAGAGATTTTTATATTTTTGATGCTCTGAAATTACTTAAACCACATAGGACAACAAAGAAAAAACTTCGTGTTTTTTTTCTTTTTTACTGCAGCATTGTCTACAGAAAATGGAATGAACAGATCTTTTGTGGATAGTTCAATGAGTTTTGTCAAACGCATACTCATATAACCCATATCCAAGGCAAGATATAGAGCATTGCAATCCCTGTAGAAGGGTCCAGCATGCTGTTTGCCAGTCAGTTTCCACCACACTCCCAGAGGTGTGTATTCTGATGTCTATCATCTGTCTGTTCTTGTATTTCATATAAATCATTTATTTGAGATTTGTTCATGTTGTTGTGTGTATCCATGGTTCATTTATTTGTTTTGCCAAGTAGTAGTCCACTGTGTGAACATGCTCCAACTTGTTTATTTATCCAAGAGTCTTTAATTTTTTTAATGCTCTTATAAATCAAGTTTCTTTGAACAGTCTCTTACAACTTTTTCATGGATCTATGCTTTTATTCTTCTTAGCTGAATAGCTAATAGTAAAATTTTGGGGTTATAGGGTAGATAACCAGTTCAACTTTATAAAAACCTGCCAGTTTCCCAGAGGCTGTCACTTTTACAGTCCTCAACAAGGCATCTGGGCTTCATTTGCTTCATACCTCAGTAACATTTGGTATTGTCAATCTTTCTAATTTTACCACTATTATTGGGGTATGACTGTATGTTGGGATTTGTATTTGCACTTTCCTGATCAGCTTCCCAGGCCATGGACTGGTACCAGCATTAGATCCTCATAGGAGTATAAACCCTATTGTGAACTGTTCATATGAGGAATGCAGGTTGCGTGTTTTTAAAGAAAATCTAATGCCTGATGATCTGTCACTGTCACCCATCACCCCCAGATGAGACCATCTAGTTGCAGGAAAAGCAGCTCAGGGCTCCCACTGATTCTACATTATGGTGAGTTGTATAATTATTTTATTATATGTTATTTGTAAAAGTAATAGAAGTAAAGTCTGTAATGCACTTGAATTATCTAGAAACCATTCCCTCCTGGGTCTGAGGAAAAATTGTCTTCCATGAAACTGGTCCCTGGTGCCAAAATGTTTGGGGATTACTGTTGTTGATGACTAATGGTATTAAAGTATCACTTCATGTGTTTTTTGTCATTCACTTATCTTCATTTGTGAGGTTCTGTCCAAATATTTTGCTCATTTTAAAAATTGGTTTGTCTTTTTATTGATTTGCAGGAGTTCTTTACATATTGTGGATACAAGTCTTTTGTTAGATGAATGTATTGTAAATATCTCCTTCCTGGTTTCAGTTTGCTCTATTTATTTATTTTTAACATTTTTGTATAATAATTAAGTTTTAAATAAGTCATTTAAAAATATGTATCTTATTTAATATATGTTTGTTCATATCTTTCTATTTTAACATGTAGACTATTCTTTTTTATTCATAATTAACATAAAGTAATTTTAATTTAGGTTTTCTCTTTAAATAAAAAGTTACTGAAGAATAAGACTTTTAGTACTCCAGTTTTAGAAATGAATTTATATTTTCATTTTTAATCTGGGGCTTTATTCTTTTCCTGTCAGAAAATGTGACCTTAATTATTTCTAATATTTTCATTAAAGTGAGTATTATGGTGCACAGCTCAGATTCTCTTTCAGGAATAAAAGAGATATTCATTTTGGCTGCATTTGCAGAAAGTAGATAGTCCTCCATTATCAGAATATTTGGGGATTGCCTCCACTGAAGAGCTCCCCCCCAATGCTACATTCCCTTTCCTGGTGGCCCAAGGCCAGTTTAACTTTGACCTACAACCCTACTCTCTCACCAGAACTTCAGGTGGCATGAAAGGGTCATTATATCACAGCTGTACTACTTCTTCTGTCCAATCCTGCCTCCTTCCCTTCTCCATTATTGATATTGATCCCCTTGAATGCTAATCTCTATCTTAGAATCTGTTTCTCTAGGAGCTTAATGTGCAATAATTACTAGGAATGGTTATGTGTGTATGTATGACTCCAATAAAATAATCAAATTTTGTAATTGCAAGGGTATTGCAAAAACAAAACAAAAGATTAACAACAACAACAACAAAAGCAGGGTGTATATGCAGTCTTTTCCTAGAAGATACAAAGTCTATACATTTATTAAACTCAGCAGTAATATGCATTGTTATAGGACTGAATATTTGTGTTCCCCCACCTATAAATTCATATGTTAAAATCCTAACACTCAATGTGATGGTATTAGGAGATGGGGACTTTGGGAGGTGATTAGGTCACGAGGCTGGAGCCCTCATGAATGAAATTAGTGTCCTTATAAAAGAGACCCCAGATCTGGCTTGCTTCTTCCCACCATGTAAGAATACAAGTCAGTCACCTGCAACTGGGCAGAGGAATCTCAGCAGAATCCAAGCAGGCTGGCACCCTGATCTTGGACTTTCACCTTCCAGAACTGTAAGAAATGAATTTCTGCTGTTTTAGCCACCCAATATATATTTTATTATGGCACTCTGAGGTAAAACATGTATCATATCATATTTTCCTTATTTTTGTGTTTTGACTACATGACTCATCAAAGAACATTGTCTTAGTTCTATTGACATTTAAAAATTTATTATTAAATATTTTATATCCTTATCTTATATTTTGGCACAATAATATTGCCTATGTAGGGAGTTATAGTAATACATTATTAGTGAATTGTATCCTATATCAGCATGAATTAGCCCTCTCCCTGTGTTTTTGCCTTACTCTTTGCCTCATTTAAAAATTTTAATATTAATGTTGCAGCATTTTTATTTATTTTTGTCTAGATCTTTACTAGTAACTTATTTGTGTTGTCTTCTTTTAGATATATGTTCTTGAAAATTGAAGTTGTATTTTCTAAATCAACCTGAGTTTTTCTTTGAAGAGAATATTTAATTCTTATATATCTATTGTTATTACTGATATATTTAGCCTTACCTGTGTCACTTTCTATAGTTTTTTTTAGTATTACTTTCTTACTATTTTGTTGTTTTCTTAATTTACAATGTAAGTCATGCTTTGTTTGCTATATTCTTTTCTAGTGTAATAATACCAATATATTTTGTTTACGTTCAACTACTGATTACCTTCCAAATTTTTAAAAGCATTCTTTAATCTATTTTGTTTCCATTTTAGAGTAAAAAAAGATAGTTTTTAAAACTATCTTTTAAAAGAGTGGACATTTATTGGGTTTTATTTCTTTCCATGTCTTCCCAACTTTTGGATTTTGGATTCTATTAATATAAGTGGTGTTTGCAATCAATATTATTATTGAAGTTTTACTTTATAGTATTTTATTTTAAGAAAATAAGTAAATTATTTTCTTAAAAATAATTTAAGTTATTAAATTTTTGTTCCGTTTTATAAATTTTTTTTTTTTTT
>NW_016107338.1:6609397-6669450 GCF_001604975.1 Cebus imitator | reverse complement strand
GCAAAGCAGCCGCGCGGGGCAAAGCAGCGGCGCTGGCCGGCGCTGGCCGGCACAGCCGCACTGGCCGAAACAGCCGCGCTGGTGACCGTGGAGCACCTCTGCCTGGGAATTTCCTAGTCTGTGGGCAATAAAAACACGGCGTCCACTCACCCTCTGCGCTTTCACTGGGAGCTGCAATCCTGAGCTGTTCCTAAACGGCCATCTTGGATCACCCCCTCCCGTTTTATAAATTTAATTTTCTGTTTCTTATACCAGTTTGTTAATCTTCAAAATGCTTTTTACTACTATTATATTTTTAATTTACTTGACATTGTCTTTATTGTGCCTATCTCCTTTTTCATCATACTGCTTTTTTATTTTAGCCTATTTTATTCTTATTTTTTTTGTATCTTATTTCATAGAATTTATGTGTTTTTGCACTCAAATGAGCACACTACATAATTTACTGAAATAACCAGAGCATTTTTTTTCTAATTTTCAAAGCAAGTGAAATTCTCTCTTGTTAATTCTTTATGCCCTATAACACCTGCCATTGTATTTCAGATATCCTGGGGGTTCAATAATTTTGGTTCTTCGAATTATAACCTCAAATTAGGATTCAGCATAAGCTCCTACCTTGTACTCTCAACTCTAGCTTTTGTATTCTTAAATCCAATTTGAACCTCATATCCTCACTAAATATATAGTCATGCATATATTTATATATGAAATGTATAAATATACATTAATGATGGAGATACATTCTGAGAAATGCATCATTAGGCAATTTTGTCATGTGAACACGCTAGAGTGTACATACACGACCTAGGTGGCATGGCCTGCTGCACACTTAGATTACATGGTATAACCACTGCCTCTAGGCTACAAACCTATAGAGCATGATCTAATCATATCTAAACATAGAAAATAAACAGGAAAAATACAGTATTGCAATCTTATGGGACCACTGTCATGTATGCAGTTCATTGTTGACTGAAATGTCATTTTGGGACTCATGACTGTGTGTGTGTATAGGTACATACACACATTATATTAATTTGATAATACAAAAATAATATATATTCATAGTATGCATAATGTAATGTATATGTATAATATAAATATACATATTATGTATATTATATATGTATAATGTAATATGTATATATAATATATATATGAGATACATATTTATATACACATTACATTACTTTTTTTCTCATGCTCAAAAAGACTCACTGACTTTTAATGCCTATAAAATACAGACTGCTTAACCTGTCATGAAAAACTCTTACATTATCTGCCTCTATTTTTATTTTATATGATTTAAAAAAGTTTTGCTACACTTGATCTCAGCCAAAGGCTGATAAGTGATTTTTAAGAATTTTAATTGACAAATAATAACTGTATATGTTTATGGTGACCATTGTAATATTTTGATAAATGTATGCCTTATGGAATGATTAAATCAAACTAATTAACATATTCATCTCATTTTTTTATGTTAAGAACATTTAAAATCTATTTTTTTTAGCAATTTGAAATGTACAATACATTATTATTAACTATAGTCACCATGCTTGCAATAGAGCCCTAAAATTAATTTCCCGTCTAACTGAAATTTTGTAGCCTTTGACCAACATCTACCCTCTTACTCTTCCCCTCCAGCCTTTGGTAACCACCATTCTATTCTCTGCTTCTGCTAGTTTGACTTTTTAGATTCCACATGTACATAGGATTATGCAGGTTTTGTCTTCCTGTGACTGGCTGATTTCACTTAGCATAATGTCCTCCAGGTTCATTCATGTTGTCACAAATGACAAAATTTTCTTCATTCTTAAAGGCTGGATACTATTCCATTGTATATACATAGAATTTCTTTATCCATTCATCTGTTAATGGACATTAGTTTGCTTCCATATCTTGGATATTGTGAATAATGCTTCAATGAATGTGGGAGTGCAGAAAATCTCTTTGATATATTGATTTAAATTCCTTGAGTATATACTCAGAAATGGGATTGCTGAATCTTAATGGTGATTCTATTTTTAGTTTGTTGAGGAGTTTCTGTACTGCCTTCCATAATGGCTGTACTAATCTACATTCCTGCCAATATTATAGGGTTCTCAATTTCCTATATCCTCACCAGTGTGGATGTTGTCCATGCTGTCTTTTGTCTGTTTGATGATAGCCACCAAACAGTTGTAAGGTGATGTCTTATTGTGGTTTTAATTTGCATTTCCTGATGGTTTGAGATGGTGAACTTTAAAAATATATGTATATATTTAGGCCCCTTTCCCATTTAAAATCAGGTTGTTTGTTTTCTTGCTATTAAGTTGTTTGATTTCCTTATATATCTTATCAGATGTTTGTTATGTAAATATTTTCTCCCATTCCATGGGTTGTCTACTAATTCTGTTAATTGTTTCTTTGGTGTGCAGAAACTTTCTGATTTAATACAATTCCATTTGTCTATTTTTGCTTTTGTGCCTGTGCTTTTGAGTCCTATTCAAAAAAATCATTTTCCAAACCTAGAACCTGGTACTTTCCCCCATGTTTACTTCTAGTAGTTCTACAGTTTCAGAACTTAATTTTAAGTCTTTAATCCATTTTGAGTAGGCTTCTGTATATAATGTGGGATAAGTATTCAGTTTTATTCTTCTGTATGAGTATATATAATTTTCCCCAGACTATTTATTGAAGAGACTGTCCTTTCCCCATTTTGTATTCTTAGCACCTTCATTGAAAATCAATTGACTGTTAATGTATGAGTTTATTTCTGGGCTCTCTGCCCTGTTCTGTTGGTCATTGTGTCTGATTTTAGTCCAGTATCATGTAGTTTTGATTACTATAGCTGTGAAGTATATTTTGAAGTCAGGTAATGGGATGTGCCCAGCTTTGTTCTTCTTGCTCAAATTGCTTCGGCTATTCTGGGTCTTTTGTGGTTCCATAAAAAAAATTCAGAATTGTTTTCTATTTCTGTGAAAACTGACATTGGATTTTTGATAGAGATTTCATTGAATATAGCTTTGAGTAGTATGGACATCTTAACAATATTAAGTTTTCCAATCCTTAAACATGGAATAACTTCCCTTTATTTGTATTGTCTTATATTTCTTTTAGCAATGTTAATTTTATATTCTGAAATTTTTCTGAATTTGTTTACCAGTGATAGCAGTTTGTGTGTGTTTGTGCGTGTGTGATGTTTTTGGTGATGTTTCTATATATATGGCATCATATCACCAACAAAGACAGAAACTTTCACTTCTTTTTTTCCTCTTTGGGTGCCTTTTATTTCTTTTGCTTATGTAACTGCTCTGGTTAAGACTTCCAGATGTATATGGAATAGAAGTTATCTGCTCTATTTGGAAACTTGTTTGCCACTCTCCACCCATCCCATATAGTTACTCATTTCCGCTCATTTACCCAGCTCTTTCCCTTACCAGAAATTCTACACTTACCTGTCTGTTTAATGCTTAGCTTGTCTTCAGAGCAAACTTCCAATTCTTCCTCTTGCATAAAGATTTTATGGATCATTTCTCCCTGAAATGACCTGTCCTTAATATGAACTCCTCAAAGAGTTATTACATATTTGTTTCATTAGGCACTTCTCTTTTATTACCTTGCAGTTGTTGGTTATTTTGGTAGGTGTAGATATCTGATCTCCCCATTTACAGGATAGACTCCGAAGGCAAGGGTCACACCATTATAGCTGTTGATGTTGTTGTTACATGGTTTAAACCCT
This sequence comes from Cebus imitator, assembly GCF_001604975.1. NCBI lineage: Eukaryota > Metazoa > Chordata > Mammalia > Primates > Cebidae > Cebus > Cebus imitator. Next base: position 6,665,726 of record NW_016107338.1, on the reverse strand, counting down.
CTGATTCCTAGATGAGAACCTAGCCTTTATTGAGTCTACAATAGATTCTTGCTTTTTGAAACACATGAAACTTACCCTTCATTCTCAGATATATCTATTTCTGATTCTGGTCTGGTTCTTTTAAGTGAAAAAAAAAATCAGAAAACAGTGTCAAAATCAGTGCGTAAGCAAAGTGCACCTTATAAGAGGAACTACTTTCCAGTGTGTAATGAAGGTAATGGTTCAGCAGCATTTTTAAAAATTATTCTAGTTTCCTGTTTTAAACTGAGGGTCTTTAAGAAAGCATTGGCATGCTCCCTCTTCTGACTCCAGTCCCTTTTGCAGCTTCATTGTTCTCTGGCAAAGATTGCTTGAGGTTTGTCATCGTCTTTCAACTCAACTTTGAGAACTAGAATTTAGATTGTGGTTCCCACACCTTGATCAGTTATTAGGTCCAAAGGCTTTTAAGGCTAAGTCAGGCATAGTATTAGTTTACAAGACTAAAGTTCTTGGCAAGGAAAATGACATCTGCAGAAAGATGGGAATTTTTTAGATTTTTTTTTTTTTTAATGAGTTACTGCAGATGGGGCTGGTGATTTTCCTTGGCATTGAATTTTATGTCATACAAAGACGTGTGCTCTTCTAAAAACATTGCCACAATTTGTTGACTCTTTGTCAAAAGTTTTGACAGTTTGTTGGCATATGATATATTCCTGCACCTGTCTGGATGAACTTAAAATTTTGTGTATTTAAAATAAATATTTATAAATACTTCAGCATTTAACATGGATTCAAGAGTACTTAGTGATTATTTAAAGCACCTAAATTTTGAAATCCAATCCTAGGTCTTTTGGGGGTGGTTAACTTGGTTTCTTTGGCAGTCATATTAAGAAACAAGAGGATACTTTCAAATAGCTCAGTGATTTTTTTTTCCTAGTGAGTCTTTAGTTTCATCAATGTTTTTTTCCCACAATAAGCATATAAGATCTTTTCTGCTCACTATTTTAATTGAGGTGTTTAATTTGTCCTTTAAAAGCAAAGATTGAAACCTATCCTATGGACATCCCTTTTTTTTAAATTATACTTTAAGTTCTGGGGTACATGTGCAGAATGTGGAGGTTTGTTACATAGGTATACATGTGCGATGGTGGTTTGCTGCACTTATCAACCTGTCATCTATGTTAGGTATTTCTCCTAATGGTATCCCTCCTCTAACCCCCTACCTCCTAACAGGACTTAGTGTGTGATGTTCCCCTCCCTGTGTCCATATGTTCTCATTGTTCAACTCCCACTTATGAGTGAGAACATGCAGTGTTTGATTTTCTGTTCTTGTGTTAATTTGCTGAGAACGATGGTTTCCAGTTTCATTCATATCCCTGCAAAGGACATGAACTCATCCTTTTTTATGGCTGCATAGTGTATATGTGCCACATTTTCTTTATCCAGTCATTTGCGTTGGTTCCAAGATACACCCTTTTAAGAATACTCTCTCATACTGTCCATTTCCTTGTGGCTAGATAAAATAAGTTTTTGTAGTGGTTGTTTTAATCAAGACACAAAACCACTGAACAGTCCACAATGTTGGCTCTAACATTTGAGCATCCTGTGATTTTTTTTAAGAAGGAATAATACATAATTTTTCCTTAGCTGGGGATTAAGGGCACCCATGCCAAATGCTGAATAAGAATTTCATACATGGATCTGTAATTGACTGTAGTATTGATGCCATCCTACTTCTGATATTTAAGTAGTTTGAATATATTAAAACACAAATGTTATTAAGTGTTGTTAGTCTTTTCACTTCATTAATGATAGGACTTCCTGAGGGAAAGTATGGCATCATAAAGTTGGAATGGGTTCCACTTCTTCCTGATGCTTGCTAGCTGTGTCTCTTTATACAAGTCACTTGTCCTCTCTGAATCATCAAATATACATCTCTGAAGAATGGTGTGAGGATCAATTGAAATAATACATGAATCAGTAATAAATTGTTATTCTCATTAGCCAGGAAGAAGGGGCATGTGTAATCTACTGGGCATTTCAGAAGGAAGCTGTATAATGTATTTATGTGGCAAAAGGAGATCTGTGAATGAAAATGGGGCAACTGTAGAAATGGGTAATAGAATTGGGTTCAGCTATGAAGAGTAAATATTCTGTATTGGTCTTCCCATGATTATCTGTCACTCTTTTCCTGCTGTAATTAAAATGAAAATTGTATCCAAGGAAGAGTGAGTGGATATAGTGGTCCACACATCCCTTTGAGTAACAGCATTTATGACAGAGTGCTGAAAGCTGTGCTGTCTTTAAGACTATTAGGAAGACTGAATTTCCTGAAATTGATCTCCAGAATGATTTTGTGTGGGCAGAAATGTTCATTCAATAGAGATGTGAGAGGAGACACAAATAAACAAAGTGTGCATTCCTATTTTAAAATAGATGTGAAGTTAGGAAGAAGAAATGAGAATTGGCTCTTGGCTAAAGGCTTTAGAGTTGAAGGAACCACATCTTGTCTTACTCTCAATTTCATAGACAATGAGACTGAGTTTCTGAGAGAGAGACTGACTTGTAGGGGGAGTTTGCACCCTGGTTTGTTGAGATCCTGTCGCTGCAGCTTAATTTGCCTTAGCACCTTCCTTTCACACTTGCAAGTGTCTGCTTTAGCTAATACATTGCATGACCACCATCAGTAGCAGCATCAGCAGTAGGGCCAAGACTGCCCTCCAGAGCCGCTTTTCCTACTACTTTACTATTGCTTTTCCCTCATGTGCTGAAACTTATTCTATGTCTCAAATAGGAATTTGAAATTATAATTTACAAACAATATTGAATTCAAAAAAGTTAGCCAGGCATGGTGGTAGCTGACTGTAATCTCAGCTACTTGGGAGGCTGAGGCAGGAGAAGCACTTGAACCTGGGAGGTAGAGGTTGCAGTGAGCTAACATCGTGCCACTGCACTCCAGCCTGGGCAACAAGAGCGAAAACTCTGTCTCAAATAATAATAATAATAATTTTGAGATTTTTTTTCCCATTTATTTATTTTATTGCATTTCAGGTTTTGGGGTACATTTGAAGAACATGCAAAATTGTTGCATAGGTACACACGTGGCAGTGTGATTTGCTGCCTTCCTCCCCATCACCTACATCTGGCATTTCTCCCCTTGCTATCTCTCCCCAGCTCCCCACCCCCCCCCGTCCCTCCCCTGTTTCCCTCCAACTGACCCCAGTGTGTAGTGCTCCCCTCCCTGTGTCCATGTGTTCTCATTGTTCAACACCCGCCTATGAGTGAGAACATGCGGTGTTTGATCTTCTGCTCTTCTGTCAGTTTGCTGAGAATGATGATAAAACATACTTTTGAAATTATTTTTCCCATGTGGGTAGTGAGACAATCAGAGATGTTTGTTTAAACTTTCAGAGGAACATGAAAAATATCAGAAACACTAAGACAATTAGGGCAAGACATTAATGGGAAAAGATTTTTGGGCAAACTTGGTCAAATAACATACTTGATATTCATTTGGTCAGGAAATAAGTAAGTACCTATGTGTCTTCCATCCTATATGAGAGGTTACCAGTCCATGTTTTATTGCATTCTTTTTATATCTCTTTTTGTCAAATAGCAGATAATTATTGATCACTTTATAAATGTAAGGTATTGCACAATTATTAAAGAAGTGGTAGTGGATGATTCTCTAGGAAACACCAATAGCTTTAAGTTATAATCACCATTTTCTTAACCTATGAATTTTCATTTGATCTGGGAGAGTCATGTTAAACTAATGATGAAATCCCCCAACATGAATTTCACTTGCACTCTTGACAGTTCAAGTTGGCTTTGGGATCAGATATCAGTCACCTGAAAGATATTTGGAATATTTGGGTAAGTTGGTGGCTGGGTGGAAGGAAAAGGAGGAGGAGGGAGAGAATTTCGCAGTACTACTCAAATCACAACATCCAGTTCATTTCCTACATGAGCCCAGACCACGTAGGCAGCACTGCCCGTGGAAGGAAGAAAGCCTTGTGTGCTCGCCACACAGGCCTGAGGTGCCACGTGACCTTATCCTTGAGCGGTCAGAAGCACGTCAGAAAGACTTCCACCACAGCTGGTGAGTAAGAGCGCTATAAAACCTGAGAACACAGGACCTAATGGCTTAATGGTTTTGGCTCTGCCTTGATTGCAGGGGCCTATCTTCTTACATAGGCAATGAGCTGTTTCCAACCTGCACTTGATTCCCTTAGTGGAGGGAGAAACAGATGGCAGTTGGCAAAATGGAAGTCTAATCCAAACATCTAAACAGCACTGCTTGGAAAAATTCAGGATGGTGTCCAAGAGTAGGAAGGGAAATGTATTTGAGAACAGGGACTCCTAAAACTTTTGTCCCCCTCCTATACTGTCTCTGGCATAGCCTCGTCATTGGTGGTAGCCATTAGTGGTGAATGACCTGGAAGAAGCAGAAAGGGGGGGTGGGTCGTAAGTGGTGAAGATCTTTGGCAGCTAATAAGGAGGCTTTCTGAAGTTGCTTTCCCAGTTGGATGAGATGGAAACTTTTATGAGCTCGAGTCACATTCATACAGATAATGTTTTGTAATTTAGTATCGTGGAAGTTATCTGGAGCTAGAAGCCTCTGAGAATTAGATGTCTTTCCATTTCCAGGGTATAATGTATATAAAGGGCTCCTTAGACATGATCTTTCCTCCAAAATATACCTTCTCCCAAGGATGTCTTGGGAAATTTTGTCCCATGTTTACCGAAATGTTTAACTTCTTATCAGTTGAACCAAGGGTTATTTGCATGTTAAAGACACTCAACTGGAAAGCCACAGAGCTGGGGCTACCTAAGTCCAAAGAGTTTCCCAGGAGGGCAACCTCCCGATCCAGACATCAGGCTTCTAAAATCATTTAAAGTTGACATAAAGTGATCCTACTCACAGGTTATAAACAACTTTTTACTTTTAGGTCCTAACAATTAGAAACTGTTTATTTTAGTTTTGTAAGTGGGTCCATTCAATAGGTTCCACACAGGACATCTATCCCAATCTCTGCCACCACTGAGGCCTCCTTCTTTCTCTTCTCTGCCCAGCCATATCTCCCAAACTCATCACGACTCCCAATCCCCACCACACGCATTCTGAAGGTGGCCAGATTTAACAAGTGAAAATAGAAAACACCTTGTTAAATTTGAATTTCAGGTTAAAAAATCCCCAAAATCCTTTCTTTTGGCATAACTATGTTCTATGCAATATTTGAAGCATATTTATACTAAAAGATTATATATTGTCTATGTAAATATTAAATTTAGCTGGACATCCTATATTTTATCTAGCAATCCTACCCTCACTCATACCCTTTAAAAAGTATCAACATTTATAGTATACTTGTTGAAACTGCCTTGTAAGACCAATTGTTATTACAGAAAAATGTATAACATAAAAACTCTAAATACTTGCAACACTGGAAATTTTTCAAAGTGTGTGTGTGTGTGTGTGTGTGTGTGTGTCTGGGTGTGTGTGCATGTGTTTTCTTTCTTTATTCCCTAAGATGCATAAAGAGAGTCTAGAAGCCAGTAACTCCCTTGAATTAAATGGGGATCTTTTAAAGTAACTTTTCTGTTCCAGCAATCCGATAATATATTTAAATCTCACCTTGGCACCCATCCATACTCACAAGTAAAAATATTTTTCTTTGATCAAGGATATAGTGGAAAGGATGAACATCAAGGGACTTCTTCCTTATCTATATGTAGCTAATTCTGATAAAAATCCTGTAAGTTATGAAAAAACAAACAATAGCAGAATAGCTTGCCATCTTCGAAATCTGGGAAACACATTAGGTCTCTAGACTGAGAAAAAAACATACATAAACATAGTCATGTGCCTTTTCATCGGACTTGTTGGTCAAAAATTCATACATTTATATAAAACTCTAAAACAAAATTCAAGCTAATCTAAAGGAAAAGAAAGCAGAGTAATAGATGCTTGAGGATGGGATGGGAAGTGGGAAGGTCAGAAGAGAGGGCTTCGCAGGGACATGAGGAAACTTTTCAGGATGATGGATATATTTACTATCTTGATTGTGGTGGCGGTTTCATGGGTGTACACATATTTCAAAACATATTAAATTAAACCATAAAATGTGCAGCTTATTGTATTAATTATACTTCAATAAAGATGAAACAAATTTAAATTGTTACAAAATAAAATTAGCAGGAGTAGCTTTATTATAATTTTAAAGAAATTAAGAAAGTCATTTTGCCTATTAGAATGCCTGGAATTAAGAAGCTTTCTATGAAGGAAAGATGTACGTCTTATTTACCTCAACTGCTAAAACCTCAATTGCTGGCACAGGCCCTGGTACATGGAAAAGGTATATAGTATATTTTGAATGAGTTGTTAAATAGAAGCCATATAACCCCAGAATATAGCAGAGAGAAGGGTACGCTGGTTAGGATAGGAAGATGTATTAACTATGTGTGACTGTGAGGAACAGGATACCAACCAGTGAATAAGCCACACAAGTATTTATTCTTCCATGCAGTAGTAGTTTAGAAATAGACAATCCAAGGCTGTTGGGTTGCTCTTCAAAAGTGTTAGGAACTCAAGGTTTTTTCAATTTTTTCTGCTTCACTACACATGGTTCCCATCCTCAAAGATAACTAATTTTCAAAGGTGACAGGGGGAGTTGCAGCCATTACAATTGACTTCTAGACTGCAGGAAGGGGGACGGCAGCCCCTTTCTGCTAAGATTGTGCCTTTGAAGTGGCCTTCTCTGAAGACCTACATGACATTTTTATATTTCGTTGGCCACAGTTAATGGCAGGGGAGGCTGGAGAAGGTAGACTAGATTTTAGTTGCCAATGTGTACAAGTGAAAAGCAGGTTTTGGAAAACAAGGAAGAAGAGAAGGGGCATTGAGTAGCCACTAGCTGTCCCTACCATAGAAGTACTTGATACTGCTTTTATAATTACTGTTGCTCTTGTTCTTGGAATCAAGGCTGAATAGTAATTATTTGAGGTTTATGGAACACTTTTTTAGGTGCTTCTTCTAACTGCAGAAGTCTTTTATTACACTATAAATATTGGTTAGGGCTGGGCGTGGTGGCTCACGCCTGTAATCCAAGCACTTTGGAGGCCAAGGCGGGCGGATCACCTGAGGTTGGGAGTTCAAGACCAGCCTGACCAACATGGTGAAACCCCGTCTTAGAAAAGAAAAAAAAAAAAGACATTGGTCAGACAGCAAGTGTATTGAAAGAAAAGGGGCTATACCTAGAGGAAACTAACAACATTGAATTACACCTTAAAGACTTCCACCAAGCAAAAAATACACAGATCAAAAGCCGTTATAATAAAAAGACTGCCCAGATTCTTTTATTTTGTTGTATTGCATATTTCTTAAGACAAATGGGTTATTGCCTAGGGCTCCAAAATCTTTTGCTATATAGAGATTTTTGTCACAATAGTACTCGTTGTGATGAAATTTGACCTATATTTCTTTATGTCTGCTGCCTAATTTCCCTTAGGGCAGTGGTTTTCAAGATTTTTTAGATGGGGAAAACTTTCGTTAGAACAAAATCTTGTGGAAGCACAGAAATAAAATAAATAAAACAGATGCGGCTCTAACTGAAAGACTATGGGTAGGAGTAACCCTCAAACCCCGCAGCTCATCTACTCACCCATCCCCACCCACTTGTTTAGACCACATATGTATATTTGAGCCATCGCTTAAGATCTTGTAAATGATTTATTTTTAGTAACATTTAAATCCCATGTAGTAAATAATAAAAGACAGTTCTGGAAAATATTTTCCTTCGCCAGCTCAGTTTTCAAGATTTACTTAAATCTTCCAATTTGTACATCAGTTAAGAATTTGACAATTAATAAAAATTTGGTGTTTTTAAATGGCAGCTTGGCTTGAAAAACAGAAGTTAGTCAACCACTGAGGTTATGTTGTTGTAAGGTCTTATTTCAGCATGGAAATACAGCTCTTCCCTGCGTTATTATAGCACACGTACTTTCATTCTAGTGGGAGGGAAATGTCTATGCTCATCCGTCATTTAAGACATAGGCTTTCAGAAAATGGATAGCTTTACTTTGTTGTTGTTGTTGTTTTGTTTTGCTTTGCTTGTCATACCCATAACTACGCTTTGTGGAATTAATGAAAAATAAGATGTGAAGTTCTTTATTTAATAAATAAATAAATGTTTAGAGAAGATGTATCTTTGGAAATAAGATTATTGGAAAAATCATACTTCTTTATTATTGTATTATTGTGAGATAGGAGCCCATGTTTTGTTTTTGTTTTCAAAGGAAAACAAAAAGACCATGGGTATGAATAATTTTAGGAGTCAATTTGGCATTTGCTAAAAACAAATACGGACCCACCACCAAAAGAATTCTGATTATAGTCTAATAGAATGCATAACAATATCTATTTTTGGCAGTATAAAAGTAACTCTATAAGAACCTACTTTATATTCAAGTAGGTTATTAAACTTGTGTTGTATGCACATCTACATTACTAAGTCAGTAGTGTTCAAGGGGACAGTACAGTCCTAACAGGTGGCAGCTTAGAAGCATTTGGAGTGCTTGTAGATTGTTAGTGTTTGCAGTGTGGTACTGGAAACTAGTGAATGAGACATGGGTGCTACATGTCCTGCAATGCTCTAGAAAGTCTTTCACACAACCCATCACCCATGACTTGCAGGACTTGTGGATGTCCCACTAGACACCTACTCTGTGTTACACATAAATACAAAATATCTTTTGCATGACTTTAACATACACTGACACTAAACATTAATGAAAAATTTAACTTTGTTTTGTTCAAGTTTTATTGAGGTTGGCTTCCTATTTGAGAATGTCATGTCACTAATAGCAGAACAATTTACAGCATGTACTCCATCACCAGCATTCCACGTGTAGCATTCTTAGTGATGATTCCAAGAACAGGTAGAAACACCTTCTAAGTGACTTTTTTTTGAGCATGACATGCTGAACTAGAGATTATTTTCTTATGAACTATTTTACTTTCATTATTCCTTTATATTTGTTTATACATGTGGGCAGTTTATAATTTCTATTGATTTTAACAGAAGAATAAAGGGGGTTATAACAAGGAGATGCTGGTTCTGATACAGTTCAGAGCCTCTAACTCAGAGTTTCTCAACCTTGGCACTGTTGACATTTGGGGCTGGAGTATTCTTTTTGTTGTTGTTTTGTTGCTTTTTAAATTTTTAAATTAATTATTTTATTTTTAAAATTTGGTTTTAAATTAACACATAATTCTATAAACTAATGGGGTACAGTGCGATGTTTTGATGCATGTATGCATTCTGCAGTGATCAGCTCAGGGTATTTAGCGTATCCTTCACCTCATACATTTATCATTTCTATGTGGTGAGAACATTCATACTTCTTTTAGCTATTTTGAAATATACAGTTCAATATTGTTAATTATAATCACCTTACTGAGCAATAGAACACCATAACTTATTTTTCCTATATAAATGTAACTTTGTACCCATTGATTAATCTCTCCCTAACCTCCTCCCCAGCCTCGAGTAACCACTACTCTGTTATTTGAAAAATTCTTTGTCATAGGGATCTATCCTGTGCATTGTGGAATCTTCAGCAGTATCCCTTACCTCTACTCACCGGATGCCAGTAGCAGCCTCCTTTCCTGTCCTCCCCAAGTTGTGACAACCAAAAATGTCTTATAACATTGCCAAATATCCCCTGGAGGACAAAATAGCCCCTGGTTGAGCATCACTGCACTAGTATGAGGGATGATAAGAATTCTAGAATTGTCAGATGTGCTCCTTTTTTTATTCCATCATTACATATTGATGAAAGCCTTTGCTATGTTCTTTGAAATTGCTGCCCATGGTTACTTGGTGAACCCCAACATCCTAGTTTCCTTCAGTAGCCAATCATGACCACACTAGCTTATTTCAACCTTTTGGAGATCTGTTTTAGGAGGAAAGACATTGAACTTGGAAGAGGTGGGTGTTAGCCCAGGTTTTCCATAACCTACTTGTGTGACCTTGAACAAGTCATTTCATGACTCTGGGCTGCAACTTCATCTGTATAAAGTGAAGGGTTGGGTTAGATAATCTGCAGTGCCTTCAGTTCTGAAAGGTTTTAATTAATTTCTCTCTGACTCTCCTCTTTAACAGTCTGTTCAATTGCTGGCAATTCTATATGCAATTTGACAAGAGACACCTCAAACGTACTAAGAAAGTAGAAAGTGAGTTTAAAAACAGTGATAGTCATTTAAAAATTATCACTCAGAGAATTTTTAAATAACCCAACTGAAGTTAGAAAAACAGATTAATTTCTGCTTAACAGAATCTAACTTTGTTTAAACCCTTGTTTATAAGAACCCTGCTTGGAAATTGAGGGGAAAAAAGTCTCATTGGCATAATAACAAAGGAAAATACCTGGACCTTCTTGGGGAGCAGAGTGAACCAATAAAAAAGCCAGCAAGTCATAAGCTGTTTCTCCTACACAGCTAAATACTTGCATATTTAGAAATATAGAGCTTACTACTAATTGGCTGAATTTTCACATTATTTTCCAGTAGCCTTGACATAAGAAAGACAGGGTATACTTATCCCTCTTAGATTTGGAGACAACGGGCACCTCCAATTCTAAGACGTTTTAATTGTGGATATTCCCTATGTTCTCTTTTCTCAGGTACAAGTAGGTCCTGAAGGCAGTCTGTTGGTCAATGGTGATACTGTGAATCAAACTGAAAAAAGTATTGCAATCCTGTTGAAGGAGAAAGAAACTTACTAAGCACCTACTGTATGTCAGACATACAGTAACTCTAATCATCAGAATGTCTTGCAAGGTCAGCATTGTAATTCCCATTTTCAGATGAAGAAACTGAGTCTTTGAGATGACCTACCCAACTTTACTTAACAGGAGTTAAATAATGGGAGTCTGGATATTTCTGGTTCCCATATCCACACTCTTTCCAATGAGCTACTAAGAGACACCTAGGTTAGCTGAGGGTGGTTTTAGGTTAAAATTGTTGTATGGCCAACCTCTGGTCAAGACAGAGTTGGAAGTTTGTGAAGTTTAGGCAGCTTGTGTTTGGTTCTTCTTTTCCTCTATATTTCCTTCCCTTTTCTTCATTCTTTGTCCCCTTGAAGATCTAGCTCTACTCCAGGCATCAGCATCTCCAGCTTTCTAAATGCTCAAGGATTTCCATAGCACCATGTCCCATCAGAAGAATTCTCATGGACTCCTTCCTGAGTTACTCATCCCTAATTCCATTTTCTTAAAACTTAAGACTCTGCACTCTGCTGGGTAGTGCTGTATGGTCATGGCTTTGCAGACACAGCAGCCTTCTACTGGGTTAGTTGACTAGCCTTCCAGGAGACCAGATATCGTAACTGAGATACAAATCCACCCAAGAGCATTAGAGAGAGGTTGGAGTAATACTGGAGATATTAGGCATGAGGGTCTTGGTGATTAAGTAGGAAGGTCATCTCTTTAACAGGGCTATCAACATTTTAATGGGGATTAAAGCCCTGAGCTCAAGTGGTAAAACACTGATAAGACATTTCAGGATAGCGATTTTAAGAAGGGCAATAAAAGAACAACTGGGCCTTTCTGGATCTCTTAAAACATATCCTCGACTAGCCCAAATTCTCCTGATGATAAACTAGTTTTTGATCAAGACAGTAAATGTCTGCAGTGAGTATATCTAAGTTGGCTTAATTGGAACAAGAAAGGAACTTTAATGTTTCAGTAATAAAAAGTTCCACCAGGACACAAATAGCAGCAACTATTTGTGAGTTAGTTGGACTAGGCTGCATGTGATCTCAGCCTCTGCATGATAGAGATGTCAATTAATTCATTGTACTCAAAGAGTTTCTATTAATTAATCAATCATCCAATGCTTACTGAGCCCTTGCTGTGTCCAAGGCCTTGTGCTGGAGTGGAGATAAAGGGTCTTGTTAACATATGAAGGGCTTAAAGTAATTTAATATATTCACAAAACCATGTAATTTAATGTGAGGTTTTGAAGCAGGACGTGGATTGACATATATATTATATACTCATTTATTAGTTTTTTTTATTCAATAAATATTTATATGAAGGCAGAATATTCTAGGCATCATGCTAGACATTGGGAGATATAATTGAGAAACAGATGCAGTCTGAACTCCAAGGGCCAATATGTTGGTAAAGGACACAGGCACAATATGAATGCTCCAGTAAAATGGGATTAGGACTGTGAAAAGATCAGTTATCTGGGCAAGTTTTACCATGAAAGCGTACAGGTTGGGTGGCTAGACCTTGTCTTGAGGTGATAAGAAAAGCATTCTGAAGGAGGTGATGCCCAAAGGAGACCTGGTGGATAAGGAGTAAGCCAGGCCCAGTGTGGAGGGGAGAGGGCAAGAAGGAAGGAGGGAACAGTATGTACAAGGACTGGAAACAAGAGAGGCTGGCCATGTATGGGACAGTCAATAGCTCAGTATGGTAAGAAGTTAGAATTTACGACATGAAAATGGTGGAGGATATAAGTGGAGAGGAGAGAAAGGCTGACTCATAAAGAGAGTTGCATTCGTGCCAGGGAGTTTAGATGTTATTTTGGGGACAACAGGAAATCACAGATGCATTTTAGTTATGGCAGCCATTTCAATCATTAAAATGTGGTAGATATGGGAAAACAAAGTAATTTTGCTTATCTGGAAAACATAGTAGGCCAACAGAAATGCCTAAAGCTAATAACCAAATTATCTTGAAGATTTTGACTCATCTGTGGTGGTAATTGTGGCATGAAGTGTTTGGGTGTGTTCTTTGTTCTTTCCATGGGTCTCTCTTCGGTGAGATTCCTTAGGAAATCAATAAAAGACACTTTTGAATATGAAGTAAGTAAAAGTCATAAAGAACTTAAGTTAGAGTAGATATTGTGCAGCTGTGCCTGGCTGAAGCCAGAAAGTGAAAATTAAGCAGCTGACACATATCTTCTTATAACTTTCATGGAGCAGACAACCTCCCCTGACCCCCACCACCCCTGTTTTACTCTATGTACATTTTTTAATATGAAAAGGATTAAAAAATGTTCTAAAGTTAATAAAATATACAACTTGGCCTGGTTAATCTGAACCAGTTTGCAAACTCCCTTCATATTTGGATAAAAAAATAAACCTTCAGATTAACAAACTCTTGGCAAATTCCCTGCCTCTCATGTTAGTGAATTCTTTACTAGTTACATTTCCGGCTCCCCAGACATGGAAAAACCAGGCATGGCTATAATTACATTAAACATAAACATTTTTTTTTCAATAAGAAAAAGTGTGTCAGAGTATAAAGATATCCTTCAGGTGACAGTTGCAGTGACCTGCCAAGTTTTGGACTATGCCCCAGGTACTTGGATCCAATAATAGAGAACATTCAGCCAAAAACACTTTCTACCTTTCTGATCATTACAGATTTTGTCATTAATGTGATAATGCTCCTGGCTTGACAAATTGAAGGGTAGAGGTGGGTGATTCAGAGAAAGCTGGAAGAAACTGAGTTGACCCAAGTTTTCAGACTCCAGCTTTAAAGTTGCTTGAGAAACGAGTCTGGTGAACAAGTGAGGAAAAGTGCATTGGGGGTAAAGAGTTGTCATCCTCAAATCAGAGAGCAGTCAGATGTACCTCTTATTTCCTTCCTAATGTCCTTCCAATTTTGCCCATGACTTAACTTTTTCCAGAGAGCTTCCCTGACGAATATATTTCCATCTCAATTATTTTCATAGGGTTATTTCAATTGGAATGATAGAATATTTCTTTCAATTTGGTTTATGTTTCTACTTAGGTTTTTTTTTTTTTTTTCTTTTTTTATGACAGCTCCACATCATCTTTTTTTTTTTTTTTTCTTTTTCTATGACAGCTCCACATCATCTCTGCCTTGCTCTTGGCACTGCTCAATGCTGTCTATACAATATGTGCTTAATACTTTGTTGAGGGTATTATGAAAAACTCAGTGCTCGAAGAGAGAAATTATAGAAAGCCAGCACCTAACCACCTTGCAGGAAATTTTCCTTGCATAATCACATTTATTACTCTCACAAAATATAACACTATCCTTATTACTATTGGCAGTAAAAGAAAGTCTCTAATGTATACCTTTCCTACCACACCTCACACACTTAACTATTAAGGGAGTTCTAAATAGAGGCATGGAAAGACATGGAAAAGGCCAAATTCTTCTAGTGGGAGCCAAAAGACCTGGAGTGTGGAAGTTTGATCTGAACTTAAAGTGGTCTGGGAAAACATAAACCTTGATGTCTTAAGGGTGACCCAGTGGCCCCTCCAGTGTTTTGAAATGGAGTCCTTCTTTTAAAATCTTCCCCTAGGCCTTCTTTGAGGAAAAGTAGTCTGAAGCTTACTTTCAAAGCCCTTAAGTGTAAAAATAAACAAGCATTCAGTCAATGGGGGTCCTGATACCTTGCTATACCACAGCACATTTTTGAGTCATAAATCACGAATCTGACAGCTCTATGATGATGCATTGTGTTAATACATCATAATGACAATACTGACGAAGTATTAATGCAGTATATCCTGAAAGCCTATCACTTTAGAATTCTGTGTTTATAAACAGCAAAGGAAGGATTTGAGGGTGGTGAAATTGAGAAAGAGAGAGGCACATGGGAAGGTCAAGAATGACAATCATCTTTTTTTTTTTCTGACAAAGCAAGAGCCAGAAAGGGAAATCAAGTATCCACCTCTTGGGCACTAATGCCTTCCTTTTCTCGAGTTGTGTCATGTATGCAACTCCTGGGGGTGTATACTCAACAGAATCTAGGTCATACAGTTAGATATTGGCAGAGCCTGGATGCAACTTCTGAGTGTCAGCCACACACTCTTCCTAATACCTCCAAGCTTTGAGATGAATGAAATATATCCTAAGTACACGAAACTCTGTTCTAGATGAATCCATTGACCAAATGTTTTGGTCATGTTTGCACATGCTGCTGTGTGCTAATGTTTACAGTCTTTGGCAGTGAGTGGCCTTTTCTTTCTAGGCTCTGGTAAATGATGGAGTTTGATGCAGATTCTAGGAGTGCTAATGCAATCATTTCATTTTGTTGGACATTCACTGTTAGAACAGTTTGGGCCCCAGTGTTTATTACACATGGCCATCAGATCACGTTAAGTGTTAATCCCATATCTGCCTCCTTTGCAAACCAGTTGATCAGGGCTATTTGCGTCTTTTTCCAGAGAATATTTGACAATGATAAAAACAGCCCTTAGGTTTAGCTTATGGTTTGCCTATAAAATAAATGAGATATATGGATATTGTGCCATCTTTGCAATGGGAACAATTGGAAAATATTCATGATCTTTGAGAAAGAAACCTCCTATATATCATATCTATCAAATTTTCAATTGTCACTTCCAGTTAACTCATAATTGGCTTTGACAGTCTTCATTTAATTTATTGAAATTCAATTTTAAGACCTCAAAAAACAAACAAAACAATCAAAACAAAATAAAAAACGAAGTTAACTAGAGCAACAAAAGTCATTCATTTAGAAGTCCAATATACTGAGGGAGAGAAGGAAACTCAGTGGAGTTGACAAGTCTATCGTTAGGAGATAGGCTGAGACTTATTTTTGTATCACTGAAGAGTAAATTAAAAATTTTAATTAGATTATAAAATGGCTGGTTATTTATACACACATATTCAAGTAAATCTGTATATAAGGACATGCATCTTACTTTAAAAATTCAAATTACAAATAAGTTTACTGAAATATACAGGTAAGTACATTCTTGAAATTAGCAAAATAGCATTTCTTCTTCACCGAATTCTGGAATTCAGATTTTGCCAATGATGGCAAGTGTCTCCATGGTATAAGTGAAAGTTTGATGCATATGAAAGTATGAAAGTCAAGCAAGAAAGTGGGCAATTCTCATCTGTTGGCATTTTGACACAACACTGTCATATTTTGCGAGTGCATATTTTGCTATATGGAATCTATTTCTGTGGACTTGCACATAGTCTGTTTCTTCAAAGATTTGCTATACAGATGTGGGTAGAGGTTTTCTACACCTTCCATACTGTATCTGTATTTTCAAAGTGTGGACCCTTGATGCCTGTCTATTGGTGATATTGATGTTTACTGATATAATACACTTCTGACATCTTGACTTCCTCACCTTTCCCACTTCCAAACTTGAGATTTACAAGTATTCTTTTGAGAACATTCAATAAAAATTAATAATAGATGCCTTTATGGAGATAAACAGTTTTCAGGACAAGATTATAGTGGAACAATGAGAACAAATGGACACAGGGATGGGAGCATCACATAATGGCACCTCTCAGGGGCTGAGGGGATAGGGGAAGAATAGTATCAGGAAAAATATCTAATGTAGATGATGGGTTGATGGGTGCAGCAAACCACCATGGCATGTGTATACCTATGTAACAAACCTGTAGTTTCTGCACATGCACCTCAGAACTTAAAGTATAATAATAAAAAAAAAATGCTCCCTGATATTTTCTACTGAGCCAGTTATACCAGTAAGTGTGACAGCCCAGGGTAGGAGGAACTTTATTGCCTCCCACTGAGTGCTAGGGGACCATTAGGTAAATAACTGACTCTCCTTCAATGGCTGTCTTGCCGTCTGATGGAGTGAGTATCTACAGAGGGACATTTACTCCTGGAGCTCACCAATCCTGGCTCACTCCCGACTGAGCAAGCTCCACTGACCATCAACTTTGATGGTTATTGCTGTCCGAAGAATTTTAAGGTTGCCGCAGAGAATAATGACAAAACCCAAGGGTCCTGTGGCAAGACTCCAGACCTTTGAAGATCCTCAGCTCTCTGACCAGTGAGCTTGTGGTAATATTTGTTGCTCTTGGCCTTGGAGCCAATCTGTTCCACACCCAATTGAGCATCTGGAGAAAGTATGACTTCTAAGAACTGTTCCCACAGGCCATATCTATCTCTCCATTACCAGAATAAAAATAGGTCTGGCTACTCCAACATACCCAGCTAGTGAAAAGCTGTCTTATTTAGCCCAGCCGGCTTACACCAATGACCTATAGGTCGACTTTCCCTGCCTCCTTACATTTCCCACCAAATCAAGGGCATAGAGGACTTTAACATCTGTCTAAAAAATTCTCCTCGTTGTCATTCCCCAGGATTTATACATCATTTTGCTCTTATAAATCTACAAGGTATTAATGCATGAGACCCAGGGGAGGGCACATAGGCAGACTTGGAGAAAAGCTTTCCCTTCCTGCTCCTCTGCCACTGACATCTTAGGGCCTCAGTTTTCTTGTTTGTACAATGAAAATTTGTCTTCAATGAGAATTAAGGTATGTCAAGCAGTATCTTATGCTTAGGGTACATCATTATAACATTTAAAAGTAAAGTGAAAAAACATATACTATCCCAATTCTAGAAAACAACTTTGAAGTCTACAGATTTTTCTGCAGTTGGTGATAAACCTATACTTTATAGTGAGATTACAAATCTTTTTTTTTCCCACCACTATCAGAAACATATTCCAAGGCATTGAAAGCCTAAGCAAGTACTCTCACACCAAATTTCCCCAAACTGCCCACACTGAAATTGGGGTTCATCCGTTTAGAATCACATGGGACTGTTTGTTTCTTTTGACATGGCCACAGCCACTCCTGCTTGGTCAGTATTCCATGATGTATTTCTTCATCAAGTTGCCAGAATTCTAGTTAAGTCTTCTGTTTGGGGAAACTCAACATAAAAACTTGTATTTGAACACTAAAACATGCCCATGTTTCTGTTTTTTATCTAAGACATAAACTCAAGGGGAAGTTCCTTTTCCTTCGCTTTTGATACAGTTCTTTAGTATATCACTGTTGTGGGGAGAGAAAAACTTGTTATCTTAAAACCCAGATCACCTCCGTCAGAGGGTGGGTTCTTGACCTCAGGATCTTTTGCTTTGTTGAGTGACTCAATGAGTTGGCCTTAGAGACATTTGGAAGGGGAAAATACAAGGAAATTCAGAAAAATGTGGAGTTTCTGGAGCAATCTTGTGAGTCAACAGAAAAAGAGAAATGAAAGTAAGAGAAGCAATTGGATAATAACAGGCTAGGGTGAAGGGGCTAGTGTTGTGCTGTGTAGAGACTTTTAGGAACAGGGACTGCCCCCATTGGTGGTCTGTGTCGCTGTGACATAAACACCCTCTTGCTTTCTGCATGCCACATCCCAGCTGCAATGAAGTCTCTGGGCACAAGTGTATTATGTTAATATAATGATTGTAGAGCTGGAGGAAGCAGCTGAGTTTCCCATTTAGGTTCTCTTGGACACAACAGGCACAGAATGGCAAGATCACCCATACACCGAACTGATCTAGGAAAAGTAAGAAGTTCAGTCCAGAGGTAAGCATGAGAACACCACCTCTGAGAATTTGCAGGAATCTCAGGGACTCTTTCAGCTCCCACAAAGCATGGAATGTGAAGCTTGTTACTATCTTATCTCCATTGTAAAGGGCAGGGAGACCCCAGCTGACATATGGGCTCCATTACGGGGGAAGACTTTTGTTACAGCAACATTGGGAATTAAGCTAATTTCTTTGTATCAAACTTTATCTGTTTGTGGTAATATTTTGTGGAATAAGATAAGCCCTGGAATATATTCAGATGTGGGTGATCAGTGATTTTATAACTCGGTTTTGCTCAACACGGATTATTTGACTTCTAATGCAAATCTCCCTCCTCCCTTGCCACCCACTCAGAACACACACAAAGATCAAACCCTTAATCACCACTTTCTCTCCCATCCTAACTCTAAATTCAGGTGAAACAGTGAACTCTTGTACTATAAATTAAAATGTGATTTTCCTCCTCTGCGTGGCTCACCATTTTGAATCATTTTCCCTATCCCAATTTTCCTGTAGCAGGTTCTGTTGTCTGCCTTCAGCCCGTGGCTATCCTCATGGCCAGCCCCTCCTCTGCAAAGAGGGGGCTTCACTTCCTCTTACATCTTCAATGCACCACAGTGACCTTAGAGGCTGATGCAGGTGCTTTGGGAGACCAGTTCATCAAGTGCTGCAGACAGCGAGGGCTGGGGTGAGCCATCAGCCCCTCAAAACTATGCTCTAGAACTGCCCTGCACCAGATTAGTAATGGTGACCTGGAGGTGAAAGGCTCTGTATTCCATTACCAGTCTCCTGAGTAATCTACCTAATTCAGTATCCTTTCATTTAATTGAAACATTATTTTCTCTCTGTTAGCCAGGGCACTCAAGCTGGTATAGCTGTGTTAATCTTTCAGCTGATTTCCATCTTTGCAGAATTACCTTTCTAGCAATTAGACCCACTGGTATAAATTTGCTTTGCTCCTTGCTGGGGTTCAACATTAAAATGGAAATCTCCAAGCTCAACACGTTTTCCTCCAGGCTGACCCAGGGCAGGTATTAATTAACTGGGGTGTCGTGAGAAGGTTGAGCTGAAAAAGCCAAGTAGGAGAATGCTTCTCCTGGGATGTCTCTGCTGCCAGCAGACAGACTAAAGAGGGTGAGACCTGGATGGAGAAGAATCACATTTAAAGTTAAGTGAAATGACCACACTGTTAGTGAACCGGGGAGCAAAACAATGGTTATTCTGGAAGTACATCAGTATGTACGGGTAACAAAATCTTTTTCATCCTCTGTTGAAGTTTGAATGTACCTAATTTGTGAACATACTCTAAGATACACAGGGTTAGGGTGATAAACCATCTCAGCTTGTTGGGGACTGAGAGATTCTGGGACTAGAGAGACTTTCTGAATAAAACTGTCAAAGTCCTGCGAAAACTAGGATGTGTTGGTCACCCTGTTAGGTCCAAGTTGTTGTTGTTGACACCTTGTTAGGTCCAAGTTGTTGTTGTTGTTTAAAGTCTCATTCTGTCACCCAGGCTGGAAAGCAGAGGCATAATCTTGGCTCACTGCAACCTCTACCTCCCAGGTTCAAGAGATTTTCCTGCCTCAGCCTCCCAAGTAGCTGGGACTACAGGTGTGTACCACCACGGCTGGCTAATTTTTATATTTTTAGTGGAGACGGGGTATCACCATGTTGGCCAGGCTGGTCTACAAACTTCTGACTTCAAGTGGTCTGCCTGCCTCAGCCTCCTGAGGTACTGGCATTATAGGCATGATAAGCTAGCTGATTTCTCACATTTCTTGCCATATGACAGCAATGAGGAGTTGATACCCACCCCTTCATTTTCTGTCATTTGACTTTTTCTGAAATCTGGCGTCTGCTCCTACAATAACTGAGAAATGAAACCTAGATTTTCAAGGCCATCAGGATTGCTAATTGCCAAATCTAGTGGCCTTCTCTTAGAACTTGCTCTCTCTTTAGCATTGAACGCAACTGAATACATCTCTTTTTTTGAACTCTCTTCATTTGATTTCTAGAGCCGTGAACTTTTCTTATTCTTCTTTCTAACCACGTCTCTTTCTCCATTGTTTGAATTTCCACTGGCAGGCATACCTGTTTTTTCTCTGCAGTTATTCCTGTAGACGCTGCCGGTTATCTGCCTATTGCCTCTCAGTCCTGCATTTTATGCTCCGCTCTATGCTGCCAGGGCTGGGAGTTGGCAAATTCTTATTTCCTTGGGTTCACTCGCCAGCTGGTTTGCCATTTGGCTCTGTCAGTAGAGGCACCTGGGGGAGGTCAGAAGGCAGTTCAAAACTAAAAACCTCCTTCTCCTGACTCCAGCAGTGTGGCAGTCACTCACAGGCACAGGTAGTTGCCATGGCACAAGAGAATGGAGGGGATTCTAGTCTCCAGAAGCCTGGGCAGGGGCGCATCTTCCCAGAAGCTCCAGCCCTGGTCAATGGTGGGTCCAGAACTAAATGATGATAGTTTTTCCAATAGCACAGAAGTCAGTGAAGCTGCAGGCTCCAGCCCAGACGCATTCAACACTTGCTTTCTCTGGCTATGGGTAACTCCACCTGTTGCTCTTCTTGCCCTTTTGATATTGTCATAACCAATGCTCTGCCCTTAAGTGTAAAATACAGAGTGACTGGTGGTTTCCTGACTGAGTCTTGACTGATCTACTCTTGAGCTTTCAATTTTTTTTTTTTTTTTTTTTTTTTTTGAGACGAAGTCTCTCTCTGTTGCCCAGGCTGGAGCGCAGTGGCACAATGTCAGCTCACTGCAACCTCTGCCTCCCAGGTTCAAGTGATTCTCCTGCCTCCACCTCCCAAGTAGCTGGGATGCAGACACATACCACTGTGCCTGGCTAATTTTTGTACTTTTAGTAGAGACAGTGTTTTGCTGTGTTGTCCAAGCTGGTCTCACTTCTGACCTCAAGTGAACCACCTACCTCAGCTTCCCAAAGTGGAGTATCAATTCTTAACAATATAGAAAAGACTTGACCTCAGGCCTGCATCAGAAACCACTGTCAGGACCTATTCACATGGTAGTAATACTAGTTTATATTGTACTAGTCATCTTCCTGTAGCTCTCGATCCTTCTTCCCAGTTACTAAAATGTCAACTAATGACGAAGCTATCATTCTTCTATTTATCATGGATACTTGTCACTCCCTTGCTTCCAAAATCTAGTCAATCACCAATTTAAAAACCCCAAGTATTTCTCATGGGTCATTTTGTTTCCTTTCCTTGGCTTTAGCCTCTATAACCTCAAGTCTGAACAACAGCAATATCTTTCTCATTTGTTAAAAAAAATACTGTTAATACCTGCTGTCTTGTAAAAAAGTGGCTACCCCGGACAAAGTAGTTTATTTATATGATTTCCAGACAAATTGCCTTGACTCTAGGATACATGCTGTCTCCTCCTGCAGATGAGGTGGCTGAAGCTTGGAGGTTAGCTTTTCAAAAGTCACAGGGGTATTAAATGGAAGATCCTGGATCTTAACCTAGGTCCTTGTCACTCCATACCCTATGTGTTTTCTTTCAGTCCTTCCGTTTTTTGTCTCTTCAACATCAAAACTGTCTATCACATAAGCAGCCTGGCTAATATTCCTAAAGCTTACTTTTAAATCACCTGACCCATAGACGGGTTTCAGTCAGTACTCACCGGATGAACTGAACATACTACTTCTCTAATCAAATGCTTTTAAAATAAAGTTTTAACAGCTTGATGGAGATATAAAAGGCATATAACAAACTACATATATTCAAAGTGTACAGTCTAATAGTTTTTGACATATATAAACTTGTGAAAATAATCATTACCATAATCAAGATAATGAACGTCTCCATCATTTCCAAATGTGTCCTCATGCCCCTTCTTATTTCTCACTCCCGTCTCTCTCCACACCTTCCCCCTACCTTGTCCTCCAGTGATTTCCAGGAAACCACTGATCTGCTTTCTTTCACATAGATTTGTTTGCATTTTCTAGAATTTTATATACGTGGAATCAGACAGTGTGTAAGATTTTTTTCTCTAGCTTCTCTCACTCAATGTACCTATTTTGAAACTCAACCATATTATTGCAAGTATTGCTATTTTTTATTGTTAGTGATAGCCCATTATATGAACATACTTTAACCTGTCGATTCATTCACCTGATGATAACCACTTGCCTTTCTAGTTTTTAGCTATTACCAATAAAGCTTCCAGTCAGCATTCACTTATTAAGTCTTTGTCTAGACATATGCTTTTGTTTCTTTTGGGTCAATGTGAAGAAATGGCATAGCTGGGTCATGTGGTAGGTGTATGTTTAACTTTTTAAGAAACTGTCGAACTGTTTTCAAGTGGTTGTATCATTTTACATGCCAACCAGCAGTGTATGAAAATTCCTGTTGTTCCACATTCTTGTCAACACTTGGTATAAACAGTCTTTTCAATATTGGCCATTGTAAAAGGCATGGTAGTATCACATCATGGTTTAAATTTTCAATTTCCCAATGATTAATAATGTTGAGCATCTTCATGTGCTTTTTGTCATCCATATATCTTTGCTGAAGTATCTGTTCAAATATTTTGCCCATTAAAAAATTAAGTTGTTTGAATTTGAGATTTCTCATTATATTTTAGATTCAATTCATTATCAGATATGTGATTTGCACATATTTTCTCCTAGTCTGTGTCTTGTCTTTTCATCGTTGTCTTCTAAAGAGCAGAATTTCTTATTTCTGATGAAGTCCAGTTTATCAGATTTTTGTTTAGTGTACCATGTTTTGGTGTTATAGCTAAGAAAGGGATTTTTTACTATTCTTTTTCCTAGAGGCTTCGGAGTTTCAGGTTTTACATTTAGGGTCTATAACTTGTTTTGAGTTAACTTTTGTATACAGTTGTATTGGTTGAGGATTAGTTTTTGCAAATGAATAGCCCATCTTTTTAGCACCATTTGTTGAAAAGATGGTCCTTTATTTAACTCTTTGCACCCTTGTTGAAAATATATTGACCATATTTATATGGATCTGTTTCTTCTTAGTTCTCTTTCAATGATCTGTTTGCCTATATTGATGTTAATACCACAGTCACCCTAATTTTTAGATCAGTCTTGAAGTTAGGTACTGTACAACCTCTAACTTTATCTTTTTGAAAGTTTTCTGAGCTATCTTAGGTCTTTTGTATTTCTATGTGAATTTTAGAATCAGCTTGCCAATTTCTACAAGATCTTGTTAGGATTTAATTGTGATTGTATTGAATATGTAGATAATTTTAGGGGGATTGACTCCTTGGTAATATTAAGCCTTCCAGTCTATAACATGGTATGTTTCTCCATTTACCTAGATATTTTTAAATTTCCCTCAGCCATGTCTTATAAATTTTAGGTTTTACATATCCTTTTGATGCTAATATAAATGCTATTGATTTTTTAAAAATTCATTTTCTGATTGTTCCTAGTTAGTCCATAGAAATACAATCGATTTTCCCCAAATCTACAAACTTGCTAAACTCACATTAATTCTAGTGATTTTAAAAGAGATTATATAAGATGTTGTACATAGACTATGATGTAACCTACTAATAAAGACAGTTTTATTTATTTATTTCCAATCTGGATGCCTTTATTTCTTGGCTTATTAAACTGACTAGAACCTCTAATATTATATTGAGTAGAAGTGTTGAGAGTGGACAGTCTTGTCTTGTTCCTGATCTTAAGGAGAAAAGCCTCCAGTATCTTCATTTTAAGTTTATTGTTTGCTATAAGATTCTTGTAAATTCCCTTTATCAAACTAAGGAAATTTCCTTCTATTCCTAATTTATTGAAAAGTTAATCCTATTTTCATGTGTTCCTGTAAATATTCTTGAGTGTGGTCAAATAGTTTTCCAGGATCAATTCCTAGCCTTTGAGTTTCAAGAGCCTGTGTCTCATGGTCATGAGAATAACTCACCTGTATGTAAAATAGATTTTGTTTAAATGCTCACTGCTTTTCCACTCACTCCAGACTTTCCTGAGTGGCTAAAGAGGAGAAAGAGTGAACAGTGGGGGAAGAGGGAACCATACTTGCAAGGACTTTCTAGACAGGGGCCACTTCTTTTTCTAGCCTCTAATCCTGAAACCATGTGTTGGCCAGTGTTCTGTTGTATTTATCATGTTATGCCTTTGCTACCATGTTAGTTGATCTTGCTTTTACAAACGGTTATTCACTTCATCATTTTACTGCTTAAATGAATATTTTACTTTCACTTTTATTTAATGCCATCTACCTTTTTATTATTTACTTACAAAATTTGAAAAGTAAGAATTTTATCTTGTCTACTTAATCATTTTATTATTTGTTTTATCTTCAGCTTATTTTAAAATTGAAAGCAAGACTCACTGACTTGAGGGTGGGATCTGTGAGAACTATCTGTAGATTAAGCAGGAATGGCTGGAAGACTTTCCACTTCACACATCCTCTTCAGTAGATTTTTCAAACCCACCTCAATATTCCTCAGGGCTGCAGCACTGCAAGGAGCACTGCTCAAAATTGTGTTCCACGTAAATGTTAGACGGAAACTGCTCCAGAAATTCCATTCACATTTGCATACTATATAATATGCATAATCTCTGAAGTTACACAACAGTGATACTGGCTACCTTGCAAAGATGATACACTTCATTTTAAAGTTTTTCAGCTGAATAAAACAATAGCTGCATCTTTCCAAAGATCACATTAATCCTGCATTCAGTCACAGCACAGCTAAACCATTGAAATAATGTTGTCTTTTCACATCACAAATCATCCAAACCCTTTACAGGGATATGAATTATTTAAATTAATGATCTTTTTTCAGTACAACCACTGAACAACAGGTAAATAATATGCATACTATAAGAAGAAATTGTATAGGAAGTTTCCAGCCAGAAAGGGCTCTCAAATAACTTATTTCATTTATGTTTATATTTTCTAAAATTTCCAATATTATGTATTTTAAAAAGTGGATGAAATGTAAAATAGCAAGGTAAAAATGTGGAACCAAAAGTTAAATATGGGAATTAAATAGCTAGTATATATCATTTAAGTTTAATTTTGATAATGACCCAAATTACCTTAAAGGTAAGCAGTTGTCAATAGATGCTTCTAACAAGCAGAATTTTCAAAAATTCTCTGGGTGTATAGATAGAAGGCAAAAGTCAAGTTGGCTAGAGCTGGAATTAAGGTTGAGAGTGTTATGCAGAGGAAGGCAATGCCACCAGTGATGAATGATCCATACACACACACATGCACACACACACAAAGACAATTTTATTGACTACTTCCCCAGTCTGATTCTACAATTATACACGACAGTCTCCTAAAGAATATCTCTGAGGGTAAGTGAACTGAGTTCAGGCTCCTTTACTCTTGTTCAACTCCCTAAATTAAAAGATAAATGTGGATAGATCTAACTTTCTACAAAGTAATTTGATTGACATTCACTACTTCCTCCATAGAAGTTATGACCTCCAACTCAGTGAGATTCTTAGTAAATAAGCTTTCCATATACCCTATCTCTGGCTCACCACTGAAGGAACCTATTCCTGTTGTGGGCCCTATCTAATTGACACCCTCATTAAGTGCTTATATACCTTCCAATTTTTTCTCTGCAATTTTATCCCTTTCTAGATGGACATAGCTCTTTGCTAGGGGCTCTGGAAGACGCTCTATAGGTGGGCAATGAAGTACTTGCTCTTCAGAAATGTGCAGTGTTGTGGAGACAGATTTGCATACATGAAAGATTTGCATACATGAAAGATTTCCATGCTGTCAAGTGATAGAATCAATGGATGATATTCTGTAGCCAGTTATCCCTGCCTGCCTTCATCCACAGAAAAGATTCCATTGGATTCTCATTGTGAAAGAATCACATGGCCTGCTGTGTGGAGAATAGATTATAGAGGGACAACTATAGAAACAAGAAAGCTAATTAGGAGGCTTCAAGGAGAAGCCAGGCAAGAGATGATGGTAGTTTGGGCTAGGGAATAATGGTAGAGAGTATATGTATTTTGGTGTTTAGCATCTTTGAAATTGGAACGAGTCTTGTGATTGATGGATTGATGGCTTCTTACCATCACTGCAGAGCAGGAGACATAGAGATGTAGTTGCTACTTTTCTGCACACACACTGTTGGTTTTGCATTTTTATTCTCACTTAATTGCATCACAGGTTCCTGGAGGTTTGCAGCTTCAGTTCAAAATCTGCAGAAAGCAGAGCATTGTATTACTCATTACTCTTAATGGCACCATGGATGATATTTTGTGGAAAACCATGTACTTGCATGATTCTGAAACAAAAGTAAGAAGAAGATAGGTTTTGAAATCGATAATCTTTTTGGAAACTTTAATCAATTTATTTCACACATACTTTCCTTATACTGAATAATGGTATATGGCAAACCTATGTTTACATAACTGTAGAGGTCTTCAAATCCTTATAAAATAAAAATTCTAAGCAATAGCATTGGTCATAGATTGCTCGATTTTTTTTTTTCTTCCTTACTGGTAGCTTAGATTCTATAAATTACTGTTTTTTAAGGGTAGATTAAATAAGAAGAATGGCAGGAAAATAGTCAAGGATGACTCAAAACTTTTTTTCAGAGCAACCAGTAACCTGGAGTTCCTAGTCACATAGAAAGGGATAATTATTAGGAGAGTGGGGCAGGAGCCCTTCTTGGGGCATGTGCGATTTGAGATGCTTCTTAGCCATCTGCATTAGTTTTACTAGGGCTGTTGTGACAAAATCTTAAAACTGAGTGGCTTAAATAACAGTAATTTATTGCCTCACAGTTGTGAAAGCTAGAAGTTTGAAATAAGGATATCATCATGCTCTCTCCAGTGACTGTAAGGAGGAGCCCTTCCTTGCTGCTTCTAGCTCCTGATGCTTGCCCACAAGCCTCATCGTTCTCTGACTTGTCCATGCATGCCTCCAGGCACGTTGCCCTCTTCTCCCTCTGCATCTTCACATCATCTTCTCTCTTTATGTGTCTGCATCTGTCTGTATCTAAATTTCCCCTTTTATGAGGGTACCAGTCATATCAGGATCCACCCTAATAACCTCATTTTAACTTGATTATCTTTGTAAAGACTCTATTTGCAAATTGTCACATTCTGAGGTACTGACACTTCAACATATCTTTTGGGGGTTGAGGAGATACAATTCAACCCATAACAATATCCAAGTAAAGAGATCAAATAGACAGATGTCAACAAGGCAGTCTAAAGTCAGGAGAGAGGTTTGGTCTGGAGACAAAAGTATGGGAGTCATCAGCATTCTAAATGGTATAAATAAGACTGGGTGAGATCACCAGAAAGTGAGTGTAAACAGAATGAAATCTGAAGTCATTTAGAAGTTGGGAACTGTGGAAGAAGTGTCAACATGTCATATTGGGAAGATGTGTTCTAGTGCCTCATGTAGGTGGAACTTATAAACATAATGAGTCTGCCAGCCTCAGAAAAAAGCCTGTAACCGAAGAGAATAGTGCTGAGTAGATATTCCTAATTTAGTTGGTCTAAATAAATACCACTCCGAAAAACACAGTCAGATTAACCAGTGCTAAATTTCAGTAGAACATCCCTTTAAAACTCACTAACGAATAAAAGATAATATGCATGGATTCTGCATAGCACAAAAGAGTCTAACCTTAAGTTGGCAGGCTTTCAGTTACAATTTATAAAACGTTTTTGGATTATATAGTCACACAAGTAAATTTTCCAAAAGTAAAATTTTCTAGTGGTGATGGAATTTAGAGTTGAGTGTGATTTTCTAACATCCTGCTGACAGATGAGGAAAGGGAGGTCTGGAGCCACCAAGGGACTAACCCAGCTAAGATGGCATACCTAAGAGGACATGACCCAAGGCTGACAGAGTCCTTTTGCTTCCAGTTCATTGTGCTTTCTAGCACACTGCATCATTACACAATTGAAAGAAAAAAAAAGAGAGAATCTTGTGAGAAGAGTCATAACTTTAAACACAAATTGAAGCCTCATTCCAGTAACAACAACAAAGTAAAAATGTATAAAGATCACAGTTGCATATCAGAGTGCTATGGATATTTTAGCACCATTTCATGGATCTTTAGATTTTCACTGGACAGTAACTTAGCTTGAGAAATTCCGTTTAAATGTTGTCAGAAACAAAAATAAGATCAGGTAAAGCTGCCTCCTCCACTTAGGGCATTTTGGGGTGAAGGCAAAGAGGACACTGAAAAGACTTCCGGGAGGCGAATGTGTAAGTCTTGTTCAGTTAGTCTCAATCATTAGTAAAATAAACATGAAGATTATTTGAGCATCAGAATATGACCATTTTTTCCAATTAATATGATCATCCCCTTCTTGTGAATAACCCTTAAACTTTATCAATATCTTTCACTTTTGATTTGGTACAGGCTCAAACTTACAGCACTTCCATAGTAAAGGTTAACCTCTCTCTCTTTCTCTCTCTCTCAATCTCTCTTTGTGTGTGCATGTATGCATGTGTGTGTGTGTCTGTGTATCTGAAAGTTCCTCAGTAAAAAGCTACTTATTAAATAGTTATAAAAAATTGAAGCTTTGGAGTTAGACCTAAATTCATACTTTAGCCTATTACTCATCAGCTATGTGACATTTCAGGTTTCTTGATTTCTCTGGGGCTCAGACATCCCTAATTTGAGAATTGGATGATATTACTCACTTGAAAAGATGGCTATGCAAAGTAAATGACTTAATTAAAATATATGAAATCTTAACATGGCACTTGGTACTTACTAAATATCTATAAATGGCTTCCCAGTAAATGTTTGCTTTAGCCATTTTTCTTCCTGTGGGCAACATCTCTGCCAATGTTTATCTTCTAGTCTATCCAGATAGGATTGTTTTACTCACCTTATTGTCAAGGGTAGTAAAAACCAATACAAATATGTTTTATAATGTTGTGTTTCTTTTTATTCAAGAATCATAAACATTTACAATCCTTCAGACACCGTTTTAGTTGATCTCTTTTTGCATTTCTTGATTCCATTCAAGTTACAGAATAAGTAGGTCTTGTTTATGTATCAGCAAGTATCTGTTTACTAACTTAAGACAAATACTGTTTTCCTTCTATGGAGTATAAGGAAGAGTTGCTTTTATAGAGTATAAATCTGAATTTATTTTGTAGCTTTACTTCACCCTAACTGCACGGACACCACCTTCAGGGTATATAGTACATAATCAATTTAGGAAAAAATAATTTTGAAAAAAAATCTCATTTCATTTTGGTTTCTCACATATTTTTAAATGACTTAAGCTGTTTTCAAAAAGCTACTTAAAAGCTTTCTAACAAAAATTTGGATCTTTGCCCTATACAATCACGACTCTGCCTATGACTAACTGATCTTTGAGGTTTAGACAGTAGCTTTGCTTAAGAAATACCTTCTAAATTTTGTCAGAAACATAAATAAAGTGAAATAAAACTGCCCCTTCCACTTGAGGCAGCTTTGTAAAAAAGCAAAGAGAAAATGAAAATGACTTCCAAAAATGTACTCTGTTGCTGCATACTCAAACTTGAGGCCTTTTTGCCTAGTGTTCATTTTAAAATAAACCAGTTAGACCAAGGCAGGTGGATCACCTGAGGTCGGGAGTTCAAGACCAGCCTGGCCAACATGGTGAAACCCTGTCTCTACTAAAAATACAAAAATTAGCTTGGCTTGGTGTGGCACGTGCCTGTATTCCCAGCTACTCTGGAGGTGGAGGCAGGAGAATCGCTTGAACTGGGGAAGCGGAGGTTGCAGTGAGCCGAGGTTGCACCACAGCACTCCAGCCTGGGCAACAGAGCAAGACTCCATCTCAAATAAATTAAATAAAATAAAAAGAACTAGCCGTGGATGATTTTGTGGCAGAAGTTCAGCACCTTAAGCTTGAAGACTTGAGGACTGTAATGAGAGGGGGCTAGCTGCTGGCTGTACATTGGATGGTTCCAGGAACTTTCCTAGGAAACACTTCATCACCAAGGAAACACTTCCATCACATCAAGTCTAGCACCTTTGCACATATAACTCATTTGACAAGCATCAGCTATAAATAAGTCTGCACTCAGGAGCAGGAATATGTAGAGTCCTAGCCCTTTCTGTAAGAATTATAAATTGCCCAATTTCAGGATGGAGTGAGATGCTTTAACAAAAGTTCAGAACAGCGGTAGATCTGGCACCAAATCTATTGCACGCTAATTGTTTCACTGAGATAATTTTGAGGTAATTACACCTCACCAACCCACGAGTAACCTCACTCAAGCTGTACTTAATCCAGTGTAGCTTGCTATTTCCAAAAGGTCAGGAAATCTCTTTCCTCACCTCTAACTGCTCACCTTTCTTGGGTGCACTATGGGGATGCATAATTCCAACGGAGTGGAAATTCAGTCGGTAAATGAAGCCTGGGCATAAATATTCATGGCAAAAACTTTTGGAAAAAAATCAAGAAATGAGTCTAAGTAAATCATATTCCCACCTCTAGAGGTGACTAAGACATGCTCTGACAATTTGCATGGATTTGCTTAAAATCTTTAGTCTGTTATTTAAGAACTATTTTCAAGGTAACTGACACATCCCCTGGGCCAGTAGTTGGGCATCACCTTTATGCTTTGGCTTATTGAAGAAGAGAGCAAGTGCATTTGGAGCCTCTAAAATTCTTCTTATTCCAGTGACACTTTGTTTCTTCTCTACAGTTCTGGTCCTTAAAAAAAAAATCAAAGATTTAAACATTTGCCGATGAAGACAAGTATGCCTCAACTAACGTAAAATTTCTTGGAAGTTTGGAATTTGTTGTACACTGTGAAGCCTCCTATTGAATTCATTGCCAAAACTGGCTAAATAACCCTCAAATGTTGATTCTAATGTATTCTATAAATTATCAATTCTACTAAGTCAATAACCCTGCTCCCTTTCCCTATCCAAAATATGTATGTAGGTGTGAGATGTGGTTTATTATCTTTAAAAAAGCCATCCTTTAGTAATAACAATGTCTTTGGTCTTTATTATTGACATGGTTTGGCTCTGTGTCCCCACCAAATCTCTTGTCGGATTGTCATCCCATGTGTGGAAGGAGGGACCTGGTAGGTGATTGGATCATGGAGTTGGATTTCCACTTGCTGTTCTCATGATAGTGAGCTCTCCCAAGATCTGGTTGTTTAAACGTGTGTAGCACTTTCCCCTTCTCTCTCTCTCTCCTGCTCTGCTGTGGTAAGACATGCTTGCCTCCCCTCCACCTGCTGCTATGATTGTAAGTTTCCTGAGTCCTCCCCAGCCGTACTTCCTGTACAGCCTGCAGAACTGTGAATTACTTAAACCTCTCCTTCATGAATTACCCAGTCTCGGGTAGTTCTTTATCGCAGCCTGAGAATAGACTGATACAAACACTAGACTTAATTTTCATACTCTGTAACCCAAAGATGCTCTCAAAAAGGATACCTTTCTTCAAGAATCAATACACAGAAACCTCCTGGTGTGACTACCGTTGCACAAGCAATACGTAAAGGAAAGACATTTTATGAAACTTTACTTTGTACTTGATCTTCTTATGCCTTGGGAAAATTAGTAACAATTTTCCTTGTCAGGATGAGCTATGCACTAACAACCATCCTGGGAGGAACCATAAATGTTGGTTCTTTTTAGCATTTGTTCACCAAACAGTGCAAGTAGCTATCCCTTGTGGTCTTGTGTTGTAGGACTTTTTGCCCAGTGGTAGTCAGTGTAAACTTGCCTGTCATAATTAACCAAATTCAATATAAAGCAGAATTTCTTAATTCTGTGCAATTAAACTTATTGAAATACTGATATGAAAGCAATTGTTTTGTCTTATTTCTGTTCACTTGTTTCTTTGTTGTACCATTGACTAGTGTGGGCAATCCCTTTAATCCAGTAAATTTGAAGTTTGGATTTAAGGATTAAAAATACAACTACAAGATAAAACTGTGAGAGTTCCACTATGATCCCCCTGGTGGCACCCTTTTTTGGCAACTCTTTCTTTTTTTTTTTTTAACTTAGAAGGAAGTGTGTGGCTCTAGTATTCTCCAAACT
This sequence comes from Cebus imitator, assembly GCF_001604975.1. Lineage (NCBI taxonomy): Eukaryota > Metazoa > Chordata > Mammalia > Primates > Cebidae > Cebus > Cebus imitator. The sequence goes on along the minus strand of NW_016107338.1, from coordinate 6,633,360 downwards.
AAATGCTAGTGGAAGACAAGAATGTCTACCTTGTTCTTTATAGTTCTTTTTTTTTCCGATTTATTAATTTTATTGCATTTTAGGTTTTGGGGTACATGTGAAGAACATGCAAGATTGTTGCATAGGTACACACGTGGCAGTGTGATTTGCTGCCTTCTTCCCCATCACCTACATCTGGCATCTCTCCCCTTGCTATCTCTCCCCAACTTCCCACCCCCCACCGTCACTCCCCTATTTTCCCCCAACTGACACCAGTGTGTAGTGCTCCTCTCCCTGTGTCCATGTGTTCTCATTGTTCAACACCTGCCTATGAGTGAGAACATGTGGTATTTGATCTTCTGCTCTTCTGTCAGTTTGCTGAGAGTGATGGTTTCCAGGTTCATCCATGTCCCTACAAAGGACACAAACTCATCACATAATTATATAAGTAGCTTTGAAGAAGTCTACTTGATTACTTTCTTGAAAATTGTGGATTAAGACACCAAAAGGTCATCTTATCCCTCCACCATCATATTGTAAAAGAAAGGCAGCACATAAGTGTTTAGTGGCTCTTATAAATGTGATGCCATATCTTGCATTTTTCATGCTTGATCGTGGCAAGACCACAGGGCTGTAGAACAGGACTATGTCTTATGCTTGCTTTGTGTGTGACCTTGGGCAAGTTGCTTCTCTTCCTCTTGGGCTCAGTTTCCTTACTCTTGCAGCTGCTGGTCCAGCAGGTGTTCAAGAAACAGTTTGGCAAATGACCCCTTTCTGCCTTAGTGTTTTAGATGGACAAATATGAATGTTCCTTCTTTGGGATCTGGGCCTTCCATCTTAAAAGATCTATTTCCTATCACATTTGCTATAGTATGTGCTTATGAGACTCAGGCGGAAAACAAGTAGTTAGCCTCTGGAAGGCCTACAGGTATATGCAACCTTCCTGACATATAAATTGTTTTAAAACGGGTTTGGTGAGACTTGACTGTACCATTCCAAATTCAAACCCAAACTCAATATTTTTCTTTTCTGTTTCTTATTTTCCAGGGATTTCCAAGAATAGCCATTTCATAGTTCAGTTGTGAAATAAAATCCTCATATCACCAACCAGGGATGTTGAACCATAACTAAGGGAAACTAGAAAATGTACAGTTTACTCTTATGGCTTTCACTATGATCTTGTGAGGTTTTTATTATTACTATTTTTAGTAATCATCCCAGCAATATAATCAGAACAAAAAAGATTCTAAAGGCACAAATCAAAGAGGAATCTTAGTTTTCAGTAGGAATACCTTCTCAGTCCCTTTTCTTCCATCTTCTGGTTTCATAGAAGAGGTGATGTCATAATTTATGGTGTTAAGCTGACCAGTGAAATGTCATTACAGAAGTGATGTTTTAATTGATGATATTAGGCTGGTTAGCAAGAAAGTGTCAAATGTCACTTTTCTGACATAAACTGGCAGTTACGATTATATAATATCAATTATTCTTTGGAAAACTGCATTAGATCAGTTAGAGCTGAACCAATTTAGTTTAAGCAGGTTCATATTTTTTTTTACTAGCTGTTCATCCAGTTCTAATTATTAGGAGTAAAATACACTTTGGATGTAGTTTAAACTTTGATAATGTCCTCCTTGGAAATATAATAGGTGTCTTACATGGCCTTTGTGTTGCAAAAAGAGGTACAAGCAAAGTCTGTAATGACCTTCCTGAAAGGAGGCTGCACCTTGAATTACTTTAGCAAATCATCCTCCTCCCAGATTAAAACTCTTGGAATTATTATAATTGTTAATTGCCGTTTAAGTGAAATATGACATTGTGAAGGAATAGTTTTAAAATTTCTTAGCTTATTTTGATTTCCTATGCATGTCAGCTGCTATGTTAATTCAAATTTAACCACAAAATACTAAGCATACTTGCCTCTTCCCTTTCCTTTGCGTTACAGGTAAAAAGAAAAAAAGGAAGTGAAGAAGCATTTTCTCAGATTCTTTCTCCTTTACTAGGACATAATTTTGAAAATGTAATGAGTTAATTAGAAGGATATAGGAACTCACAACTCAAAAATTGAAAGATAACATTAATATTAATAATAAGTACCGTGATATCAATAGCTACTATTTGCTGCAATTACCATGTCCAGGCACTGTGCTAATCCTATAAATGCATTCTCTTATTTATACCTCATAACAAATCTGTGAACTAGATATGATTCGTATCATTTTGCATATGAGAAGAAAGGCTTACAAGTACTTTGGCATGAATCAGAAAATAAACATTTTGTAAATGTTAAGTATTTTCAAGAGTATTAGTATCTTTTGGTGGAAGGCAACCATGGGGAAATACATCAATGGATTTTTCAGCCTCTGTCATCAGCATACCCAAAGTGAAGCGTGGCAGCTGAACCCCAGTGTGAAGGGTCAGTGCTTGCAGAAAGAAGAGCAGGAGAAGTTGGTGAAGCTGGGGCAAAGTGAGGACATGTGTGTGTGCAGGTGTGTATGTGCATGAGATTGCATGTGCATATTTGTGTGCACGTATGCATGCAGAGGTGTGTGCATGTATAGACTGGTGTGCACACATTTGTGCACATGTACATACATGTATGTGTGTACCTATGTTTGGGGAGTGGGAACCAGAATAGGGAGGAAATATAGACTAGTGCCAAGACAGAAGTGACAGGAGTGATATCAGTGTCCTTTAACATGTCTAGTGTAACCTGACCATCTGGTACAGATTTAAAAACAGGCCATCCTTCTAGAGCAGGGTCCAGGAGGTGCCATGTTGAGCTTTGCATTAACTATCCAATTTCTCGATTTTCGGCTGGTCTCATGGGGTAGACCACGTGGGGTAGGGGTCAGAGGGACTAAGGCAGGAGGGAGGCTCTGAGGGAGTGGTGTGTGCTCACCAAGCGGCACAACTATATTTCAAAAACTGAGCAGTAGATACAATCCTACCATTCAAAGCTGAGGAGATTATTGGCCTTTTCTTATCCCTCCTGTATCTCCTATTTCTAGCTCTATTCATACTTATTCCAAAATGAGCTGCCTTCTTTCCACTGCTATTCAAGGGATTTCCTCCAAAACACTGAGCTCATAGATTTTTTTCAAACACTTCAATTCTACAAGACTGCTTTCCTTCTTATACATATGATTTGTGTGTGTGTGTGTGTGTGTGTGTGTGTGTGTGTGTGTGTGTGTGTAAACTTGTCAAACCTGGGGCTGAATGAGTCCATTGGAATCACAGAGGAATGTGAAGTTGTAAACCAATATCAGACATTCTAGAACTTGGGTGAAAGGTTTTCACATTCCCTCTCAGGCTCTGTCAAACCACATCACAAAAAGAAATTCAACAAACGTGTCAAATGAGAAAACATCACATTCTTGTCCTTGGCAGCACTGTATGTCTTCATGGTGCTTCTTCATGGCAGATTATTTTATGTGCCTCGGTCCAAGTCTCTTCCCTTTGTTCTCTTCCCCTTCTCTACCTTGGTTTCACCTTGGTTTAGGAACAAAGCCAAACTATTTCATTTAGAATATGAGGAAAAGACAGAAATAGTTCCTGGGATTTTGAGCTTTCTTCTCTTGTTCCAACCTACAAGTGAGGCAACTCCGGAGGAGGCAGAACAAATAACAACTAACACTTGTCTAGTGCTTTGTGAGAGTGAAACTTTTCACGCTCACAAAGTGCTTTTATGAATGAACTCACTGCTTCTTACAACAGCTTTGTAACATCGCCATTATTATTTCCCCTGACGGAAAACAAAATGTCTCAAAGAAGTTAAGCAAACAACTAACAGGTTTTCTGAGATACCATGATGTCTCCAATGTAATGTGGGAATTTTTAGCCTATCCTCACCTTGGTTATTAGGAGAAATCCTCAGTACCTATGCCAGAACTCTAACATCATGTAGACTTGAACTTGATTTAAATAATGACCATGAACTCACTCGCTCACTCACTCCAGTTCCAATGGGGACTTGAAGTCAGTGAGTTAATGTTTCTTCCTTTGTCCCTTTTCCTATCCCAGGAATTAAATACCTTTTCGAGATCTGTTTTACTGAATAAATTCTGACTGATCATCTATTATATGCCAAACACCATCATATGGCTTGGAATATGATTGTTAGTCAAATCGTGCCTTTCTAGAGTTTGCGTTCTCATGGGTGAGGCCTAAAAAATTTTTAATAATGAATTGTGGCACTAGGTGTTCGTTTCATTAGAAACAGGTCACTAGGTTTAGTTCACAAACAAGGAGAGAGGATTATACTGGGCATGTGTACCAAAAGGTAGGGGTCTTTGGAAGCCATTTTAAAGCGATTTCTATCAAAGGAACTGAGAATGTCTCTCAGAGGCCCAAAATATCCTTTCCCAACAGTGACATGCTGACTAAATAAAATCAGCAAGCCAACTTTTCCCTTCATATGATGATTTTCTGTGTCTCGTAGCTTCAACATCTATCTCTTAATTTCCACTAAGAAACAAGCAACTAAAGACTTGAGGTGTTACCCTTTCGAGGGTTAATTCTGTTTCCACAAGGGTTTTCTGCATCTGAAAACCTTTTTATTAGATGACTCTTAAGCATCATACCTGATCTTCTAAGCCATACCTATATCCTGTGGCAGCCACTGTTGCAACCAATAGTTCTGCATAGGCTCCAGTCAGTTTCCAGTAGGTACAGCTTGGCTTCAGGCCCAAAATGCACACCTCTTGCCTCCAGCACATGTAGAGTTTCTTTACCAGTGTCACTGCATTGAGTACTGTAAGAACTTAGTGTCCAAGAATATGCATCCTGAAAGTGGTAGTGCTGAATATCAGGTTAGAAGAAATGTTCACCAATGAGGGACTGGAAGTCAGTGGGTAAATTCTTCTTCATTTGACCCTTTTCCTACTCTAGAACATTTGCATTACATTTCATTCTGCTTCTCAGATGAGCTCACAGGGCTGAACAACTGGTCACCCATGGTGATATACTTGTGTGGGCTGTCTCTCCTCCCTTGTTTTATTCTGGTTCCCTGGAACTACATTTCCAAATAAATTACTCACACATGACCTTTTTCTTACACTTTGCTTCTTATGGAATCTAGGTGAAAACAGCCTTTAAGCTTTAATGGCTCAAAAAAGAGCAAAATCAATAAATTACTGATGATGAGATTCTGTGCTACATACAATACACCCAAGCTTCAGTAGTTACAATGGCATTTTATGAGGTATGTGAATTACATGACGTTGCCCATACTGGGTACTGGAATATTCATTCTCATAGTCAGTTACCACACTGGGCCCATGCATTTCTCTTGTGATAGTTAGAGGGTTTTTAAAATTTTAGCTGTATAAAATGAAGATGATGACAACAACAAAAACAAAATGAGTAAGACTTACTCTGTAATGAGAATCATATGATGTTTTGTAAGTATTTATACACATCCACTTATTCTGGGCAAAGTTCTCAGGATGGACACCAGCAGTGGCATTTGGTGCAGGCTGGAACTTCAGGGGCAGAAGGTTCAGCAGGTCCTGAGTGCTCTACTCACCCTATAGGGCTGTGTGCTTTGCCAGGTAAGCTACTGGATATACCGTGAAGGTATTCCTCCCTTGAAGGAACCTCAATCTCTACTGCTATCCATTTTTATAAGGCTACTGTGTGAGAAGTCTTAGCTTAGCACCAATGTTTTTAAGGGTGTTTTGAAAAAATATAGTTTACCAGCATCTGGAAACCTTAAGATTTCCGAATACTTGAGAAATGATATATATGCAGTCTCTCATACAGTCTCACGCCCTCTTCTAAAGAAAGAAGCCATTATTCCTAGCTAGGTCATTTTAAAGGAAGCCAAGGTCATTGTCAGAGAGCTCCAATGTCATTTATCAGAAAATCCTACCCACATCTCTACAAAATGTAACATGCACAGTGGACTTGGGTGACAATTTTCCACTTCCTTACAATGTAGGATTTAGTGGTAGCCTTTAGCCAGTATGGTCAAGAAAATATTCCTGAACTGCTCCTCATTCTTTATTTGCCAAATTTGGCTCCTATCCCACATCATCATTTATACTCTTGGCTTGGCAAGGTGTGCTTCTGGTTTCAAAGGCTTTACTATTGAGTGTTATTCTTCCTTAGGCCTTCACAAGAGCAGAGTCATCAAGTTGAGTCCTCATCAAGTGATTTTCATGGAAAGCTTCGCCTGCATCCATCATCCTCTGTGGACTGCTGGCTGTGCCTGTCTCTAGGTTGCTGTACCTTCCTAGGTCTTGAAGCCATCCTGTAATGTCTGCATTCTCCATTGCTGGATTAATAGGTTCTCCTATGAAGTTTGAAATAGGCTTGGTGGGTATTGGAACCATGTAGGAAAAAAGAGAACATTAAAACATTTTTTTCCAAAAAAATTTTTTTGCTTGCATTGGGAATTGGAAAGAAGTTTCCTTTTTGCACTGTGACAAGGTGCTCTTTGTGAATAACACCATTAAATTCCCTGTCAGCCACCCTGGCATAAAAGGAGATCCAAGGCGCTACCATTTCATTTCATTGCTTTGTAGGTTTCACTAGGTAACATGATAAATATGTTGTGTAGGGCAGGGATATTATTGACATCCGAGAGATATTCTCAGTTCCTTTGGTAGGAAAGCTCTAAAATGGCCCCAGTGATCTCTGCCTCCTGGCATCCCTGTCATTCTATAGTCTCCTTCCCTTGCATGTGGTCTGAAGCCAGTGACTTGCTTCTAATGCAGAAGTGATGGTGACTTCCATCTTGAAGCCACCCTCTCTTTTCTCATTTTCCTTGCTTTGATGAAACAGGCTCCCATATTAGAGCATGTGACATCATGTCGCAAAGAACTGAGGGAGATCTCCAGCTAACGTGCAGCAAGGAGCACAAAACCCCACCCAGCAGCCACGAGGAACTGAATCCTGCTGACAACTGAGAGTCAGCCAGGAAGCACACCTTTTCCATTAAGCCTCGAGATGACCACAGGCCTGGCTGACAAGTTGATTGCCTCCTAAGAGAGACCCTAAAACTGAAGACCCAGCTCATCCAACCCAGATTCCTGACCCACAGATAAATAAATAGTTTGGGGGTGCTTCATTACACTGCAATAGGTAACGAATGCAGTCCTGCTCCAATTACAGGGGCTAGGAGGCTGTCTCTCTTTTGTGAGCCATTGTAACAGCATCCTCTGGTCATAATGCCCAGGAAATGTCTGTAATCTATGATCTCCTTTGAATGCAGGCGGCCATTTTCCACTCCTGGATCACTAAGCAACATTCAACCTGTCAGAAACTAGGGCATACAAATTCTATTATAGCCACTATATTTAACACAGGAGCCTGGATAATAAGGTCAGAGATGTATTTTACAGCCTTAGCCTGGCATCACATTTTTTCTGGACTAAGGGCATTTTATATAGTTCTGATTGAAAATAGCAGTTATTTTTCCCCCTGATCGGTTATCTTTACTGAAAATGTACATTGCTGCTGCTCCTGACAAGGAGGACTTGTATTAGACACCATGGGCTTGCACCTGAATACCCAAGTGATGCATTACATGAATATAATTTACATAATGAGCCAGGCAAAAAGCGTGTGTTAGAGTGTACATGCTTGTCAATATTTAAAAATGTTGCAATCTTGACAGAGAGCTGCCTCTTCCCTCCTGCCTTCAAACTCTTATCTGGTGCCATGCCACAAATATTACTCATGGAGGAAATTCAGATAGTTCACACTAAGAAATAAGCCTGTTATAGGTTCAAATGTTTATAAAACTAGCATATTGGACTTACCTGGCTGCCTTAGAGCAGATTTTTTTTTTAATTTTTCAATAAATATGAAGATTAAATTCAAGCGCCTAGTGGATTTTATGGTTAAGTCACAGTTTATAAGTGGGCATTAATTAATGTCAGGTAAAAATGAGATTCTTAAGGAATTACATTTTGCCTTCTCATTAGTGGTTGTTTTATCATTATAAACCTTGATAGAATGAATAATTAAGAAATTACAATAAATAACTATATTATAGAAAATCCCTGGGATAAGGAAAACTGCAGTGTTTGGAACAAATTTTAGTCAATAACGTCTAGATCTTGGTCACATGCCATTCCTTTGGCTACCTTTACAACCTAAAGGTTGATTAGACTCTAACAATTAAACTTGAATGTCAGGGTTATTTTAACTTTTTATTAGGTTAGAACTTCCTGAGATCAGGTAAAATGAGCTCTAGAGATTCAGGTGGAGTTTTCAAATTACTGGGTTTTCCTATTTTGGGACAGGGTCTCACTGTTTTACCCAGGCCACAGTGCAGTGGCACAATCACAGCTTACTGCAGCCTTGACCTCTTTGGCTCAAATGATCCTCTCACATCAGCCTCCTGAGTTTCAGGGACCATAGGCATGCGCCACCATGTCTGGCTAAAGTTTAATTTTTTTCTTGTTGTTGTTTAAGAAACAGGGTTTACTGTATTGCCCAGGTTGGTCTTAAACTCTCTGGCTCAAGTGACCCTCTCTCACTTCCCACCTCCGCCTTGCAGAGTGCTGGGATTACAGGAGTGAGCCACATGCCCCGCCTACTGGTAGTTTTGAAGAACCTTGCTAGTGGACCTGAATTGAACGCATATCCCACCAACCAAAAAGTGAAATATTTCTTAGTTTGCTCTTTTCCCCATATTTTGAGATTTAGGGATTTACTTTTATGATATAAAAATGTATCTCCTTGATAAAAGAAAAAAAACACACCAAAAATGGCTACTTTGCTCCTTAGAAATCCCACCCAACTCCGTCTCCCCAAGATATACCTTGTTTTTATTAATTCCACCTTTTTAAAAGGCAATACAATTTATAAAATAAACGCTTGTATCTTTTAAATTTTTAGTGTTTGTCCTAAATAAATCATTTAGTGGTATCTTTAGATACCGCAAGTACTGCTGTTACCTTGATCTAGTCACTGAGTATTAATAAATGCAGCAACAGACCAGGGGCCACACCATCAGCTTCCCAGACTGACTCCTGTACCTGAAATAAAGAGGCCAGGAATGCAAAAGGAATAAAAAATTCTGACATGCTGTGGCATTTATTTGCCCTATAACCTACTGACCTCGACAGATTTTCCGGGGTAGGAAAGCATAAGCCAAACGCTGACCTAAATGGAATCTATCAATCCTGCTCAAATGTTAGCCAGCTAGTAATTACCTTGCACACTAACAGTTGAAATGCCAAAAGAATCAAAAGGCCTCAAAAGGACTTTCCTTTTGGAATGAAAGGTGGTCACCTGTACTTTCTGGAGGATGTGGCCCTTACCAGGCTCTGGTGCTATACTGCAGGAGGACAATGATGGCGTTGTTAAATGGGGCTTCCCCCAGCCTGCTGGCTTTCTCTCTTGACCTTTACTTCCAGGGTCTTCCCACTTCAGGTTGTTGCATTTGAAGTTGCTTTTGCTAGAAGACTCTTTCTCACTGTTCTTCAAATGATCTTCATTTGACTGGCCTCTTTTGTTTAAGGATCCAACCAAGGGCTACTCTCCGTGATTAACTTTCAAACTTTTCTGTTACCTTTGGGTTTTGGGTGTATGCATTTCTTGAATCTCAAATCTCAAATCCATTATTTACTAGCTCTGTAAACGTAGACAACTCGTTAAGCCTATCCATCTTGTTAAGCCTATCCATCTACAAGTGTAGACGGATATATTTATGTTTATCCTTCATTATTCCAAAAATGATTTAAGATAACCAAGCCTGTTTATATTATTTGGGTGTTTCCCATTTGCAGTACCTTGAAATTTCTCTTTTCCTTCTCAACGGCCATATTTGATTCTAGGGCCAATCTAACTCCTGTGGGTTTTCTTTTTTCCTTCATATTTTATTATCAGGGCACAGCTATTTATATTTGTAACTCCTCTTTATAAGCTGATATTGAGAATTTATGTAAAGCAAAGTCTGAATCTCAATGGCCTAAATTAATTGAGGATTTGAGACCAAACTTTAGACAATCTGGGCAGATTACTATAACTGAAAATAAAAGCTTTTTGGTGGTGTGAAAATTTGGTCCAGATTTTTCAGACTAGGTTGTCTATGTTGTTTTATTATATAATAATTGTTCATCATTTTATTTCATTTCAGATGTAAAATTACTTGGGAATTTATAAGATAAGGGACCATTCTATCAACTGTATTAGAAAATATGCTGTGTGACTATTGATAGGAATGAGTGAGTTCTGAATTATTTTTCAGTGGAACAGGATTTGTTGGTCATTGGCTGGTGACATTCTTGGGTGTCTTTGGTTGATAATGTTGAAGACATCACATTGGTGGCAGTGAACTGATGTGTGAAGTAAGTTAAAAAACCGTGAGTTCTTCTTTATGAGTTGTTGCAATCCAAACAGGCTGCTGAAAACTTTCACTATTGCCTCATGAGATGAACATTAAAACTAATTTGTATTGTTTGTTTTGCTTCGCTAATTTTTCATGAAGTTTTTTGGTAGCACCTTTTGAAACAAGACATAAAAGATGCATCTACCACCTACAAGTTGATCTACTATCTACGCCATGTGTCTGTGTAGTATGGTTGAACTCCTAAGAGAGAAACTAGATAATAATTAAATATCTGCAATGTGAAAAAATAATTATCTCATTAAATTTGTAATATAATATGGGAGAATTCTGACAACTAAATTACTTAATTTAACACTCTTGAGATGTTTGCTTTGGAAGAAAATGTTTGGTAAGAAATGAGATATAACAGTCTTAAGATAGAAAATGGGTACTTACAAATGGAGAATAAGAGAACTGAGGGACAGCCTTAACAGGTCTGGTAAAAAGGATGCTCTATCTTTGAACTCTAAAAATATTCATTTGCATGGGATTGCACACACTTCCCTAAATTAAACAGCCCAATTAGTATATAGAATAAATAATGATATGGATAATGAAAGAAATGTAGAATTTAGGATTTGGATTTTTTTTTTTTTGCAGAAATACATTGTGATTATAATGTTCAAATTCCCAACTTAAGAAAGATGAGGTAGGTTATACTACTATGTCCCTTGCTAGAAAAAGAAAATAGTGACAACAATAAAATAATTTTATAATTTAGGTTTTAAAATGACATTGAGATCATATGGTTTTACCTGACAATTACAGCTATGTATCTGAACAGCTACAATTATCTGTTTTGTATAAGTAAATACATTTCTTCTTTGCCTTTATCGCATGTAAGAAATCCCCACCCACTAGAATGATTCTGTGACACACTGACCTATTGAACACAGATTCCCTTTAAAACTATGCATTCCATTGCACATCATCAACCTTCACCTAGGGCTGTCATTCTCTTTGTAGGCTGCACATTAAAATTACCAGAAAAGCTTTTAAAATATGCCCATACCTGAATCCTAGCCACAGAAATCCCAATTTAATTGTTCTGTGGTAGAATCCAAGCAATGGCATTTTAAGAACACCTCACTAAGGGTTTCTTTTGTGCAGCCAGGTTGATGATTTTATTTCTCTTTCTCTCATGGCAATTGTTGAGCACCTTCAAAAGACCAGATAGTCTCAACCATGTTCAAGTTCACACATGGGGCTTACACAACAGGAAGATCACTTACAACCACAAGTTCTTTCCAGCACAATCTTTCACTCAGCATGAAGAGGAGAGGAGTCTGAAGAGCATTTCCTTTTAACAGGCTTGGCTTCTCTGTGTTGGCAGGGTGCCCTGGGAGAACTGTCTTTCAGGCATGCACGCAGTGGAATGCAATATGGACCTTGACATTAATCAGACTGTGTCTTTTCCTCTTCTCTGCAAAACCACAGCACAACCATAAGGTGAAAAGATGGGACAGTTTCATCCTGGCTGGATTCCCCTCACTCTCTGTTGTTGGCGAACATGAAGCCCTGAACTTCAGACACTTACAATGTTTAACAATCAAAGAGCTCTGGTCAAATTTCTGAAGGGAAAAGCAGTGAGAGGTAGAAAGTCACCATTTTCTTCTTGTTTAGGAAATGAAGCTTTTAATTTTTTTCTAGCTATGCTATCTCTACTGAGTTTTATATCAGGAGCTGTGAACCTGGTGATAGCCTGTTGCTGAAATAAAGTTCAGGCTTTTTTTCTCCACTCTTCCTCTTTCTGGTTTCCCTCCCTGAAACTTGGGTTCATGACAGCTTGTTGTTGGGCAGGGCATTAGCCTTTTGTAATTTATTGCTTTTAGATTAAATCTGGGGAAACTCAATATTGCAGTTGAATGATTAGAGCAATACCCCTTGGAGTAATAAATTTTCTTTGGTGCTGTGCATCTCCAGATCATGTTTCCCTTCTAATTACATTTACATAAATGATATTCTGTAAAATTAAATTAACATTCAAACGGTTACACTGGCAGGGAGAGACAAAAATTAGTTACCAAGTTGCATCTCTTAAAAAAAATCTAGTTCTTTTCATAATATGAATCACTACCCACTCTCAAGTGTCAGCAATCAGCACAGCCTCGGTGCCAGAACTGCACCGGGATGTTTGTCACCAGCTAATGGAGATGTTTTGTTTCTTTCTTGGAGATTTAGACTGTAAAGCCTCATTAGACAGTGAGTATAGTGACTTTTCAAACTTGTCTGCTAATGAATTGCTAATTTTTCTTCAAGCTTCTCGCCTTGAAATTCTGCAGTGATCATGGGGAATGTCCAGATTGAATATGCACACAGAACTTTGTTATTGTCTTTGCCTTCCTCACCACCCACCCAGAATCTTTTTCAAGCCTTGGTTTCCCAGCCTAGGCATTAACAGAAGGTCTATCACGGGTGACATCAGGATCTCCCTAGTCTTTTATTGTCTCTTTACCACTTCAGGTTGTTTCCATTATAAAGAGTTTGGGTTTCTTTAGAAGTTGCACAACTTGGGGAGTTTGAATCAGAATAATCAGAAAATCTGCAGATTCCTTATCTTTGCTAAGAACGTTACCTCCGCCATGTTTATCCTCAGAACAACTTCAGAACCATATCCAGTATGACTTTCAGTAAAACCAATCAGTGCCATGTGTAAATGGATGATCCAGTCATTTTACAGCATGTTGACTGATGCAAAATGTCATTTTATGTATGTTAAAACGTATACATCTATCTATAGGGAAAATGTTTACCAAAACATTAGCAGTAGTATCCCAGAGCAGTGCATTTTTCTTATTTATTATGGTTTGAATGGACTATGTATTATTTTTATTTAAAAAAATCCAGTAAGTTACTGCAAAAGAAGCATCCCTTCAGGTTCTTGAGGTTCAGGTGAAGAGATGCTTACATGCAGTACTAGTGGCATGGGCTGCCGCTGCTTTCTTCTCCCTGTTAAGCACCAGAACCTGTGATTCCTCATTATCTAGATTGGCAAGACTTTGGCCACAATTATAGCCCTGGATCATAATTACATGCATTGAAATGCCTGATAAAATGTGCCTGTCAGGAACCGCTCTCACAATAACCTTTTAGTAATCATGTTTATGACATAGATGATGTGAATAAAAGAAGAAAACCAATATCTCTTTTAAAAGAAGTCTGTCCTTCCCAGATCCTCACCTAGATCAGACTACTTGGACTCCACCACATCTAAAGGAATTTTTCATAATCTCCTCTTTCTTGGGCTTACATTCACTTACGACTCAATTATTTATTTTGCATGTCTGTATTGAACATCAGCAATGTGCCAAGTACTGTGATTGTCACTGGAGATAAAATGGAAAGCAAAAACATATGTAGAGCGGGCATGGTGGCTCACACCTCTAATCCTAGCACTTTGGAAGGCCAAGGTGGGTGGATCACTTGAGGTCAAGAGTTCGAGACAAGACTGGTCAGCCTGGTGAAACCCTCTCTCTACTAAAAATACAAGAAAAATTAGCTGGGTGTGGTGGCATACGCCTGCGTTCTTGCTACCTGGGAGGCTGGGCAGGAGAATTGCTGCAACCTTGGAGGCAAAGGTTGCAGTGAGCTGCAATCGGGCCACTGCACTCCAGCCTGGGTGACAGAGCAAGACTCTGTCTCAAAAAAAAAAAAAAAAAAAAGTAAATGTAGCTCTTGTTTTCATAGAGATTACAGCCTTCATGGAAAGACAGATGTATAGATGTTAATTAATCGTATTGATAAGTGTTGGATTACAAACTGAGAACACACAGTTTTAATAACAAACACTCAAAGAATCTATCCTAGACTGAAGATGAGGGGTGAAGGTTGAGGTCAGGGAAGCCTTTCTAAGTAAGTGAGACTTGAGTTGAACTGAGATGTCAAATATTGGTATAGGTGAACCAGGAGTCATGGAGGGTAGTCCCAGGAGGAAGGAGGTGACTTTGCTATTTTGAAAGAATAGCATGAGCTCATGCCCTGCACCAGGAGGGAGCCTGGCATGTTTGATACCAAAGGAAGGCGATTGTGGCTGGTTTAAAGGAAGCTTGAAGAGAAAGGTAAAGTGGTTAGTGAGACAGGTTAAGTGAGATAGAGCAAGACCCGAGGTCATGCTAATGATTTTGGTTTTATTATCAGAGCAACATGAAACCATGGAAATGTCATAAGCAGGGGGGCAATATAGTCATATTTCCATTTTTTAAGGATCACTTTGAGAGTAGTATGGGAAACAGATCATGGAGTAATCAGAGTGGCTATGGGGAGACCTCTTAGGAAGAAATTTCAGTAGTTTAGTCTTCCAAATGGGAGGAGTGGCCACAGAGATGGGAAAAAATGAATGAAATCAAAGCATAATTCAGAGATTTGGTAATACTTTGTCTGTGGTGGAAGAGGATAAGCCAGTGGCAAGAATGTCCTGTGGGTGTCTCACTCAATAAATAAATGAGAAATGGATGATGGAATGATTAGGGAACATGAGAACAGACCTTCCATATGTGACATCATAGGAAAACTCCACATACTACTTTGACCCTGGCATTGATAATGACTTGCTGACCTTACCATTTCAGCTTGCTCTTCTGGTGTCAGTTCCCATAGTTCCATTTTCTTGAATCTTGAGAAGAGCTATGAAGCTATCAAAGATGATGCTTAACTTGAAACTCAGTTCTTCTATCTGGGCTTTATCTGGGAAAAAAGGCCTCCTGCCTTCTAATTGATTCATTTGATTCATTCATTATTTCTGTTTGTATCAAGAGTTGATTTATAGTATATCCAAACACATGTACTAATGAACCATGTCATAATGGAGTTCTACACTGTGCAAATGCTTATAATTCATTTTATACTTCTCATGCAGCACTTATATCATAAATCACAGTTGTTTTCAAACTTGCCTTATCTCCCCTATGAGAGTTCAAGCCCCTTGAAGACAGGGATGTTGCTTTGTGTAGTTTTATGCCTTGCATAGTACCTAACATAGTGTGATTCACATAAGTACACATCAATATGTATTCACTGACTCTGTCATCGATGACCACGGACTGTGGACTCCCTAGGAAAAGTAATTGCAGTTATTCAGGTGGTAAGAAATTGAGATAGGAAATAAAGAAATAGCAATATCTAGCATGGAATAAATATCTCATAGATATTTGTTAATTGATTGAATTTTAAGAAGAATTGACAGGTAAAGAGGGAAAAGGTCAAAGTGAAGGATGGAAATATACCCATAGTTAATAAAAAATGCCACATTCTTTAATACCACACCTGTGGTATATGCTGTTCCTTTGCCTGCAATTCCATAGCATTGCTTCCTCTTCTTCCTATGAGATTCAGCCTAGTAGTCGCCTCCTGCGTATCCCTTTCCTCATTGGCTAGTCAGAGGTGGAGATATTTTCCTTTACAATCTCATTGATCATATGGACAAGTCTGTCATTCAACATCATTTTTCCTATTTAACGTATACACTTCTGTGTCCTCATGGGACTTCACTGGGTCAGCTTCCAGCACAGAAGAGGTACAATACAGGACAGATGAGTAGAAGGATAGAGGGATGAATAGGGATCCCCAGTTATTACAGTTGAGCTTAATTTCAGCAATACTTATGATACTATCCTACCTCTAAAATACATAAGTGTGATTTTTTACCTCCCTGACATTCCTTTTTAAAGAAAAAATAACTTTTAAAAAATTATAAAATTACTTTATTCTAGAATTACAAAGTTCAGGTTAAATGTAGCTACAGCTGGGTTGTAAGTCAGAAAACAAGAATTCTACCCTTTTGTGTCTAAAAGCTCAATGGCTTCTTTGGGTGAACCACCTAAACAATGGTTTTAGTGCTATTTTCTTTAAAATAGGCATAATAGCCTATCAGGCAATGCATATGGAAGCAAATCATCAACTGGGACTGGATAGACATAATGGAGTGTCATGCCAGTACTGGTTTATGTTGTGGATATGAGGGAAATCAGTGGTAGTGACTGTCAAGCTGTCATTCATCCCATAAATGATTAATGAGTGCATAGTGTGTAGCTGGTATGGTGCTAGGTGCTTTGGAAAGCAGAAGTTTTAGAAGATGTGGTTTGTGTTCTCAAATTACTTTCGATACCAAATATCAATAAGAGAAAAAACTAAAGCAAATTAAAAACAAAATATATGTCAGTGCAGGATTACATGCAATCAGATCATTTGTTCCATTGCAGTTTTCAGAATGAAATGGGTGAATGAGGGTACACTATTATTTTTATACCAGGAGAGGCGTCCATTCCTTTGCTTTTCATAGCCACCTTTGGGTTTTTCATGATCTGATTTGTGAGCCCTCACACCAGGATCTACTAATAGGTTCTTTCTTTCTTTGTCATTCATCTACTTTCTTCACTGCAACTCAGTTCTGAATACCTCATGCAACTGAGACCTTTGGCTCAGTCACTCCAAACACCACCTGCATGCTATGGAGGACCAAATGCTCCTGCAGCCCTGGCTTTCCCAGGTGGGATGCTGGGTGCAGCCCTCGGAGCCGGATCCAGCCTGCTGGCCTCTCACTGCCTCCATCTGGGCCTGCTGTCAGTGGATGGATGCCCAAAGCATGGGCTCACCCACCCGAGGTGAACAAATGGGACCGGTGCTTCAGAGCTCCTTAGGGAGAGCTATGAAGACTGGTCACCGGAACCCTTCATTGCCTATGACTTATACACCAGGGAAAGGTTAGAGAAATTTATGAGTGGGCACCATATGCCAGCCCAACACCTGCTTCCTCATATGGGGCATGAATACAGGACAGTGCTAAGTGCATTAAAGATGAGCCTCAGGCATATACACACACAAAATGCAGTTTAACTGCTTAGGGGGATGAAGATTCCAAGGCACTATTAGGAGGAGTTTTCATACTCATTTTTTTCAAATGAAATTTTACATAGAGCACAAAATGTAAATGTAGGTAAAGCTGTTTTCTTTAGCGGTGCTGAGAGCCCCTGAATGCTTTCCTTAGTCTTCTCCCAGGGGTCCCTGAGCTACTCCCATCAGTGCTGAGATTCTAAAAGACATGGTTTCAAAACAACTCTTTTGGTTGTTGAGAAAGGGAAGCTGACTTTTTTTTTCTTCAGTGTTTTCTGCATTAAACCCTGCGGAAAGTCTTACCACATTTAAACATGAAATATTTGAATGAGGCCTCATCACAGATTGGACTTTTTTATCAATATATCATTGCAGTCAGTTATGAAATCGACTTGAAGTAAACAATCGGTTAGCATTCTTTTGATAAGCTGAATGCTTTGTGGAAGAGAGGGAAGTACAGTGTTGGTATCTTGATGTTGTTCTTTAAACTTTCCAAATCTTCTAGACAGCAAAGTCATCTTTCGACTATACTATTGCTGAGCCAGGTTGTAACATCCAAGTCTTGGCTGATAGTGTCACGTGGGCAGTCACGAGAGCAGGAGGAAAGTGGTAGAATTACAGTGACAGTGTCACCCTCAGATTTTGCCACTTTGACTTTAAAAGTGGCAATGATGGATAGTACTTTGGAGCCTCAATTTTCTTATGACTGTACCTGACAGGGTTCTTTGGAGAAATGACCTCAGTACTGCTTGAAGTTCAAGTCAATGCTTCAGCCAGACATAGTGTGGCCATCATCAGCGGGGCCATCATTACCTGTGAAAGTGACAATAACACTTTAAACATTTTTTCAAATTATTTAAAAACTTCTTGATATGTTGAAGAGGATACATAAAAAATATATAAATGCTTTAGACAAGCCTGCTAAAAAAGAGGGGCTTAATTTATTGAATAATTATGATAAAATATAAAAACTATTTAATTAAATATGTGATTGAGAAAGAAAAACATACCCTTATATTTTGATGGAGAACTGAAAGGATGACCATCAGTAGCAGTGTAGAAGAATGGACAGAGGATGTACTATTGGGATGGATGGAAAGAGCTCTCCAAATTCAAATTCCTCCTAGCTCTGTAACTTACTGGCTGCCCTATAAACATGCCTGGATATGTCATCTTTCTGGACCTCCACACCCTCAACAGTGAAATAAAATTACTAATTCCTCTTTACAGGTTGGTGTGACTTCCAGTGAATAAAAGGTCATTTCCTACTCAACCTTCTTTGTCTTTCTCACAGCTACATGTGCTAGTTGCAGGGCCAGTTTTACAGAAGGCAGCGTGATTTCATGAAAGAGCACTGGTTTCAGGTCTGAAGATGGCAAAGTCACTCTATCACCTCGGTTTTTATTTTTTCAATTATAAGATGAATACTTTGGAGTAATATTTAAAGTCTTAATCAACACTGAAAAATTTTAGTCCCCCTGAGTAGTTTTAGGGAAAAACAAGAACAATCATTACATATATCCAGTACCTTCAGGAATAGCAACTATTGGAGCTGCTAAACCAGTGAAAGGTACTCATGCTACTCTGCTGCTACAAACAGCTCAGTCTCACAAACTTTCTAGTTTTCTGAAATGCATTGTGCTCCTTGGGATAAAGACAGCTCCCATTGCGTTAGTATTCTAGCCAGTTCTGGGCCAAATGTTTTGTGAGGCTTCAGAGTGACCTCTCTGTTCCACATATGTAGGTCTCCACTGTCTTCTCAATCTGCTGTAAAATGCTTTCACTCCTCTTAAATTCAAATCAAGAAATAAATGAATAATCAATAAGGAAGTACTTTTCCCTCACCTAATTTCAAATACATGAAGAATTAAGGCTAATAGGTAAAAATTAAGGATAGAATTTTTGCCACTGATCTGTGAGTAGAAGATTCCTTGGGACATAAGACAATTTCAACCACTTGATATAACACAAAGTAGTTCAGAGGTTCTTTTCTTTCTGCTAGAAGGAAACCCTGCTCTCATTTTCCACCCCTAGGGGAGCAGGGGTGATAGTACATAGATGCCTCTTCAAATGTGTCTGGTGATAACAACATTCTACCTGTGCCTGCTCCAGCAGGGATTCTCCTGGCAATAGTGAAAGAGAAGAGAGACAAAGTGATAAGGTCTTGCATAGTCCATAGGTATTGGCTTGCTTTGAACACCTGATGCAATATAACAAGGCCAGTGCATCTTATATGGTGTTCTACCACGTTCTGTGTGGGCTCTTCCCCAGCTCACTTGATCACGCTTCTTGCCACCATTTCCTTCTCAGCTCTGCCACTGGAGGCTAATGCCCTTATAGCACAGCCCGGCTGAATCCTGGAATTTCAAGTTGCCAGTTTCTAGCATGGTCTTTGGCATAAAAGGCCACCCAGAAATGCTTGATGAATAAATGAAAGAGTAATATTATTTAAATATTTGTCAGAAAGGAATAAAGCCATTGTCATATTTCAGCTAATGAAAACACCTATTCTGACAACCCACTGTTACATAATTTGGACTTGGTCAGAATTTGAAAATTTTTCTTTCCTTTTTTGTGAGTGAAATGATGAGGTAATTAATAAATATACAGGCTCTTTCATTTGTGTGCCGTTGGACAAATTGCTTTTCTGTGACTAAGTTTCTTCATCTCTGAAAGGGGATAATATAGTGATGTGGTTTGGCTGTGTCCCCACCCAAATCTCATCTTTAATTATAGCTCCCATAATTCCCATATGTTGTGGGAGGGACCCAGTAGGAGATAATAGAATCATGGGGACAGTTTCCCCCATACTTTTCTCATGGTAGTGAATAAGTCTCACAAGATCTGATGGTATAAGGGGTTCCTCCTTTAGCTTGATTCTCATTCCCTCTCACCTGCCACCATACGAGTTGTGCCTTTCTCCTTCCACCATGATTATGAGGTCTCCTCAGCCACATGGAACTTTGAGTTTATTAAACCTCTTTTTCTTTATAAATCACCAAGTCTCGAGTATGTCTTTATCAGCAGTGTGAAAACGGACTAATACATACAGTAATATAATCTAACTTATAGGCTGGTTAGAATGATTAAACCTAAACTTATGGAGCACTTGGAAAAGTGCCTGGCATTCAAAAAATGTGTAATTATGAATCATTTTTTAAAGCAAGTCACTGTTCAGGCAGCATGGCATAGCGAATTATATTATAAAGCAGGCATGTGAGTTCTAATCTCAGTTGTACCACTAAATGTGTCTGTTAACTCTCCGAGACTTTGCTTCCTTGACCTGTAAAAAGGAGTGTTTTGGCCATTTGTGTTTGAAGGTACTTCTGATTCTAACGGTCTATGGCGTTCTGAACTATTTGGGTCAATGGATTGCTAAGAATTTTGGCTTTTGAACTGATCGATAGTCAGCATATGACCCTTTGACATAAACTGGTGTGCTAATTTCCTCCCTTTTTGACATCTCTCTTCCTTTGTTTATTCCTGCTGTTAGTGAATTTCACCACTTAAAGGAAAATTAAGAATTAGTTTGATTTGTAATAGAGAAATACTGAATTATTTTTAAAGTTTCATTTTTTCTGCTATTCTATTTTTTAAAAATTAGTAGTTTAAAGAAACAAATCTAATGAGAGGAACAGAGAAAATGACCAGTTTCCCAGCTCTTCCTAAATTAAGATTTCACAATATTATTAGTTTGAAGTGAATTTCTAGACTTTTAGGCATCTTTATAGTATAAATGTTAGGTTGGAAACATTCTAAAACAAAACATGACATGTTTACTCATTTTGGTGACTTTTTAACTTTTTAATGTTTCTCTTCCACTGATTTCAAAATTCCAAAAATAACAGATTTTGAGGTTATACCATGGGTTTGAGGTAATATATGACAGCATCACCTATTTCAGGACATTTTATATCTTGGAGTCCATATTAAAACTTCTATTTATGTGTTTTTTATCCAATTCTTCTGTTATAATTCTGTATGTGATTTATAAAGAACATGATATGTTATGTACAGTAACACCTATGGCACTGGTCTGCTCAAACATTATTTTGGTTGGGGATCTAATGAAAAAGGTTTGGAGACCACCTTTTTGGACAAATACAGCATGTAACACTGGTTCTAATGGGCTGTAATTTTGATCCAATAGTTTGATGTTCATAAATTCATAAATTGAGTGCTTATTGAGCACCTGCTGTGTACCTGAACAGCAATGCTAAGCATTTGCTGTTCATATGATTTTGCTTATAAGTTGCGCTTCCCAAACTGGAAGTGGTAAGTTTATGTGGTACATTGATGGGAAAGACCAAACACATGGCCATAGCATGGAGTTTATTTGCGTCAGATTGGCCTCTCTTTACTTGAGTGGCTTTAATCTTTTACATCCACTATTCATGCATGCATGTTTGGCAAATTGATAAGTGTGAGACAATCAAACACAAAATGTATTTCTGAAAACAAATGACGAGAGACCTTCTCACAGGACTGATGGGGAAAGTCTATGCCTGCAAAATTTGGCACTTTGTGGTTGGCTGGCTGACTGCCAGGAGAAGGAATATTAGAGAAGATTGAAAAGAGGCTGGCTAGAATAAGAAATAATGGGTTAAGTTTCAGAGGGTGGCTGGAGGAGGCTCAGGGTTCCAGCTATTCACCTACTCTCCAAAGATAGTGTAATGTGTCACTGTTAAGGCTTAGAAGTCATAAGAGAAAGAGTTTAAGTTTAGGATATCTTAGGACCCCAGGTTAATTATGCATTTCTTATATGAACTAGAATGTGTGTGACATTTTCCCAAGGCAGCATCTGGATTCCTAAACTTAAAATGTAGATCTATCTTTAGAGAGCTTGTATTCTATGGAAACATGGTCCCCAAGGGCTGCTGATGCATGTGAACAAGTACAGTCTTGAATTTGGAGTCTAAACCATCTTAAATGAGGTTGGTAGAATTTGTAGGGAAGGTTAGAAAGAGAGAAATAGGAAGGCTAATGAGATAGCTTACTGATTCAGACTTCAAAGAATGCAAGTCATACACAGATACAATGACCGAGTTACCAATATGATTTAGACCAATATCAAAAACTGTGATGGAGCTCAGGTAAGATTAGGAGTTTTTTCAATGCATCCATTTGATAAAAACACACTGAATACCTGCCACATGCTGGGCATTGTTGTTAATCTTTGGGATACGTCAGAGAACAAAACGATAACAAAAAAGAAAAATTTAAAAATCCTTAACATTTTGTAGCTCACATCCAGTGAGGTGTCAATGAGGGTGACAATATAATGATGACATTTTAGGGCAGAGTAAACATGAGTCATAGGTGGAAATTAGCAAAGTGACAGTCCACTCACTCTGTGTGGTACATCGCCATGACACTGTGGATTCTCTTCAGAACCATATATGGTAAGAGAAGAAGAGCCAGGTGTAGACAGAGAAATGTTACCAGAAAAATCTGTATTCACATCTTGGTTCTACCATTTATTAGCAGTCAAATCTTGGTCAAGGAATTAAACTTTTTGCTTTAGATTCTTTATCTGTAAAATGAGGGTGAGAACACCTATCTCATTTGTCTGTGGTACAGATTAAGTAAAAAACCATATACAAAATGTTCCATAGGAACTGGCTTATAGTAAAACCTTAATAATGTATTTAGTTTATTTTCACTTCAGACAAACCTAGTTATCTATGACAATTATGTAACTTTATCCCATACCCTTAAGACTAGTATAGGTCATATTATTTCCTTTTTTACATTTGAGGTAAACTAAGGCAAAGAGCAGTTGGATGAATTTTTTGACCATGGATAATTCTAATCTCTGCTCGTCAGACAGCCTTCTGTAATAATCTTGATTAATCTGCCTTTTTATTTCCATTTTAGTCAACCGTTTGAGGTTGACCACTGAGGTTTCTCCCATTGGCAATCTTTTTATATTTTCTATTCATTGTGATCAAAATGCTTCTTAGTGAAATGGTTGAAATGAAACAACCACAAAGACTTATGTGAAAAATGTGGAAAAAGACAGCGAGTGTCTAATGTTCTTAAATATGTTCCTCCATCTCTATAGGCAAAAAAGTAAGTCCTATCTCTGGGATAGTAGAACTGCTGTGGGTTCAGAGTCCCAGCTCAAATGAGTAGACTTGAGTAACTTCATAAAGCCGATGGGACTGTTGAATGAAGTAACATCTAGAATGTTGAGCATTTTGCTTGGCACATAGTAGGTACTGGCTTTTCCTTCCTCTGTGCGTAGCAAAACATAAAATAAAACTCAGCTTTCACTAGATTATATGGTAGATAAAGCAACTTTGAATATACGTTGTTCTATATCAAGGTAGGAAACATGGTAACTTCATATGAAAATGAGAAATTTATAGAACAAAAGACCTATGTTCTTCGGTAACACTGGTATCCTTGCAGCTAGAAAGACATTTTTCTTAAGTGGTTGGAACTTGTCATTTGGCTAGATACATCCTATTTATGGTGACTTTCTCTAAAGCTCATGATTAATGTGGGCTTTTAAAAATTGTTTTTCTTTGTGTTATGTTTCTCTCCAGTATGGCTGAATGCTGGTTTTAATTAAATTTAGGAAGGAAGAGAAGGGGGGTTGGGTAGCCTGACAAAGTTTAAAAGCATCAGTGAAAATCACATTTATGTTTGCAGCATGGCATTTGAAAATAGAATAAATTTATGAAAGAGAGGATTACTCTAAATGGGAAAATAATGAATATGCTTAAACTCTTTTATATTGTTCTCATTTTGGCTGAAGATAGGAATCCTGTTTTGGAAAAAACTTCTCTTTTTTTTTTTTTTTTTT
>NW_016107338.1:6542282-6603675 GCF_001604975.1 Cebus imitator | reverse complement strand
CGCTGGCGACCGTGGAGCACCTCTGCCCGGGAATTTCCTAGTCTGTGGGCAATAAAAACGCGGCATCCACTCACCCTCTGCGCTTTCACTGGGAGCTGCAATCCTGAGCTGTTCCTAAACGGCCGTCTTGGATCGTCCCCCAAAACTTCTCTTATTTAATCATTAACTCTATGTATTTTATACATACCACCCCAAGAATCACCTATCTTTTTATTTTCTTCCAGAATAAGTCATTATTTTGTAGAAGTGAATTTTGCTATTTAATTAATCATATGTTTACTTATGCTACTTTGGCTATAATGTAATTGAAACTTGGACCAAGGCTATTCTGCATGGGGCTAAGGTTAATTATGTAGTGACAAAACTATATTACTTTTGGCTAAAATTTACCTTTACTCAGCATACTTTACTTTTCTTTACAAAAAGTACAAATTAGTAGCATAAATAAGATTACTTAAGAAAAAAATTGTTTTCAAGCACTTAAATAACCTACCTTCATTTATAACCATGATGCTAACTAGAAACTAATCTCATCTGTTTCTCAAAGCAGGTCCTTAAGCGGTTTCTGTTGGCAATAGCATGAATGGATAGACTCAGACAAACTGAAATTATTGTGGGTTTTTGGGAGTCATAAAATGGCATTTCTTTAAAATATTTCCTTATCTAGATTTTTTTAATGATTTCAGACTGACCTTCCCCTTGGCTAGTTCAAATAAATAAAATTGGTCTGCATTCCTAAATCACTCCTGAATGTTCTAAGTCCCAACTTCCAATCAGTGGTGTCTGCCTGGCAGTATACTTCCTTGTGGGCTGACTCTCACCTAAGGCAGTAAGCAAGCTCACTAAAAAGGTTGATTAACGCCCTCTCTGAAATAAGATTAGCGTTTAAAGTATGCATTTTTCAATGAAAGGGAAAACTCTAAATTTAAGGCAGTCATGCTTCTTGTAGGGAGGTCAGAGAGTGAGTAGATTATGGGGTAAGGGAGATAAAGAAATGAGGAGGAAGATTTATGTGCTCTGTGGTATTTGAAGCCAATTTACAATTGGCCCCTGGAGTCTAGAGATTTACATATCATGTATTTGGAAAAATTGATATGAAATTTTAGAGTAACACTCAAAAAGTGCCTCTTATAAGCTTTCTTGGTCAATAGACTCCTTGATTAATTTTTAAAAGAAAATAAAAAATTGAATGTTGAAAAAAAATAATTTGCTTGAATGACATAACCATTTGCCTGGCAATATTGGGCAATGCTGAAAGGTACAAATTCAAATATTCATCAAGCTTTGTGAATTTGGGCAAGTTTTTTAGCTTCTCTATGCCTCACCAATATAGAAGATAATAATAGTAATGAATTAAACCCCACACACTCAGGGTAAAAGAATTCAACAGTATATATTTGTTAAAAGAGGAGGGGAAGAGAACGGTAATTTAAATTGCAAGAATGATTCCATCTGCCATTGAACTCAGTACATATTTTCCCAGGTAAACATGAGACAAGAGATATGAATCTGCTTCTTCCTCATTTTATCTTATTTCCTGAGTTCCTCTTGCAATATAAGCATTTCAACTAGCTTAGTATATTTCTACTGTTTAAAGATAGAGTATACACTTTTGTACACTAGGATTCTAAATGCATAAGCTGCTTTTTATACCTGGGGATGAACTGAATAGTGATGGAGATCAACTGGCTGGGTCCTTCTTTTTGGGAAATGTTGTATCTGTCATTAACATGGTAGCTTTCTTCCTTAGGCCTTTTTTGGTGAGAACATAGATGGTTTGTGTTTTTTGCTTTACATGTTGACTTTAGAACTTCACCAAGTATGATGAAACTCCACCTTTATGGCTACTCTTCAAGGGTAGTTGGTTCATAAAAACAGAAAGTAGAAGAGTGGTTAGCAAAGGCTGGAGGGAAGGAGAAATGGTGAGTTATTGTTTAATGGATACAGAGTTTCTGTTCAGGATGATGAAAAAGTTTTAGAAATGGATAGTGGTGATGGCTGCACAACATTGTGGATGTACTTAATACTATTGGACTGTATGCTTAAAATTGGTTAAAGTGATAAATTGTGTGTTATGTATATTTTACCACAATAACAACAAAAACATAGTTGGGTAATATCCGTGAGAAAATAATGCATAGTAAGCAATTAGCACAAAGTCATTAATAGCCAATGCTAATTAACTATAATTATTAATGGGATAATTTGGTTACTATTACAGTTTGGTTATGGTTTATACATCAGGACTATCCACCTGATTTTATACCTTTTGACTCAATCTAATTCATACGCAAGCATGTTCTCAACACCTCTGTCATTATTATTCCACTATTTTTTTTTCTGACCTTGGCTCCCTTCCCATTTTCTCTAATTCCTGGCTTTCTTCACACCAGGTCCTCAATCTCTGTTTTCTTACTTTTCCCAGCCATACATAGAAACTGTGTCCCAATTAGAAGATTAGTCATAAATGCTTCTAAAAGGAAGCTCCTGAGGCCTCTGGGTCCCTACTCTGGAAGCCATGTCTGATCCTCTTGAAAGAGGGCTGGGACAGAGCCTGGTACATAGGTCATTTAGTCAAGTCACTAATCATTGCACTGAGGATTGAGGACTGAGGCTCAACATATAGAAAATGATCCTGGGCAAAGAAGTAGAGGGAACGGGAAAAGGAGCCCCAAATGATTTTGAAAATAAAGGATAATAGAGAAACATAGATAACTCCAAATAGTAATTATAGAGACAGAAGTGGAAGCAAAACCCCAAAAAGCATATACCTGCACTGGGTACATACAAGAGGTGTGGGCAGCAGGAGGGAGAGAGAGCAAGGACTTAATGGGATCCAGAGAGGAATTCTGAGATTTATGTCCTGAAATGTACCTAGGGGCCAGGAGAAACATTTCATCCTGTGTTTATCCTTTATTCTCAAAATCATTTGGGGTTCCTTTTCCCATTCCCTCTACTTCTTTGCCCAGGGTCATTTTCTATATGTTGAGCCTCAGTCCTCAATCCTCAGTGCAATGATTAGTGACTTGACTGAATGACCTATGGACCAGGCTCTGTCCCAGCCCTCTTTCAAGAGGATCAGACATGGCTTCCAGAGTAGGGACCCAGAGGCCTTTGGAGCTTTGTTTTAGAAGCATTTAAGACTATCTTCTAATTGGGACACAGTTTCTATGTATGGCTGGGAAAAGTAAGAAAATAGAGATTGAGGACCTGGTGTGAAGAAGGCCAGGAATTAGAGAAAATGGGAAGGGAGCCAAGGTCAGAAAAAAAATAGTGGAATAAGAATGACAGAAGGTGTTGAGAACATAGAGAAACCACAACGAGGTCAGGGAAATGAATAAAGTTCTGTATAGACAACTCTGACCTGGGACTCGGTGGCTAATTACCTCTTTGAGCATAGCAGCTGTTTAAAGTTGCAGACCAATTCCCTCCTCTACCAGTCTTCTCCCCTCTTAAAATGGCTGCAGCTGAATCTGCATTACAGTGCAGAGAATCATAGAGAGAATGTAACTCATTGTCTTATTTTCAGATGAGGCATGACCCGGAAAGAGAAAATGCTCTGCTCCAGCTAACTCAGCTGTTCAAGTGTGTGTGGGGAAGGGGGTGGGGGGTGGGGAATCTGGACTTCCACTCAAATCTCACTATTTTCAGTAGTCCCCTTGTGCTCTGTGGACTCCCATGGGTGAGGCCATGATGATGGAGTTGTGTAGAACCATACTGAATATGACACCATAAGCATTGCAGCAAGTAATAAATGCTTCTTGATGGTGGTGGCAATGAAGATGATGATGTTTACGGCCATAGAGAAAACTCCATTTAGATGAAATTAAATGATACTGCATGGATGAGAGAGGAAAATGCCAAGCTATTTAATGGCTGACATATAAGATGAATTTGGTAATGAAGCTTGGGGACTTATCAGGCCAGAAAACTGCATTCTCTCATTATATAGCCCTTAATGACCCACTTATTACTAATATAAAGGGAAAGATATACATATAAACACATGTTCCTGAATGTTTGGCTGCAAGAAATGAAGCCAGTACACCAGCTTGAGGGGTTAGCAACAGATGCTGTTTCTATACGAATGATCAAATTTGCTGTTTTCCAGCTGGAAAATGACAACTGAAGTAAAAGGGTAAAGGATGATTTGACTATACTTATACAAAAGACGGGGGAGAGTAGTGTAAAGAGAGCAGGTGGAGCTGGCTAGCTGTGAGGATTGCTACTGGGAACCTAGAAGAGGAAATAGATTTATTTGAAAGCATTACTCATGTCTTTTGAGATGTGTGTTTCTGAAAGTATTCAGTTTTTCACTTATATGACATTTATTTCTCTGACAAACTGAATTTCCAAGATATCACTGAAAACTATCAGGGAAACCAAACTAGAGGCCTCATCTATTGGCAAAATCATATGCACTTTACTCATTAAGAGTTTTTCTTAGGTCCTTGCTTAGAATTCAGTCACTCTTATTCGATGCCCAATCTTAAAGAGTTCCCTGGTTTCCTAACTCATAACAAATTATAAGTAGTACAACATAAGGTGTGAACAGCAAATCTTTAGGACCAGAGCAGGTGACACCTGACAACTTGAAAAATGAAAGGAAAGAAAGAAAATGATGGAACAGTAAACAAAAGAAACTTAGAGCAAAAAAGACCATAGAGTAATGTGTTGTCATTTACTGCAGAGAAGTTCCTACACATCACTTTGCTCCTTGGGGGCATTGCTGATTTATATCACAGCCAAAGGAACTTTGTGCCAGTCATGCCATCTGAAGATTTAGAGGGATGAACTAGATGTTCTCCAAGGCCCCTCCATCAAAAAAAGAAAAATGAATGTTTTCAAAAAAGATTTTGATGCCATCTTCACTGCAAAGACCATATTCAGACATGGTGTAAAAATATGGACCCCCTCCTTCCTCCAAAAATGTTGATAGTTGAAACATTAATCTCAGTTTTCTGGAAAGCTGTCTTCCTGGGAATGCTATACCATGCTGCTGTCCCATTGATGTGGCCTTGTCTTGGCTTTGCCAAAATTAGAATCCTATGTCTATCATGGATTAGTGAATAATCCTAGGCAAGGTACTACATATTGCTAATCCCAATTTCTTCATTTATAAAGAGACTATTATAACATCTACCACATAGGCTGTTCTAAGTCTTAGTGGCTGGAACCAATGTGTGTCTAATGCTTAGCTTCGTAGCTAAAACACAGGAAATGATCAATAAATAATGTGTTACTATTGCTGTGTTGTTGGCAGCAATAATAACAATCATTTCCCCTTCTGCTTTAGTTTATGTGCACTCTGCAGGAATAAAGGATGAAGTTGGAGGGCAGGGAGTCTTATGACACTTGGAAGAGCTACTCAATGGAAATAACAAACAGAATGAGTTTCATCCACATGTCAAGACACTACTACCAACAAAGCCATGTTAGGACACCTATCTTTTTTTTCTTAATTGCATTTTAGGTTTTGGGGTACATGTGAAGAACATGCAAGATTGTTGCATAGGTACACACATGGCAGTGTGATTTGCTGCCCTCCTCTCCTTCACCTATATCTGGCATTTCTCCCCATGCTATCTCTCCCCACCTCCCCACCCCCCATCCCTCCCCGATTTCCCCTCAACAGACCCCAGTATGTAGTGCTCCCCTCCCTGTGTCCATGTGTTCTCATTGTTCAACACCCGCCTATGAGTGAGAACATGCGGTGTTTGATTTTCTGCTCTTGTGTCAGTTTGCTGAGTATGATGGTTTCCAGGTTCATCCACGTCCCTACAAAGGACATGAACTCATCATTTTTGATGGCTGCATAATATTCCATGGTGTATATGTACCATATTTTCCCTGTCCAGTCTATCATCGATGGGCATTTGGGTTGGTTCCAGGTCTTTGCTATTGTAAACAGTGCTGCAATGAACATTCATGTGCATGTGTCCTCATAGTAGAATGGTTTATAATCCTTTGGATATATACCCAGTAATGGGATTGCTGGGTCAAATGGAATTTCTATTTCTAGGCCCTTAAGGATTCGCCATACTGCCTTCCACAATGGTTGAACTAATTTATACTCCCACCAACAGTGTAAAAGTGTTCCTATTTCTCCACATCCTCTCCAGCATCTGTTGTCTCCAGATTTTTTAATGATCACCATTCTAACTGGCATGAGATGGTATCACAATGTAGTTTTCATTTGCATTTCTTTAATGACCAGTGATGATGAACATTTTTTCATATGTTTGTTGGCCTCATGTATGTCATCTTTTGTAAAGTGTCTGTTCATATCCTTTGCCCACTTTTGTATGGGCTTGTTTGTTTTTTTCTTGTAGATCTGTTTTAGTTCTTTGTAAGTTCTGGATATCAGCCCTTTGTCAGATGGGTAGACAGCAAAAATTTTTTCCCAATCTGTTGGTTGCCGATTCACTCTAATGACTGTTTCTTTTGCCGTGAAGAAGCTGTGAAGTTTGATTAGGTCCCACTTGTCTATTTTGGCTTTTGTTTCCAATGCTTTTGGTGTTTTGGTCATGAAGTCCTTGCCTACGCCTATGTCCTGAATGGTTTTGCCTAGATTTTCTTCTAGGGTTTTTATGGTGTTAGGTCTTATGTTTAAATCTTTAATCCATCTGGAGTTAATTTTAGTGTAAGGTGTCAAGAAGGGTCCAGTTTCTGCTTTCTGCACATGGCTAGCCAGTTTTCCCAACACCATTTATTAAACAGGGAATCCTTTCCCCATTGCTTGTTTTTATCAGGTTTGTCAAATATTGGATGGTTGTAGATATATTGTCTTGCCCCCGAGGCCTCTGTTCTGTTCCATTGGTCTATATCTCTGTTTTGGTACCAGTACCATGCTGTTTTGATTACTGTAGCCTTGTAGTATAGTTTGAAGTCCGGTAGTGTGATGCCTCCTGCTTTGTTCTTTTTGCTTAGAATTGACTTGGCTATGTGGGCTCTCTTTTGGTTCCATATGAAGTTTAAGGTGGTTTTTTCCATTTCTGTGAAGAAGGTCATTGGTAGCTTGATGGGAATAGTGTTGAATCTGTAAATTACTTTGGGCAGTATGGCCATTTTCATGATATTGATTCTTCCTAACCATGAACATGGAATGTTTCTCCATCTGTTTGTGTCCTCTCTTATTTTGTTGAGCAGTGGCTTGTAGTTCTCCTTGAAGAGGTCCTTTATGTTCCTTGTTAATTGTATTCCTAGGTATTTTATTCTCTTTGTAGCAATTGTGAATGGCAGTTTGTTCTTGATGTGGCTCTCTTTAAGTCTGTTATTGGTGTATAGGAATGCTTGTGATTTTTGCACATTGATTTTATATCCTGGGACTTTGCTGAAGTTGCTTATCAGTTTCAGGAGATTTTGGGCTGAGACGATGGGGTCTTCTAGAAATACAATCATGTCGTCTGCAAATAGAGACAATTTGACTTCCTCCTTTGCTATTTGAATACCCTTTATTTCTTTTTCTTGCCTGATTGCCCTGGCTAGAACTTCCAGTACTATATTGAAGAGGAGTGATGAGAGTGGGCATCCTTGTCTAGTGCCAGATTTCAAAGGGAATGCTTCCAGTTTTTGCCCATTCAGTATGATATTGGCTGTTGGTTTGTCGTAAATAGTTTTTATTATTTTGAGATACGCTCTGTCAATACCTAGTTTATTGAGGGTTTTTAGCATAAAGGGCTGTTGAATTTTGTCAAAGGCCTTCTCTGCATCAATTGAGATAATCATGTGTTTTTTGTCTTTGGTTCTGTTTATGTGGTGAATTATATTTATAGACTTGCATATGTTGAACCAGCCTTGTATCCCCGGGATGAAGCCTACTTGATCATGGTGGATAAGCTTTTTGATGTGCTGTTGCAATCAGCTTGCCCGTATTTTATTGAAGATTTTTGCATCTATGTTCATCATGGATATTGGCCTGA
Source organism: Cebus imitator (assembly GCF_001604975.1). Lineage (NCBI taxonomy): Eukaryota > Metazoa > Chordata > Mammalia > Primates > Cebidae > Cebus > Cebus imitator. Next base: position 6,595,753 of record NW_016107338.1, on the reverse strand, counting down.
AGTTTTCTATTCTTGTTGAGTCTCTGCCGGGTTTTGTTATCAGGATGATGTTTGTCTCATATAATGATTTGGGAAGTATTCCCTGTTTTTGGATTATTTGGAATAGTTTCAGAAGGAATTGTACAAACTCCTCTTTGTATATCTGGTAGAATTCGGCTGTGAACCCATCTGGACCTGGGCTTTTTTTGGGTGGTAGGCTCTTAATAGCTGCCTCAACTTCAAACCTTGTTATTGGTCTATTCAGGGCTGCAACTTCTTCCTGGTTTAGGCTTGGGAGGAGGCAAGTGTCCAGGAATTTATCCATTTCTTCCAGGTTTACTAGTTTATGAGGACACCTATGTTAAATAAGTAGATGTCTCTTCCACTCAAAGCAAGATATGAATTCCTTTAACCTTATTCAGCTTACATAATAATTTTGCAAACTTTATTTCATTTGGCCTTCACGATAACCTTGTAAATGAGGTACAATCCACCCCACATTACAGAGAAGAAATAAGCTATTTAGGATTTAAATAAGTTGTCTATATTTAACCAGCACTTAAATAAACTTGAACATGAGGTTTACACTCTAATGGTATCTCCTTTTGGTAATATTGCCCCACATACTACAATTGATAACTTACAATAAAGTCATTAATGATTTGGGAAAGAATTGGTCTTGAGACTGTGAGTTTTTTGCTGCTTTAGATAATACCTTGAAACTGCATAGAATTGCATGAGATATTCACAGTAATTCAGAGAAAACTGAATCAAAGCTTTATTTTGTCCAGCAAATACTTTATAGATAATTTGGTAGCTCAAATAAAATATGAGAATTTTTTCTCTTTAAATAATTGGAGAGAAAAGGATGTTTTCAAGCATCCTTAAACTTATTTGGAAATATCGTTTTCATATAAAATCCAACCGCCAGTTAAAAATCAGCTTTGTCTGGGTTGAAGCAAGTCTACAGAGGTCTAAACTAGGGAAGGGCTTAGTGGAATGTATTGGCTTAGTTGGTATGGAGTTTGATACAAAAAATAGCATATTTTATGTAAAATAGTGCATCTTTTGCCTTTACTTGTTTTCTTATGAAATCAAATAACCCTTTCTCCCAATTAAAAAGCAGGAAAGAGGAAAGGAGGAGAGGAAATGAATATTTATTGAGCATCTAACAGAAACGTATACTCTAATAGGCACTTTTACATGTTAACTCATTTAATTCTAAAAATAGTCTTCTGCATTAGGTACTCATTATTCTTTGTATTCAAAAAAATGAATCTTCGGGAATTTGTACAATAGATATTCTGAATGTGTTTGTCGTCATCTGCAAAGGGTTAGAATCAAGTCACATGCTTCCCAAAGATATGTTTTTTTTTTTTTGGCCTGCAATATTGTTTTTAAAATTTTGAGCCAATTTCCAGCTTAGAGAAAAGTCAGAATCTCTGGCAACAGTGGGCCTACATCCAGAATTGCACCCAGTGGCTGAAGTACAGCAGGGTCCACCCTTTCCACAGCCTGTGATACCTACTTAGCCATAGACACGTCCTGTCCTTCTCTGCTTGGTGGTATTTTCTCCCAGGTCTTTGTCAGCATTTTGGTGGAAGATCCATAAATGATGAAAATCTTCTGTGTGGATTGTTACTGAAGAGCTTTGAGTATAATTATTTGTTGACCACATATGTCAATTTTGTGATGACAGCAAAATTGAAAAGAGGGCAGTTGTTTGGAGCATCTTCTGAAGACAGCACTCTCTAATGGAAATCACCTTACCTTTTTGTTTCTGCTTCACTTCAATGACACTGGACCAGGTGTTGAAAGCTCCTTCCACCCTCCTCCATTCCTCTCTGCCCATCTTCAGCCAATATTTACAAAGCAGTTGGTGTGTGCTCAGCAGTGTGAGAGAGATACAGAAGTGACTGATGAGTACCTGCCCTCAAGTCACATATAGCCCAGAAGAGGATTAAAACATCAGAGGATATAACTGTAATGTGAAAAGCTCTATCTATAACAGAAAAACAAACAAGGGCCTATACAGGAAAGGCTAATTAATTCAGACTTAAGGGACCTGTGTGGATTGTTATAGCAAAGGTATTATTTAATTAAGCTAGAAATTTGAGTAGACATCTTTATCATGGTAAAATATACACAATATAAAATTTACCAGTTTAGCTATGTGTAAGTATATAATCAGTTATATTAAATACCTTCAAAATGCTGTATAGCCATCACTACCATCCATTGGGTAGACTTTTGATTGGCAAAGAAAGCTAGTGATACTATCTGGTTCAGTCACTCACATGCATTTGTAGAACAACATGAACTAATTTACTCATCTGCTGCCTCAACCCAAAGAAGACTTGAGGTATATTATAAGAAAACAACATACAATAAGTGCAATATATAAAGTTTTATAAATAAGTAGAGCAAAGAAATGAAAGTAATGCTAGAAGACAAATTTGTTCCTAGAAATTTTTTATAAATTGGAGACAAATTTGTGTTCAAGCTTCATAGCTGTAAAAGTGAAGGGAACGGATGATTTTTTAAAAAAAATCCTTTAAGTTGTTATTGCAGAGGTTTTTTTCTGAAATCATTTGTGCTCCTCTCATGTATTTGTTTTACTCTATATTTGAACAAACTTGGTTGCTTCCGATTGTTTTATTTAAATGTACTGAATATTTTTAAAGGATATGCTACTTCTTTGAGATATTTCAGAGCTCAGCACCTAAGTAATTTATTTATTTTAAAAAGAACATTTAGATTAATTTTATTTAAGATATATTTTATAATTCTTATAGCTACATGGATAACAGTAATACAATGGTTAATAAATGCTGACTGTGGGTCAGAAACTGGACTATTTTGCATATATGAGTTGATTTTATCCTCACAACGTATCTGTGATGTGTATACTTTTTTCCCCTCTCTCTACAAAGTGAGGCATACAGAAACTAAATTAATAAAGAAAATGAACTTTTGTCTCATATTCACATTCATATTTTGCATTGACCAGTCTTCCTGGTGGGGGGAGTATGTTAGATGATAATAGTCCCTGTTCTTCCTACATCATGAAGGGGTTGGAATAAACATGATACCTTGTGTTATTACATGACCTGACCTGTGAAAGTAAAGAACTAGATTAAATTAAGGCATTCAGTTAAAAAGTGAAATCTGAGGTTCACAAGCAAAGTCATCAGGTAACAGGTAAGAGGGATTGATGTCTGGGGATAGGGAGAAGGCAGGGTTCAAAACTGACTGTTTTATTTTTGAGACAGGATCTCTGTCACACAGGCTGGAGTACAGTGGTACAGTCTCGGCTCACTGCAGCCTCTACTTCCTGGGCTTAAGCCATCCTCCCCCTGAGTAGCTGGGACTACAGGCATGCATCACCAACATCCAGCTAAATTTTGTATTTTTTGTAGAGATGGCGTTTTGTTATGTTACCCAGACTGGTCTTGAACTTCTTGGCTCAAGCAATCCTCCACCTCATCCTCCCAAAGGGCTGAGATTGCAGGCATGAGTCACTGGGCCTGGCCTTAATGACAATTGTTCTTGTGATATATGTGGCTGACTGGACTACAAAGCCAGGCATGAGATAGTAGTGTATTAGTCTGTTCTCGCATTGCTATAAAGAGCTACCTGAGACAGGGTGATTTATGTTAAAAAAAAAAAAAAAAGGTTTAATTGACTCACAATTCTGCAGGCTGTATAGGAATTATGACTGAGGAGGCCTCAGGAAACTTTCAGTCATGGTGGAAGGTGAAGGGAATCAGGCACGTCTTACATGGCCAGAGGAGAGAGTGAAGGGGAAAGTGCCACACACCTTTAAACCAGGTCTCATGAGAACTCACTATCATGAGAACAGCAAGGGGGAAATCTACCCCCACAATCAAATCACCTCTCACCAGGCCCCTCCTCCAGCAGTGGGGATGATAATTTGACATGAGATTTGGGCAGGGACACAAATCCAAACCATATCAGTAACAATAACAATACTCTAGAGTGAGGGGTTGGCAAATATGTTCTGCAAATAGTAAATATTTTAGGTTTTATGGACCATATGGTCTTTGTCACAACAACTCAACTCAATTGTAGAATGAAAGCAGCCATAGACAAAATAGAAATGAAACGAAGTGTCTGTGTTCCAATAAAACTCTAGAGAACAATTCACTGGCCCTTTGTAAGAAGGAATCAAGGCTGTATTCAACCACTTCTCTACAGTTTCCTACAGGCCTCTGTAGTCCTCTGGCTTCTTAATTGAGATTGACTGGGGTTTCCAGATAGCAAAGTGTTTTCAAACATGTATTATGTATTTCTCACATTACCCCAGTGAGTGGATTGTTCCTGTCTCTATGTATAGGAGACTAATATCAGGCACTTACAGGCCCCTGCATAAGGTCACTGCGTTAACCAAGAAGACACACCAGTGTGAAGCCACATGTTTTGACTTTGTAGCCAACTACTCCTGCAATGTGTATCTTTCAATCTGCACAGATTAAAACATGAAAAATTGGTCTCATTTCGAATGACCTTGCTGATAGTGCCTATTGACTACCTATACTCTGGATGTGTTGTTTACTTACTAATTCATCCATTAGTATTTATTGAAAGACTCTTTTATGCCAGAAATAAAGTAAGAGCCTATTGATATAAAGTCTACCAAAAACGTATATGAGCCTTTCTCTTAGTAGCAAAGAAGAAACATTACTCAAATGAGAGCATAAATACTACATTATTACAACCATAGTAAAAACTGTGAAGAAGAAATATCTGTAAAGGACAAGTATTCCAAATGTTCAAAGCCTATTATAGGGATATTTGATTTAGTCTGTAAAAGTCAAGGAAGACTTCTCCTAAATAAGGGATAATCAAGAAGTAAAAAAGATAGGAAAGATTTAACAGGGCAAAAAGAAAAGTTAGCTTTCCAGATTGAGGAGCCAGCATGTGCAAAGGCACTGTGGTAGGAGGGATCCAGACCAAGCTTATATTATGGTTCTGACTGTCATCTTCAAGACCTCCCTGAGAGTACCATTAAAAACAAAATGTAGTCATTAAAATATTTAAATAGAGGAACAATATGCTCCTATATTCATTTGAAAAGATTGTTTTACTGCAGAAGGAACTGTGGCTTGGACATAAATGTCTTGGTCTCATGGTTATGAGACCCCAACTGGGATTTATAGTGGCAATCACAATGGATACAGAAGTGGATAGATGCAAGAGATAGCAGGTAAAATCAGTAGGATCCATAGTGAGCCTAGTAGAGGAGTAGAACTAGTGGAGATACTAAGAATGCCTCCTGGTTTTCTAAACATGGAAGGCTGATGGCTCACTCACTGAACTGGAAGCACTCTTCTGGGATCTTTTAAGTGGAAGTATGAACCGTGTGATTAGCCTTTCACATTTTGAGTTTGACATGCCTTTGAGACATCAAGAGAAGTCATCAAATAACACTTATAAATCTTGACTGTTCAAAGGAATAATCTAGAATGAAACTTTGTGAGGGATGCCTGGTGGCTGAAATCAGCCAAAGTGTATCCATCCTCTCTTCACATATGCTTCAATTTTGTTAAGTGAGGAGAAAATATTTCGTATAATCTAATAAAATAAAATCAGTAAGTGATTAAACCAATTCAAAGGAGTGGAAACAAAGACTTTCATCACAAGGGACTTTCTAATGGATATAATGCAAAAAATATACTTTTAGGTTTGAGAACAAAACTACACTTTCTTAGTTAACTGGAGATGAATTTATCCCAGCTCACATTTGGAATTCAGAAAAAACCTTTAGTAATCACCTAGAGCATGCTGCAAGTCTTTTAGACTGTTGTAGCTGAGAACCGGGATGAAAGTTTTGAAATCTGCATTGTGTAGAAAGGGCTTGTTGCTTGTTTGTTTATTGTGCGTCTTTCTCTCTTTATGCCTCCTCTTTGCCTGAAGCTACCATAAGGAACCAGACTTTGCAGTTGCCATTGTCTGGTGAGGTATGTAAAAATAAACATGAGCTAAATGCACATTTATGCGATGTTTAGAAGAGAGGCACTGCAACTCTGCATCTGATTTGACTTCTTCTTTGCGTTCTTTCCTCATGGTTTTTGTCTACAGTCTCTGCTGCAGCCATGGGTAACTCTGCAGTATGGAATCATTTAAAAAACTGAGTCAGCTAAAAGAGGCAATTGGAAAAAAATAAACACTGCTACTCGGAGGCACAGATATTAGTTCTAACTCTTCCACAAACAGTTATCTCTGAAAAAATGACAATTATTTAATTTCACTATAAAATGCAAAAAGAAGTTGGTTAAAGTGTTCTCTAGAATCACGTATCTCAGAATGAGACACTTAAATCAATCATCCCCACCAGTGTACTTGGCATCAGGAGGATGCTGGGATGGGAGCTACCCACACTCTTACAACAGTACCTGGCAGTTAGTGGATCCTCAGTAAATATTGGATAAATGAATAGATGAGTAGCAAGCAATCATTGGTCTCTTTGAAGTTCTCCTAGGTCGAAGAGCTCAATTCAATATTTTTTTAATTTCCTTTTAAGAAACTTCTCATCACATCATCTTTGTATTAAAGTTCACTCATAAAGTGTGTCCAATAAATGTTTGCTGCATTTCTCTTTAGAAGATATCTGAAATCTTATTCTAGAATTCCTACCATCTATTACTAAAGCACCTACAAACTCTAATAGTAGGCTCTGCCAATGTACTTTAAAAATAAAATATTCCTGTAGAAATTTCCAGTTTTAGAAAATTTTACAGACATTTTTTCTTTTTGAGATGAAGTTTCACTCTTTTTGCCCAGGATGGAGTGCAATGGCATGATCTCAGCTCACTGCAACCTCCACCTCCCGAGTAGCTGGGATTACAGGCATGCGCCTCCACTCCCAGCTAATTTCGTATTTTTAGTAGAGACAGGGTTTCACCATGTTGATCGGGCTGGTCTCGTCCTAACCTCAGGTGATCCCCACCTTAGACTCCCAAAATGCTGGGATTACAGATGTGAGCCATCATGCCTGGCCCTTACATGTGTTTTTTCTAAAGAATTATTTTGACATCTATATTGGCTCATAACCATAATAACATTTATTTAAACATTATTTAAGTACTCACTACTATTTTTTTTCATATTTTCCTTTCCAGATACTTTATTCTTTCATCAGTGAGTTTAAGCCAATCATTAAGTAATATTTTCACATTTGGATATATGGTTGGAATATATGTTTTCTTATATGTTTCTGTTATTATTGTACTTAAATGATTGGCTGGATTTAGAATTTCTAGGTTATAGTCTTTCCTGTAAATAGATGTAATTCAATTATCTTTTGGCATTTAGTATTTCAAAGAGAAAATCTGATGACAATTTTATATACCTATGTTTGTCATATTTACATGTTTATTATAGTTCATATATTTATATACCCATATATGGGTGAGCATTATCTCACTCTGTCTAATCTTATCTTTGAGGATAAGAGAACAGTAGTGGGATCTTTATCTTCAAAAATCAACAGTTTTGCTCAGCAATTGCAAACTGGGGAATTACTTTTCATTAATTTTACCTAATATTTGATATATCTTTTTAAAATATATATTTTTTTCTAAATCAAGAAAGTTTTCTATTACTTTGTTGTCTATTGCTCTTCCTCCATTTACTTATTTCCCCTCTCTAAGAATCCTTAGAGAGTTCTTATATCTGCCCTCAGTCACATATCTTTTATTTCATCATGTAAATATACTCATGTTTTCTCTGAGTCTGGGAAGAGTTCCCCCTCTTATCTTCTAATTCTTTCACTCAGCTTTCAGTAATATTTAATGTTGATCACACAATCCTGTGTGTTTTAAATTTGTGAATCATAATTTTCATCTCCAATGAAACATTCCAGATATTAAAGTTTTCCTTTTGCATGATTGCCCACTCTAGAGATATAAAAGCAACATCCTCACAAGTCTTATTAAGAAAACCAATTAGTGACTTTTTAAACTTTATGGTTTCACAGTGAGTAAATGGCAAAGCTACATTTCTGATCCCAAACCCTGAATTCTTAATTCCTATGTTTTACATTCTCTTATTTTAATATCTGTAAGTATGCGATTCTTTCTTTGCTTTTAAAATTAACAAAAAAATACACATCATGTCCAGATGCTCATAGCTTCATTAAATTTGACTGGTTAATGATGAGCCTTTTATATTACATCTAAAAGCTAGGCCTTTTTCCAGTTTAAAAAGGTTTCCTTCTGATTATTCTCTGGTGTATTTGTCTATTTTCTTTTCAAAAAATAGCAGTTGCCCCATTGCCTTTACTCAGAATTCTGGGAGCACTTCCTTGGTTAACATCCATCAGTTGATAAGCTTTTCTGTGGCATAGACCTTGCAGATTGAGGAATTTCATTTTCATGGAGTTAATCACAGGAAATGAAAGTCACACTGCATCCTGGAAAGAGTGCTGTGCTGGAAGGAAATGTATTGTCTTTCTGTAGCCAGTTGGTGGTTGCTAATGAGGCACCTCACCTCTCTGTAAGTCTTGGTGGTCTCCTTTCAAAATGGGGAGAATAATAGTTGCCATATCTGCCCACAAGATCACTGGAAATAAGGCATTGGATAGTGCTGCAGAAATTGAAAAGTACATTTTAAACAATCAGAAATTTTAAAAGCTATTTTTAGTGCTAGATCCAGGACAAAGATCAACACATATAAAATATCATTGCTGGAAAAAAAACAAGAAACAGGCTAAAACAAGTAATCCAGGACCATCGTGTTACAAATGAGAAAGCTAGGGTCTAAAGAATTTAACTGAGTTGCTCATGGCATCTCAGTTAGTAAGAGATATGGAGTAAAACCCTGCAACTCTCCAGCAAAGAGATCTGCGTTATTTTTATTTGTGCTTGAGACACATTTTTCACATAGGAACAATGTGGTAAAAGCCAGGTCACTTGCTGTAAAGCCTCTTTAAGATTTTTCTGAGATTTTTTTAATATGTAGATGTCTCAGATAGTTAATCTGGGGTGTAGGCAGTGAGCCAGCTTGGCTGGATACTACAGGCCCTTCCCTGGTTACTTTATGGTGATTTTTAAAATGGTTCTCCCTACTGAGTGGTAACAACAGCTTCCCCAGGAAAAGTACAATCTTCACAGATGAGCAAGTTCCCTAACTTTTTTTCTGGGATACTCCTGTTAGAGCAAAACTTGAAGTAAAGAAACCAAAAAAAGCAAAATCTTACTCTGTGGAAGACATAATCAAACAACATGATTTTAGTAATATTCTAAGCTATCCCAAATATTATAGCTAGCATTAGAACTAACATTATAGATTCAGATCCAGCACTACAGCAACCCCCCACATAAAAACCTACCTTTTCTTCTTGTCTAAACTCCCAGATGTGCTCCAAGTGATCAGTGTTTCCATTAAAAGTTCAAAAGATGGAATCCAGATGTTTCTTTCAGCTCCATGCCCTTTGACCTCTCATGCATTTACTTGCTCTTGGAGTTTTTGGTCACATGACTCTGAACTTTATGTTCTACCTAAATAACTCTGAAATTTACTCTATGATAATGGAGCATAGGGTTGTTTGGGTTGGGGATCAATTTCATGTCTATGAAGTGTCACTGAAACTTTAAAGTTTTTTTTCTTTCATTTTTTTTTCAAAAGAATGTCTGTGTTTAAGTCATGTTATCACTATTCTATCGGGAATTTTAAGTGCTAAACATTTCAAGTGCCAACTGTTTGACCCACTTTGGCAATAGAAGGTTGCAATGGATGAAGGTACTAGTAGAATATAAATTATCTTTCTTAGTATTACAAATAGAGCATTCATAAACATCACTGTGATAAGGTGGACAAAATGTTCTAAAAAACAAATCACTTTAAAACATATTTCTTGGCTTTCAATAACCAATCAAAAAACCATCTACACTTACAAAACGTAGCAACAAAAATTGCTTTGAAGAAGATAAACAGCTCTCCAGCCTGGACACAAATGTGTAGCTCCTAGCCATATGATGGTAATAGGATCCTTTGAAAATTTAAAACAAAATTGTGTGGAAAATTACACATTCACAGCAGCAACTATTCAATGTGGAAAGTCAGTTGTAATACGTAGTGATAAGTGAAGAATGCGGCATGTGAACTTATTTTTTCTCTAGCTCTATGAGTGATTCCCAAATTGATTAGAAGTAGTTGTTATAAATTTAGATTCCTGCTGTGGAAAATAACAGTAAAGCCATGTTCATTTTTAACATTTTTCAAAGGTCCTTAGAAATGCCATTTTTCATACCATAAATCTGTGGTAGTTGGATGTTGGGTTGCTTTCTCAAAGGAATGTTGAGAGTACAGTTGCAGCTTACTGTGGTCAAGCTTGGTGGAAAGAAAGTGTCACTAATGGGGACCCAAAAGGATTCTCAGAGTATCTGACCAGAGTTGTTTTTGACAAAACCATATTGCTACAACTGAAAAAGGTTAGAGAGAAAAACAGTTATCTGAGACTAAAATGTTTCTTACCAATTACATTTGGCAGGTTTTTACCCTTTAATATTTTGTTCCTGGAAAGGCCTGTTCTGGAAAAAGAGAGATGCTGGCTTATCCATGTAGGGCAGATCCAACTAGGGAAAGCAAAATAGCATCTCAACATTATTCCTCCTCTGAAAATCTAATTATCCACTAAGTCTTCTGATACACAGTTTGTTTGGATGAGAGGCAACTGGTTCTCTGGTTCCCATACCAGTGGGTATGGGAATAGGAAAATCGACCTCCTATTTGTTTCCTGGGGCTAGGAAGATAACTTTGTCACTTGTAAAAATGAAGTGTTTCCCTACATTTCCTATCACCTCTGTTCTAGGTGATGAATATAAATTATAAGATAAAAAAATATTTAGCTATAGTCTTTACAGCTATAAAAACAGTTTTTACAGCACTTTTTAAAAATTTTTAGTGTGATAATTAGGTAAGGTGTAGTCCAACTCAGTTTATCCACATTTCATTTCATCTGGCTCTGTGACATGCATGTATTTCAATGGCATTAACTAATAAATATGGATTAATATAACAAAATTGACAATTGGCAAATGAATCAATTTCGAGTAAGAATATTTCTATAGCTAGTGTTCTACTAGCCAGGTAGTAAAATAAGGCAATTATTTGGTAATTTAGGTACAAGTAGGATTCTACTGGTTAAAGGATGGGAATCAAAATGAGATGCATAATTGATGACATATTTTAATCATTCATTTACTTAATCATTCATTTATTTGACAAATATTTATTAAGTGCCAAAGGATAAAACATGGTTCTTTGCCTTACAGAGCATGTAATGGAGTTAGAATAACTGGATACACATGTAAGATGCCATCTTTATGTGCTTATTGTCAGTTGGATCTGGCAGATTGGCTATCGAATAATTGCTGACTGGCACTAGTAAAATTGCTAAATTGCTATATTTCTGGTTACTTCTATTTTGGCAACTCTAATGGAATTATATAATTGTCACATCAGGAAAAACAGAAATTATTTGAAAATGACTCAAACGTAAAAGTAGACTGATCCATAAATTTATTAATAATTAGACATTATACCCTCATATATTTCTTTTTTTGTTTTGTTTTGTTTTTTGTGAGATGGAGTTTCGCTCTTGTTACCCAGGCTGGAGTGCAATGGTGCAATCTCAGCTCACCGCAACCTCCGCCTCTTGTGTTCAAGCAATTTTCCTGCCTCAGCCTCCTGAGTAGCTGGGGCTACAGGCACGCACCGCCATGCCCAGCTAATTTTTGTATTTTTAGTAGAGACGGGGTTTCACCATGTTGAACAGGATGGTCTTGATCTCTTGACCTCATGATCCACCCACCTCGGCCTCCCAAAGTGCTGGCATTATAGGCATGAGCCACCATGCCCGGCCCATATATTACTTAAAGTAGCAATTCTAACACTGAGTCTACCTCCTGAAGGCCATTATACATTTTCTCAAGAGCTATTTCCGGCTTGGTCAGTGCTTTCATTTTTATTCTTGTGTCTTCTTTTCCCTCTTCTGTCAGACCCTGACTTGCTGTCTTAGACCCTAACATCCTCCTTCATATGGATGTCTTTGTTAATGGTACTGCTGTTGGTATGTTGAGGTGGAGTGGTAGTTTCCACTCAACTTTATTTCACTTTTTCTGCTCTGAATGAAAACTCGGACCACTTGCAACAATTCTGTTCACTGTCTAATAATAAAGAGTCCTTGGGTCACTACAATTCGTTAAGTCACAGAACCAACTCACAAAGTAATTGAAAGATCTAATTGTATCAGAACTCCAAAGCCTGACTTACCTTTAGATTGCCTCTCCACTCTAGCTTGTACCTGCTTAAGGCTGAGAGCCTGCAACAATGAATGTTGAGGGGGGAGGTATTTTTCTTTCTATTGTACTCTGTCTCAGCTTACACAGACAGCTTCTTCCACTCTCCATCTGTGGCTTTTCTTCTACCCGGAGTTGAAGGTAGAGGAGAGAGAGAGTAGAGAGAGGTAAGGGGATAGAAAAATGCTACTTTGCTGAGAAATATCATGCTCTCTGGATCTGGAGGACTGTTAAACTTATTCTTTCCCTGTGGGCACCTATTTACCATATTGAAAGATTCCTTGCTAGAGCTTTTTCTCCTGAAGTGCTCTTGACTCTAGTGGACAAAACTATACTCCAGGTAGTCGCTGAAGCTTCTTCTCAGCTCCTGGACCCTTGTGGGACACTGTGGGCATTGAGTGTCTCATTGCTGCAGAGATCCTATTGGACAGAACCCAATGCAATGCCACACTGGTCTTCTCTTCCACACCTCCCTCATGTGATTCATGGGAAACATGATTGCATCTCTTGTCTTGCTAACTTGGAAAGTGCAGGCCAGTCTCTCCACCACCACCTTTTACCACCAAACTCAGGCAGCCAGCCTTCTCCATATTACATGAGAGGTGCTGGCATTCCTGCGATCACAGAGGGCTCTCTGGATGCCTGAGGCTGCAGTCACACCCCAATTCAACATCCCAAGAGTCAGGCATTAGTCAGGGAGGGACTCAGGTCAAGTGCTAAGTAGTTTCCTGAAACTCTGCTCACTTGGTTTATGTGAGAAAGAGCACCCTCTTCCACTCACCACGGCAAGGGAAGATAAAATGATAACACAGGAAACTTTCTCAAAAAAAAATCCTCCCTACTCTTCTTGCAAATTTCCTCTTTCCTCTATAATCCCTTTTATCTCCTGCATCTGGTTGAGTGGCCAAAGAGTTCTGAAACAGTTTCTGGGATCATTTCTTTTATCAGTCTTTGTAAGTACAGAAGAGGGCTTCCCTCTTTCACCCCTTTGTGCATCATATCTATCAGATTAGGGTCTCGGTGAAGACTGGGGCAGGGAGATTTTCGGCCAGCTTTCATTTGCAGTAGTATTTGGAATATGGGAAATGAGTGATTTAATTTTTCTGATATGTATGAGGGGCTTCCCTTCCTGAATAAAGTTAAGCTGCCACTGATAGAGTCCTGTCCCTTGGAAGTGTACCTCACGTTTAATCCATTTCTCTATCAGATAGGTAGAGATGATTTATTGAACTTTTTAAACCACAGAATTTGAGGTGCATGGCTTCTAGGTGTGGCCCCAAAGCACGCTAATGCCTTAGAAAATCCAGATTCTCTATGTCCAATATGTTCCATGGGCTGCCTCAGAGATTCCCCCGAGTTTAGCAGATCATTTGTCAATAAGTGATCAAAATCCTGTTATGTGTTAAGAGAAAGGGAATGAATTCTAGGCTGAAGTGGCCATAGAAGGCTCTCCTCAGATGGGGCTACTTTTTAGCCATGCTTATAGCTCCAAGTAATGAGTCTCAACCAATTAGCAATCATCCTAGAAGGTCTAAGGGAGGCATTCATGATTGACTCTAGAGTCAACGAAAGCTTCACACCTAAAATTAGCCCAATGTTTAAATTCTTAGATAGAAAAAAAAAAATACAGCTTGGATTTTAAATTTTATACTGTCCTGAACTTAAACACAAGTCACAAGGATTGACCAGGCCAATTCAAAAAATCTTATTCAAGGGGTGTTCAAAAGATCAAATCACTTGTTGATTTCATAAACTGTATAAACTATCTTAACATTGCACAAATACTTTTTGTTAAGACTAGCAATGGACATATCAGGCCTTGCTGCCCTTCCCACATGAAGCAATATAAATTAATTGGTCCCAGCTTGCACCTCTGTTGTCAAATCAACATGGTCTGGCCGCCTTTTGTGAAATGCCAACTAACGGATCAAAGCCTCTGGAGAATGACCCCTATTTTGCCCCAAATATGTGTGGTTTTCTACAAATCCATATCTCTTGCCTCTTTAAATGCCTGTGGGTTATTGTGAGAAGACAGTTCCCATCATTTTTACTTAGGCCCATCTTGTTCCTAATTTGCAGCCTATAAACCATCTGAGTGTTCCACACCCATGAAAGTCATGTTTTAGTGGGTCGTCCAAGTTTCTGCCCAGTGATGTGCACTCTAATTCTAGTGTCCCATCTTCGTTTCCAGTTCCGTCTTCAGCCCAAGTTGGTTCTTTGTGTCTGCCTTAACCTTCCTTACTGTATGAGTCACTGTGCAGACCATCTGCTTCCTAAGAGAAGATGCTAGAAAAGAAAGCATCAGTCAGACATCTCAGCCATATAGAAGCTGAGTTAATATTAATTATTAATATTAACATTAGATTAATATTTTATGGTAAATGTACATACTATTTATCATTTTAGCCATTTATAAGAATACAATACAGTGGCATTAAGTACAATCACAATGTGCTCTAACCATCACCACTATCAATACCCAACACTTTTTCATCATCCCCAACAGAAACTCTGTACCACTAAATAGTAACTCCCTTTTACTCACTTTCTTTAATAACAATGAAAGATACCAGATGGGAGAGGAGACTGTTGAGTCAGGGGCCCTCTTACCACTGCTTAGAAATTCCAATAGTAGACAGTGGATGGGAGAAGAAGAAAATAGACTAAAAATCCAAATGCTTTCTCATGTAGCATGTAAGGAAAAGCTGCAGAAATGTGCCTTACTGTTGATTTAAGTCACTTTCAAGTTTTGGCTAGCTTTTATTTTCTTTCTTCATTTCAAGCAAATTAAATACGAGCAAAAACTGGAGGGACACTCCACCTTGGCACTGACATGGCGGAGAAAGGGGATGTTCTTGACTACCTAACATATGCCTTGATTTCAAGACGAGCTGCAAAAAAGTTTACTTGGGCAGGCAGTGCACTCTAAAGATCCTGGCTCAGGGCAACGGGACCAGATGACAAGTTGATAAAGTCCAGGACTGGCCTCCACCCCTCTCTCTGCCTCTCAGGAATGACCCTCCCACCAGCACGGCTGTGCAAAAGGACAATCCATTTTAACAGGCTGAGTAACTCCAGGGGCTCAACAAAAGCAAATAAGCTCCATGTCCCACAGTAAATCCTCTCTAGCTGAATGATGTCTGGTTCCTTTCTGGAAAGAATGTTCTTCACTGAGTTGCAGTTTGCCAAGGGTCAAATATGACAGAAATAAAGTGTTGCTAATAGTGATTGAAAAGGATTCCTACTGTTTGTGGCCAGTGCTGGGTAGTAGAAAGGCCAAATTTGTGGGCCAGAAAACAGCAGGAGATAGTAAACTTTCCCGGAGACTTACTAAACTTTAAGTCACCTCTGCTCCCTCAGCCATTCCGTCAGCCCTGTTTGGGGGAACCTGATATTATAATTGCTAATCTCAGCAAGGGCCTAATGTGCAACCTGAAGCTTTTTTCAGACTTTGGTGCAATTTGGGTAGAGGGCAAGGCCCACAGACACCAGCGGGATCCACCCCCTCCTCCCAGATTGCCCCACTTGGGTTTCCTCCACACCCTGGCATGCTCTGTAGACGGGTAAATGAGCAGTGCCGGCTCCCAGCTTTCAGGGAAAGAAAATTATTCCTGCTCAAATTCTCTGGGAGTTATTAAAGGTTTAAATGTCACCTCAAAAGAACTCTTTGCTAACCTTTAAGTGAAGGTATCTCCAGGGCTGTTTGGGGCAGGATTTGCCCCCTCCCAGGGAGTCTGGAGAGCCGAGAACATTTGTATATGCATTTCTTCCACCACTCCTTTTCTTTATCTCCTTTCAGGGAATTATTACTGTACCTTCAAAGGGGGAATTTGTGGGACAACTGGCACCTGTTGGACTGGGCGTCCCAATGAAGGTTCTCTTGGGTGAGTGTATAATTTCATTTAATCCTAAATAGCCCCTTTTACCTACTGTTGACAAATTCCCTTTAATCTTAACCGCCACTTACAAGAATATTTACTATCAAAAGGAGACAAATCACTATTTGAATGTGGATTTACTCAAGTCTGAAACTATGACAGTGGCATACAGTAAAATGATAATATGTAAATAACTGGCGACAGATTTATCTTCTGAGAAAGCTGGGCAGAGCAGTGGATTAAAGTCATATGTGATCTACTTTGAGTGGACTCAATTCAGACCCAGCGTTCAGTTATGACCAACAACGCCATTCATTCTGCTTACTTCAATTCATTTGGCCCTAGTTCTCAATGACCCTCTGTTACCAGGCATATACCTCGGATAAGTAGGCCTTGATGTTTACAGCACTTTGGAGAAGAATAAATGCAAACCACACATTATTTATGAGTGTGCACTCTTACCTTAAGGGGGATTTGTCAGGAGTGTGAATACAGGTAGAATAAGTCGATGTGTGTTAGCTCAGACAGCCTGGTTTCCAGAAGCTAAGTAAAAAGAAAGGAGCTAAATAAAATATCACCCCAAGACAACAGCTTTCAATTATTGCCCATGATCCTGAATTCCTCCCATTGAGTCGAAAGGAAATCTATACCAGATGGCATTTTCCTGAATCAGCCAAGTGCACCAGTCATTCCCGCCTCTTAGTGATGGGCAGCAGTGCCAAGGAAGAGCCAGCCTTTCATTTTCTCCCTCTGCTCGCCAGTCACCAAAAGCAACTTTGCTTTCTAGGGATGAGTTTCCTAATTGCACTGAAATGTAATTAGAACAGTTAGAAATGGAGGTCCTTTTTTTCTAAAAAAGCAGAAATCAGGCAAATTGTGCCCTGTGTTCTTTGGCAACAGTGGTCTAATAAGCCTAAGCCAGAAGGGGAAAATATGGAGCACACATTATTTCACTTACATACATGGTGATAAACTTGTAAAATCACTAACAACCCTTGAATGTAAGGAAGTTGGGCATAAAATCAGTGTATTGTAATGCAGCATTAGAATACATTGTATGGAGCCCATTCATATATTATAAGGGAGAGCTGGCCTATGTTAATCAGTCTCCCTTAAATTATCTTGTCCCAAGACACTGAGTCTGAGAATGAAGACAAATATATTCCATTGAAAAAGCCAGAATAGATCTGACACCTCTAACTTGGAAAGTACAATACCTGATATTGGAGTGTTTCTGGGTTTCTTTTAGAAAATTGTTGCCTGTATAATACCCATAGGGTTGGATCCAATGTATTCTTCATTCACAACTGAGTATGGGGAAGTTAATAAAACAGGGATCCTACGTATACTTCCTTTGCCCAGGAAAATATATTCAGGAGAAAAACCCAAATATCTAGTTAATTTAGTCAACTAATTGCTTTTTAATTGTATTTTGACACCATATAGTGTAATTTTATGACTGGATAAATTATTTTATGTTATTTACTATCTTGGCAACTAAAGTTGATCCTATTTTAAGTATGTGAAGATCTGGAACACTTGTTGGTAAATAAAGGGCAGAAAATTTTTTTGCAAAGATTAGTCCCTGATTTGGCGAAGAAGCAGGAAAGTATGGGGATGAGGAAGAAGACAGCAGTAATAAAGTGTGATCAACTGTGAATGACGGATTCCCTTCCAAGCTATGAAACTCTTCCTCAGCATGCTGCGTAAAGACAACCATGTCCCAGGTCACTTTGGTTAGACACAACACCTTGGTGATTCAAATGTACAGCTGTTTGTTGAACTGAAAGTAGAACAAAACATCAATTCAATCCAAGAAGAAACTTGACTGACAGAACAGGCTAAATGTACATGGTCCATGAAAGATTTTTCTGTTTAACTAAATATAGGTATCCAAGGGTGGATGGTTGAGGTAGCCGGAGGCCTCCAGATGGTTACAAAAAGATAATCTATCAATGTTAACTCAGGGCCTCAGTATCTTGAAATAATGGGCTTTGGGTCTTGTTTTTGTATGGTAGCCTCCAGAAAGCATAGACATCTCACTTTATTACTTGAGGGTTCTTTAAAAAAAAAAGTGAATCAAGTATAGTTTCAGTTGCATTATCAACTAAATAGATGATTTAGTTCACTTGTGAACTTAACAATGTATTCATCAAATAACAAAGGAGAGAGTCTTGGAAGAGTGCATATTTGCTGCGTATGTCCACTCAACTGACAACTATGCATGCCTCGATGACCTTCTAAATGGTTGACACTTGAAAATGAATCCTACATTGAAATACATTAAGAAAAAGCTTTAAAACCCATGCCATCTGTGGGTTTGAACTGGGTATAATATCTATTGTTGTCAGAATAATTTGTATGCATCTTCTGGACTCCAAGTTCAGGGAACAAAATGGTATTAATGACACCATTAAAGTAAAATGAGCATCTTGAAGTTCCAGCTTCACCCATAATAAAGTAGCAGAGGGGATTTCTTCCCTCAGTTGCCACTGAGAATCAACAACAACTGATGGCCTTAAGTTAACAAAGCTAATATTTCATCCATGGATACCAGAGTGTTAATGGCTAAATGTGCCAGTGGAGGAAAGGAGCACATATGCAGCTATTTGCCCGACACAACTTCTGCTGTCATGGCCTATTAAAACCAGTTTACATGTGCATGTCAAATTTGATGAATATGTATGTGACCCTTTTCAGAGCCATCACTCATTGGGCTATGGCCCCATGGCAGGAAAAACAGCACCTCTCATTAAACACAGCATGAGTTACAGGCATGTTATGTTAATATTTCTTCAGAACTTTAGGGGGTTTTCTTCTTGTTCTAATAAATCGTGTGAAGAAAATAATTTAAAAGTATAATTGATTTAAATTAAAACCTTTTTCTCATTTTCTTCTTAACTATTTGATTTGGTATGTGGGTTCTGGAAAGTTCTTTCCTCAGGAAGTTGTTGGACATGTTTATGAATGGTGCTTTGTATCACTCATCTGGGACTCCCAAGGTAGGCCCCCTCCTCAGTGGGAAGTTTAGCAAGGCTAAACAGGAGACCTTTCTGTATAGAACTCGAAAACGCAGGAAGGACAGGGCTCCTTTGGGCCATGAATGAATCATCTGTTAACTCACAGTTCTTATCAGTGGGTCTAGTGCACAGTAGATGTTCAACAAATGATAACTACCCTGGTCACTTTTACTATTGTTATTTAAGCTAGAGTTGAAACAATCTTTGTGCTAGGGAAGATAAGAGACTTTCTGAACATGCTTTTCAAAAAATCTAGGGAAAAAAATTAGAGTTTATCTCAAGTAAGTGCACATAATCTATTGATGCAGTAATTCCAAAGATTTGTGCTGAAAATCCTAAAAAACCGAACAAGTCCAATTCTTTCCATATCCCTCCTATTCCCACTTCTGTTGAAGTCTCAAAATATCCTTTTCCGTCTACCCTGCTTCTCTAGCTGTTCCCTGGTGTCTGCTCAATGGTTAAAAGCTGCTTGAGGGCAGGGTGATGCTTGATACTCTTCTGTGGCATCTGAAATATCTAGCTCAGTGTCTGATATACAGTGGGTGCCCCATATCTGTGGTTCCTGCCTCTGCAGAATCAACCAATCTGGAAGGGAAAATACAAAAAGTAATAAGAATAATACAAAAAATTTAAAGTATAGTATAGCAACTACTTACATAATATTGACTTGTAGTAGGTGTTATAAGTAATCTAGAGATGCTTCAAATTATATTAGAGGATGGGCGTAGGTTGCATGCAGATAATATGGCATTTTATATAAGGGACTTGAACATCAACAGGACTTCTGGAACAAATCTCCCTCCCCCTATTGATAAGAGCAACAACTGTGTAAATTGTAGTAGCCTCCAAAATTGATCCCTTAATTCATAGCCCCTTTATACCAAAACATTGAAGAGCATCTTCTCTAAATATGAGTGCTGATGTACTGGATGCTTACTAACCTATGACTCTAAATGCCTGGACAGTTTAGCCACTGTCAAGAGACAGTACCTAGGGAAGAGAGGATTTAGGGGAGGAAAAGAACATCAGTTCAAAAGGAGCTAGCCTGCTGGGAGGCTGCAAGGGCTCCCTAGAGAACTTCAATACAGGAACACTGAAATAAGAGCTTAGAGTTGGGATTCTAATCTTGAATTCTTTTATCTGGCTGTGAGGCCAAGGAATATGTTCATTTTAGATGCCAGTTTCCTTGTTTGCAAATTATTGCCAAGGTCCTCAAGATCTGAACTGTTCTCCACAATAAGTTTCACTCCACTTTTAAAGAATTGGTCTTGGTCTTATGTATTCCTATATACTGTGGTATATCTGAGTCTTAGAAAAGATGATCACATACTTAACCTACCAATCATAAGTCTTTTCTCCCTGTGAAGAGGAGATGGCACGTTCCTGCAATTCTCAAGCAAAGATTACAGAGCTACTCGCATTTCTTTTCCCATTTTCAGCATCATTATTTGCAAGCTTAGAATCTGGAGCTGGGCTGCTTCCTGTGCTATCTGGTTATCCATTAAAATCTCCAGGCAGTACTGAGTATCCCTTTTGAAATTCATCATTGTGATTGCAAGTGTTCAGATTGACCCTAGAAGGTGGAAAACCAAACCATGCAAGAAGTGGGAAGGTACATTTGCCAAAGTAATAGTAGCTAAAGTTCACAGCATATTAAGTTACCATGGACTATGTCTTGTTCTAAGTGCTTTACATTTTTGCTTCTTATTAACTCATTCAATCTGTAAAACTACATCATGAGATAAGTGCTGTTATTATGCTTATTTTAAACAGAAAGAACCAAGAGGCAAAGAGGATTAAAAATGTGTCCAAGGTCACACAGAGCTGGTAAGGGAAGAAGGCTGTATTCAAACTCCGGGCAGTCTGGCTCCAGAATCCTAGCTGATTTTATTGTTTGCCATTCTGCCACAGTTTGTATGAAATTTCTCCTCCCAGGTGTACACCTCCTCTGGATAATAGATTTAGAAGCAGATAGAGTAATGTCCTTTATAATAGAAAGTCACAAACTCAAACAAAAACAAATAGCAAAACAGGCCTAGTTTCTCACCGGAGAAATCTTTTTCTTGCTCCAGCTCTACTGGAGCCAGGTTTTAATAGTGTGGTGTGTGCACCAGAGAAAAGTGGCTTGAAATTTGGAGACTGCTCCCCGTGTGAGGCCAGTCTCATTGGGATTAGCTCTCCAGTCTGAGGTAGGAGGCTGAAGATGCCAGTGGGAATGCTTCAGTGAAACTCTCTCTCCCAGGATTCACGCCATTACTCTTCCCTCACTTGAGAGGCCCCCAGCTGGCTAAGCAGCAGCCTCAATTGCCAAAGCTATCTCCAACTCACTGTATAAATCTAGCACCAGAGCTGCCAACAGACGGTGCTGGATAAAGTCTGTTCTTCTCCCTGCCAACCAAATGGCCCCACAGCATAAGGTTCCAAGTTTTCTCAGTCTCATAAAACTTGGCTGAATGAGGCAGTGGTGCCATGAAATTCGCATTTATCTTGTGCACCTGACACTTCCCATCATGATGATGGAGTGCTTCCCTCACGTTGGAGTGCTTTTGGCTCCTAGGGAGGACAGGAAAGCAGAGTGGAGGTTGGTTGTGGGATAGGCTAATCAAAGCCAGGAAGAAGAGCAAATCCATAGGCATGAAGAATGAAAAACAAGGTATGGGAAGAATGGAAGACTGGGGGCTGGTGGAGCACTGGGACTTAAGATAAAAGAGCATTCCAGGGCCCTTTGTGCTTTTGGGTCATCAGTCATCTCTGCTTTTCAGGGACAACATTTCTGGTGACCTCCAGGCCCTGGCGTGCGGCATCCATGCAGCTGCCCCAGGGAAGCTGATCTCTACTTTCATAGCACATTATTGTGTGCACATTTAGAGCTAGCTAGCAAGAAGATTGACTACAGGGTCTATAGGTTGTTGTAATGAAATGGTTTTGTTGCATTTTGTGTTAAGGTTTTGAATGGGAGAGTGGGTGGGGGAGGCTTTGGAGTTTCAGCTGATTGTGGAAAAAAAAAAAAAAAAAAAGGAAAAAGAAAACTTGTACTCAAGTGAAAGTTCCCTTATCTGCTTCTTTGTTCATCTTGCTTAAAAGTTCTCAAATTTGACCGGGTGCGGTGGCTCAAGCCTGTAATCCCAGCACTTTGGGAGGCCGAGGCGGGTGGATCATGAGGTCAAGAGATCAAGACCATCCTGGTCAACATGGTGAAACCCCGTCTCTACTAAAAAAAAAAAAATACAAAAAATTAGCTGGGCATGGTGGCGCGTACCTGTAGTCCCAGCTGCTCAGGAGGCTGAGGCAGGAGAATTGCCTGAACCCAGGAGGCGGAGGTTGCGGTGAGCTGAGATCGCGCCATTGCACTCCAGCCTGGGTAACAAGAGCGAAACTCCGTCTCAAAAAAAAAAAAAAAAAAAAAACTCTAAAAAAAAAAAAAAAAAAAAAAAAAAAAAAAAAGTTCTCAAATTTGTTTTAGTTAATAGAAAAAAAATAAATAAAGAAAAAAGGCTTAGTGGCTAAAGAGCTTGAACTATACAGAGAGGTCTATGTTCAAATCCCAGATCAACCATTTACTCGTGGCCAAAGTTCTGAGTCTTTCTTTGCCTCTCTTTCCTCATTGATAAACTAAGGATATTTGAAGGAGTATTTCATAGAGTTGTTTTGAGGTTAAATGAGATAATGTGTGCTATGTACTTGGTGCAGGTGCCTTGTAGGTGACATAGGTGTAGGTTAACACCTGACCTCAGGACTTTGGGGGGATGATTCAGGGTTTTAGAACCATGAATGTCAATTCTCTCAGTTATAACTCCACCATGGAAATTATTGCCTAATGTGTATCTATTTTTTAATGTCTTAAGATTCGTAATGTCAGAATAATGGTTGTAGTTAGGGTTGGTAGAAAGCCACCCTTTAAAACAATTATATATTTTGTCTATTGTTCTCTTATCTCTTAGTCAGATTTTTCCCTACTAGATCTGAATTTTTGAGGATCAAATTCCACAACTCCCTCAACTCTTTGCCCCTTCTGAGAGACAAAATGTGAAGTAGGCATTATGATATTCTTTTTCACTTAGAGGAACTGGCCTGGATTCGCCCAATATGACTACATGAAGGATGGGCTTAAAGTTTCCTGTGTGCTTGGAAACCTAGGGCCATGCAACATTCCTGTGGTCAATGAAGATTTGTTAGCTATACTTTGACTACTACCAGCCTGATTTAAAGCCAGGTATGGTGGCTCATGCCTATAACCCTTCTAGGTTTTATTAGCAGCAGTAAAGAAAGGTGCCTTTTTTTGGTAAGACAGCCAAAGTTAAGAAATTGAAGATTGATTTTGAAAGTGAATTGTTAACTCGAATCATTCATTCATTTATTCACTTTTTATCAAATATCTATTGTGTGCCAATTCATGTTAGATATGATTCTGTTTAATTTTTACATTGCTTACATCTTCCAGAAAAAAAGCATGTGTGCATGTATGTGTGTGTGTGTGTATGTGTGTATAAAAGACATTTAACTTTATATGTATGTGTATATATATACATAGACATATATGCACATATTTATAAATGTATATGTGTGTATATATGTATATGTGTGTATAAATACATGCATATATGTATGTATATATGTGTATATATATGTATACACATTATATGTATATGTATATATACATATACAAATAAAGTTCAATGTTACAGTTTCTGAACTGGTTCCATGAGTACAAATAAATAAATAAGCATACAAATAAACAAATGAATAAAAACTGTCATACTGGATTTCTAAGTTCCATATTTTTTTAATGAAACAGGACTAACGTGGCAAGCAAATCTTTTCTGAAATATATGTGCTAACAATTACTTGTCTATTTCCTCATTGTTTAGGAGAGTCTTCTCTTATCTTTAAAAAGAATAAAAAATGAAGCCAACATTACTTGGAAAAAGAATAAACAAAATCTGTCATGAGGACCACAGGGATAAATGACACAAACCAGCCATTTCTTTGAGAGTCGGGAAGTATCTAGTTTATACAATAAGCGGATCTACCAATAAAAGACAATTGGTGTTGAAATATAGAGATGAGGAAAGTCCTCATGTTTCAAGCTTCAAAGTTATTCCAAAGAAGTCCTCCCTTTACAAATGTCATATTGAGATGACGTATTATATGCTTACCAGAATAAACTAAAAGAACAGCAGTTCAAAGGTATTTTACTCCCGAAATATATGTAAAGGTTTTGCATGTGTGTGAGTACATATGTATGTTTGTATATTTTTAAACATATATTCATATGTACATAAATATATACATTAATGATACATTTAGACAATCTATATCACTAGACATAAACATCATTCAGTTTCATTCATTTTATAATTTTTAAGCCTTTCTTAATTCAAATCTAGAGCATAAATTATAATAAAAGGTAGAATTTATACTAGTATTAAGAAATCAATTTAGAATATGCCTTTGTGGTTAAAGCGAGAAGAGTTAGTAATTATTTATGAATCCTTTCTTAAGAGAATGAACACTTATTGCTGCTCTCATGAATTAGACTGATTTCAAACAAAAACCTGTTAGAAGATTAATGAAAGAAAATGCCCCATTTATAAGAATAATGAATAAGATAAAATACCAAGGAATAAACAGAACAATAAATGAGCCAGTCCCATATGAAGAAACATTTTAAATATTACTAACAGCTTCATAAAAGACTTAAACTAAAAGGCATGACATGTTCTTGGATAGAAAGATTCAAAATCATAAAGATATAAAATTTCTCTAAGTTAATTTCTATATTTAATGTGACCCCAATAAAGCTAATATTTTAAGCTGACAATCTGATTCTCAAGCTTGTAAGAAAAAAGAATAAACAAAAATAACAATTAAAAGTGTGAAAACAAAGAAGCATGAGGACAGATTAGCCCTCCCAGATGTTAAACCTAAAGACCCAAAAATCAAATAGTGTGGTGTTGGAGTATAAATAGACAAACAAATGAGCTAAATGGAATTTGGAGTAAACAGTGCAAACATTTATGGAATTTAATAAATGGTTAAAGTGGCATCTTAAATCGGTGAGGAAAAGGAGATAGATACAATAAATTATGTTAGAGCAATTGGAAAGCCAAATGAAAAAAATAATTTTGACATATAATTCGAATTTTACACCAAGATAAATTCTAAATTGATTGAAGATTCAAATAATAATAAAGCCATAAAAATTCAAAAAGAAACATGAAGAAATTCCTTCATAATCTTAGAGGAGGAATTTGTTACTATAACTCAAACAAAATCTGTAAGTATAAAAGATACTGCTAGTTTTGATTATATAATATACTAAGAAATTGATTTAGGACAATGGAATAAAATACCTAGAAATGAAAGACTTGTATGCTAAAAACTGCCAAACGTTGATGAAAGAAGTTAAAGAAAACCTAAAGAAATGGAAATATACCTTGTGTTCAAGAGTGAAAGACAATATTATTCAGACAGCAATATTCTCCAAAGCCATCTACAGATTCAGTGGAATCCCTTTCAAAATTCCAATAGCCTGTTATTTGCAGAAATGAAAAAATGGCAATCCTCAAATTTGTTTTAAATTACAAGGGACCCTAAATAACCCAAAAAGTATTGAAAAAGAACAATGTTGGAGGACAAATATGTTATCAATTTCAAAACTTTCTATAAACTCTAGTAATCAAAACAGTGTGATACTGGCAAACGGATAAACATGTATCCTTTTATTAGTTTATTCATGGTTTATTTTATTGGCTTAAATTCAATCAGTTTATTGGTTTATTCATGGAAAAACCAATTGAACATTATTGAGAGTCCAGAAATAAATTCATAAATATATGGCCAGCTTATTACAAATTGATATATAATAATTATACATACATAGTGATGTTTTGATATATACGATGTATAGTGATCAAATCAGGGTAATTAGTACATCCGTCATCTCAAACATTTATCACTTTTTTGTCTTAGGAATATTCAGGATGCTACTTCTGGCTACTTAAAACTATTATATTATGGTTAACTTAGGTATCCTATCACTGTAGTATGTCTGTAACACTAAAACATTCCTTCTACCTACCTGTAATTTTATATCTTTTAACAAATGTCTCCCTATCATCTTTTACTTCTCTTTGTCCTTCTCAGCCTCTGGTACCTTCTATTTTTACTTCTATGAGATATACTTTTTTTTTTTTAGTTTCCTCATGAGTGAGAATATGCAGTCTTTAACTTTCTGTTCCTTGCTTATATCACTTAACGTAATGTCCTCCAGTTCCATCCATGTTTCTGTTAATGACAGGATTTCACTTTTTCAATGGCTGAATACTATTTCATTGTAAGAATATACACCTTTTTCTTTTTTTCTTTTTACCCATTTATCTGTTGTTGGACACATAGGTTGATTCCATATCTTGGCTATTGTGACTAGTGTTGCAATAAACATGTGGGTGCAGATTTTACTTTGATATATTCATTTCCTTTCCTTTGTATAAATTCCCAGGAGTGGAATTCCCGGATCATATGGTAGTTCTATTTGTAGTATTTTGGAGAACCTCCCTACTGTTGTTTAGTGGCTGTACTAGTTCACTTTCCCACCAATAATGCATATGAGTTTCCTTTTCTTTACACCTTTTCCAGCACTTGTTATTTATTTATTTTTTTGTCTTTTTGATAGGAGTCATCCTAACTGGGATGAAATGATACCACATAGTGGTATTAATTTGCATTTCCCTGATGATTAGTGATGTTGAGCACTTTTTCGTAATTTATTTATTGGCCATTTGTATGTCTTCTTCTGTGAAATGTCTGTTCAAATAATTTACCCATTTTTTTCACTCTTTGATTGTTTGCTTTGCTGTGCAGAGCTTTATAGTTTTATATAATTCCATTTGTTTATTTTTACTTTCATTGCCTATGCTTTTAGGTCTTGCTCATAAAATCTTTTTTCAGATCAATGTCCTGATGTGCTTTCCATGTATTTTTTTCTAGTAGTTTTATAGTTTCAGGTTCTACATTTAGGTCTTTAATCTATTGTGAGTTGATTTTTTTATATAGGGTGAGAGGTGGGGTCTAGCTTTCATTCATCTGCATATGGATATTCAGTTTTCTCAGCACCATTTATTGGGGAGCCTGTCTTTTCCCTAATGTTCTTGGTGTCTTTGTCAAAAATCAGTTGATTGTAGACACATAGATCAATTTCTAGGATTCATATCCTGTTTCATTGGTCTATGTGTCTGTTTTATGGCAGTACTACACTGTTTTGGTTACTATAGCTTTGTAGCATATTTTGAAGTTTGGTAGTATAATGTTTCCAGTTGTATTCTTTTTGCTCAGGGTTGTTTTAGCTATCTGAGGTATTTTGTGGTTCTACAGAAATTTAATTTTTGTTTTCATTCCTGTGAAGAATGTCATTGATATTCTCATAGGGATTGCACTGAATCTGTAGATTGCTTTGGGGAGTATGGTCATTCTAGCAACATTAATTTTTCTGCTGCATGAGCATGGGATATATTTCCATTTGTTTGTATCCTCTTCAATTTATTTCATCATTGTTTTATATTTTTTCTTGTAGAAGTCTTTCACCTCCTTGGTTAAATTTATTTCTAGGTATTTTATTTTCCATAGCTGTTGT
The DNA here is from genome assembly GCF_001604975.1 of Cebus imitator. Lineage (NCBI taxonomy): Eukaryota > Metazoa > Chordata > Mammalia > Primates > Cebidae > Cebus > Cebus imitator. The sequence goes on along the minus strand of NW_016107338.1, from coordinate 6,567,921 downwards.
AGATGGTATTGCCTTCTTGATTTCTTTTTCAGCTAGTTTAGTTTTCATTATAAAATTTCTACTATTTTTGTATGTGTATTTTGTATCCTGCAACTTTACTGAATTTATCAGTTCTAAGAGTTTTGTTAGAGTTTTTAGGTTTTTCTATATATAGGATCATGTCATCTGCAAATAGACAATTTGACTTCCTCCTTTCCAATTTAGATGCCCTTTATTTTTTTCTCTTGCCTGGACTTCCAGTAATAGGTTGAATAAGAGTGCTAAGAGTGGACATCCTTCTCTTGTTCTGGGTTTTATAGGAAAAGCTTTTCTCTGTTCAGTAGGATGTTAGCTGTGGATTTGTCATGTATGGCCTTTATTGTGCTGAGATTATTTCCTTCTATACCTAATTTATTGACCATTCTTATCATGAAAAGCTGCTGAATTTTATCAAATGCTTTCTCTGCATCTATTAAGATAATCATATAACTTTTGTCCTTCCTTCTGTTGATGTATAATTTTTTTAATTTGCATAAATTGAACTATCCTTACATCCCTGGAATAAATCTCACTTGATTATGATGTATTATCTTTTTGATGTGCTGTTGGATTTGGTTTGCTAGTATTTTGTTGAGGATTTTTGCAACTGTGTTCATCAGATACATTGGTCTGTAGTTTTCTTTTTTTTCTGTTGTATCCTTGTCTTGTTTTCATATTAGGGTTATGCTAGCCTTGGTGAATTAGGAGGAGCTCACTCCACTTCAATTGATTTTTGACAAGGTAGCCAAAATTTATCAATTCAGGAAGAATTGTCTCAAGCAAATGGTGCTGGATCTACATGTGAAAGAATGAAGTTGGACCCCTACCTTATATCAGATAAAAATTTAACTCAAAATTGATCAATGACCAAAATTAAGAATCAAAACTAGAAGAAAACATAGGGAAAATATAGATTTTTTTTTTTGCTTCAAACACAACATTAAGGAAGATAAAAGACAACCTACAGGATGGGAGCAAATATTTGTAAATCATTTATATGATAAGGATCTAGTATCTAAAAAAAGACAACTCCTACAGCTCATCAACAAAAAGACAACCCAACAAAAAAAATGGGCAAAATATTTGAATAAACATTTCTCCAAAAAAGGTATACAGTACAAATAGCAAACAACACATGAAAAGATGCTCAACATCATTAGTCATCAGGGAAATGCAAACCAAAACCATGAGATACTATTAGGAAAAAAAAAAAGTGTTGGTGAAGGTGTGGAGTAATTGAAATGGTGGTGGTAGAAATGTAAAATGGTGCAGCCACAGTGAAAAACAGTTTGGTAGTTCCTCAAAAATTTAAACAAATGTCCATCAATGGATGAGTGGAAAACCAAAATGTGGTACATACATATAATAGAATATTAGCCAGAAAAAGGGATGAAGTAGTGAGTACTGACACATTCTGGCACATAGATGAACCTCAAAAACATTACACCAAATACAAGAATCCGGAAGCAAAGGTCGCATATTGTAGAATTCCGTATATATAAAACATCTAGAATAGGGAAATCCATAGAGACAAAAATCAGATTGGTGGATACCAGGTTCTGAAAGGACAAGGGAATAGGGAGTGACTGCATAATGGGTGTGAGGTTTGTTTTTGGTTTGATGATAGTCTGTTAGGACTGGATGGAGGTGGTGGTTATATAATGTGGATTTATTAAGTGCCACTGAATTATACATATAAATCTGATGTTACTTAAGTTTCACATCTATAAAAAGGTTTTAACAAAACAAATCAGCATAAAGTGTGAACTTCAGTTTATAATAATGCATTAACATTGATTCATTAATTATGACAAATGGGCCACACTAATGTAAGATGTTAATAATAGGGGAAACCAAGTATGGGGTATATGGGGATTCTTCACTGTTCACAGAATTTTTCTGGAAATGTAAAACTATATTAAAATATTTTTAAAGATGAAAATTTTTTTAAAAATGAAAAAAATGACAAACTCAGAAAAATGTATCTGCAACTCATGACAAAGCAAAGGCTAATTTTCTTAATTTTAAGGACTCCTGAAATTAAGAGAATGTTCACACATCCAATAGGAAAATGGAAAAGAAAAGTTTATCAGAAGTAAGACAGAGAGTTCATCAAAATGTCTTGTTTAAGCATATGAAGAGATGTTTAACTTCTTTCATAAAAAGAAACAAGGGTACATTTAAAGTGACCTATTGTAACATTGTCACCCACCAGAATGACAAAAATCTGAAAGTTTGATAACATACTCTTTTGTAAGGCTGTGTACAAACATCCATTCATAACGATATGTATATAAATTGGTATAACTCTATGAAGGATAATATATCAATATCTGTCAAAATTACAAATGAATATACTCACTAACAATTTCACTTGCAGTAATCTATCTTACAGATACACTACATACATAAGAAATGACATACATACAAGTTTATTCATTTCAGTGGTGTTTTGAATAGTAAAAGACTGGAAAAAAATTCTGAAATTCTATTGGGGCCGAACAAATATTATTTATGCTACATTCATATAATTACATACGATATGGCTTCAAAAAAGAATGAAGTAACTCTCTATGTACCAGCACAAAATAATTCTGAGATTTAATGTTAAGTGAAAACGGTAGAACAGTATGTATGAATGCTATTATTTTCTGTAAAAAAAAAAAAAGGAGATTGAAAAACTACAAATATATTTTCATTCATTTCTGTACGAAACAAGAAACTCTAAAAGATATTCAATAACAGTGGTTATATCCTGAAAGAGGAGGAGTATTCTTTGGGTGAGTAGTGAGGCACTGGGTGGATTGAATTAAAGGAATGCATTTTATTAAGTACTTAAAAAATGTGAACCGTGTGAAAGTATGACCTATTTAAAGTTAAACTAAAGAATACTTAAGTGACCGAGTCAGAAAGAATTTGTAATGTGCAGATTGGTGTAGGCTTTCTTAAAAGAAGACATGCAACAAAGCCATTGTTTCTGAGGCTTCTTGTTAAAACAAGCCACAGACTTCCATGTATATGAAAATTGTTATGGCAGTCAAAAGTGCCCCAACACTTTGTAGTCTTTGATCTTGAAAGCAAAACCATTGGTTTTTCAGGGAGTGTTGCTGGGTTGGTCTCATCATTCAGATGGGTCTTGCCTTCCTCATACTCTGCCTCTGGCTCTTCCTCCAGTGCCCAGAACAATGCTTGACACCAACTCAGTGCTAATTAGTATTTATTGAATGATTAAATTTAGGAAGAGTCTATCACTGTGTAAGTGGCTTCAGTCATAAATATTGAGTTAATATTTATGATTGATGGTCCAAGGGGAATGAGAATTTCTTTTTAAATGAAATGTCCACTTTAACTTGACAATGGTTTGGAACCTAAAATCAGAAAGAACATTTTTTTAATCCATCTGGAAATCAGGTGAAGCTTCCTGGGTCAGTTTTATTTTTATTTATTTTTATTTTTTAAAGTTGCAGTCTCCCTATGTTGCCGAGGCTGGTCTTGAACTCCTGGTCTCAAGCAATCCTTCTGTTTTGGCCACCTAAAGTGCAGGGATTGCAGACATGAGACACTGCACCCAGCCTTCAGTCAATTTTAGAAAATACTTTCTATCACAAACTCACCAAAAAACAAAAATCAGTTTTCTTCCCAGAAGAATGGGGAGAACTACTTGCGTGTTTTTTCTATATTCTTTTCAGTGTGCCATATCTTGAAGATATTGAAAGTGTCTTGGTGGAGGAGCAAGTGAAGAAGGGTTGCTTCTACTGGGTGACTTTTACCCCTGAATAGAGATATCTTATTTTTTTAAAAAATTAACATTTAAACAATTTTTCATGTGTTTTTCAAGCCTTGGGAATTCTGAATATACTGTATCAAAATATAAAATTAGAACGAGAACAGGAAAAACAGCCTTCAGATTTCCAAAATGAGAGTAAAAAATAGAAGAAAAAGAAATGTGTCCTTATACAAAAATTAACTCAAGATGGATTAAAGACTTAAATGTAAAACCCAAAAGCATAATAACCCTAGAAGAAAACCTAGGACATAGGCAGGGGCGAAAACTTCATGACTAAAACTCCAAAAGCAATTGCAACAAAAGCCAAAATTGACAAATGGGATGAAATTAAAGAGCTTCTGCACAGGAAAAGAAACCGTCACAGAATGAACAGGAAACCTACGGAATGGGAGAAAATGTTTGCAATCTACCCATCTGACAAAAGTCTAATATATAGAATCTACAAGGAGCTTAAATAGATTGCCAAGAAAAAACAACCCCATCAAAAAGTGGGTAAAGGATATGAACAAACACTTCTCAAAAGAAAACATTTATGTGGCCCAAAAACATATGAAGAAAAGGTCATCATCACTGGTCATTAGAGAAAAGCGAATCAAAACCACAATGAGATACCATCTCATGCCAGTTAAAATGGCAATTATTAAAAAATCAGGAAACAACAGATGCTGGCGAGGCTGTGGAGAAATAGAAACACTATTACACTATTGTTGGGTGTAGAAATTAGGTCAACCATTGTAGAAGACAGTGTGGCGATTCCTCAAGGATCTAGAACCAGAAATACCATTTGACCCAGCAATCCTATTACTGGATATATACCCAAAGGATTATAAATCATTCTGCTATAAAGACACATGTACTCATATGTTTATTGCAGCACTATTTACAATAGCAAACACTTGGAACCAACCCAAATGCCCATCGATGATAAACTGGATAAAGAAAATGTGGCACATATATTCCATTGAATACTATGCAACCAAAAAAAAGAATGAGTTCATATTTTTTGCAGGGACATGATGAAGCTGGAAGCCATCATTCTCAGCAAACTAACACAGAAACAGAAAACCAAACACTGCATGTTCTCACTCGTAAGTGGAAGTTGAACAATAAGAACGTGGATACAGGGAGGGGAACAACACACCCTGGGGCCTGTCAGGGAGTGGGGACAGGGGGAGGGAGAGCATTAGAACAAATACATAATACATGTGGGGCTTAAAACCTAGATAATGGGCTGACAGGAGCAACAACCACCATAGCACATGTATACCTATGTAACCTGTACGTTCTGAACATATATCCCCAAACTTAAAAGTAAAATATTTTTAAAGTGTGTTTGAACTTGGTTTACAATTTCAATTTTAAACATCTATAAATGTAATGCATAAGTCTCTCCATTGTCAATTGCCAAGAAACTACCTTTGGATTTGATATTTAAGCCTGGAGACTTACAATTTACCACTAGGTTAAGAGATGGCTGGAAATATTTTTATGATAATTTGCTTATATCAATTATTTTCTCTAATGCCTTGCTGTTTTGTAGATGAAGGGTTTTGCAAAATATTCTACTTTGGGGTGAAAAGACATCTTAAGCAGCATGTTTGTCAATGGGAAAAGACTTCTCTTTCCTTCTCAGAAGGGATTTTATAGGTATGATGAAAAAGTTCTAGGTGGGATATCTGTGTCCAGGTATCACCTGGGTCTGTGAGGCAATAATGCAATGAAGTTAACTTTCTAGGGAAATTCAGCTAATTTCATGAACCCTCAACTCACTTAGGGCTTACAGGGATGGAGAAATGACTATTAAGTATCTGCACCCCTGGTATCTACTTACATAGAAAAAAAATGTCAGTTAAAATATGTTAAACCAATTTTTCAGGTAATGTCAAAATCCCAGCAACATTGACAAGTGGGTAGAAATCATTCATCTTGACAAGTGATTATGTAGATTAGGAAAGATGCAGGAAGTGTACTACATGGCTAAGGAATGGGGACTGAGAATAAATCCCCTGTTGACATAATGAATATCATGGCAGGTATGTTCTGTTCTGGGTTAACCTCTCGGAACTTCCATTGAGGCCACAGTCAGTCACACAAAGATGACAAAGATGGGAAAAGTATGAGAAATGCTTTCAAGTTCCAGGTATTTGGGTCCCCAGAAAAGTTCCAAAACATGTAAGATTTTCAGGTCTCCTAAATGGATATCATAGTCTCCTAGATGTTTAGGCTCTTAAAACTCAGATCTCAATCAGACCTTCTGAACTATTTCATTCCGGTCATTATTTATGTTCTTATGTCTACATTGAAACATAGTTTGGAGCTATAAAGTAGATTATATTTGTTTGCCACCTCGACTTTGAAATTTATCCACTACTCTCACCTTCATTATGTCTGCCCTCTGGATCCCAGGAGAATTTGTGACTGTGCACTTTGATATTGTCCCATCATATTTTCTGAGCATTTTTCCTATCTCTTTGGTGCGATAATGAGCTTTTCCAGGGTAGAGCCTCTGTCTAGCACTTTCTGTGTCCACCCAATTCTTGACCCAGGGCTCTGTATACCATGGACCTGGGCACACAGTCAGCATTTTAGATGATGGCTGACCACAATGACGTTTTACAAATATCTGCATTTAGGAATGTGTTATGAGCAACGTTTCAGCAATAGAGCCAAATAACTCCTGTGAACCAGAAATTTTATGTCTCACACTTGTCTTTTCAACAAGTTGTATATTTATGTGTGGAAATGTATGCTATTTGTTGCCACCAATCAAAGGAACAGACTTTGTATAATTTCCCACATTGGACAATTTAAAAGTGATTGTGAAGCAAAATGAATGATGAGTGAAATCAGGATTTAATTTTCTACATGATTCTTTTTTGGAGACAGAGTTTTGTTCTTTATGCCCGGGCTGGAGTGCAGTGGCATCTTGGCTACCTGCAATCTTTACCTCCTGGGCTCAAGTGGTTCTCCTGCCTCAGCCTCCTGAGTAGCTGAGATTACAGGTACCTACCACCATGCCTGGCTAATTTTTGTATTTTTAGTAGAGACAGGATTTCACCACGTTGGCCAGGCTGGTCTCAAACATCTGACCTCAGGTGATCTGCCGCCTCAGCCTCCCAAAGTGCTGGGATTACAGGCATGAACCACCTTGCTGGGCCTACATAACTTTTTTAAATGACAGAGAAAGAAAAAACTAAGAAAACAGTATACTGCCAGTTCCTTTGGGAATGTCCCTAACACCCAAGTACCTGAGAGTGCATAGTAAGGTTCATAAAACGCTTCTTTTCTCCAGAGTCCCTGTTATTTAATACTAGCTTGAGTTCAGTGATGAGCTTCTGGGGGTCCTAGAACCTTCAGAAAGCATTTGCAAAACTTTGTGTTTACACACACTTTACTAAGGAAGGGCAAGAACTTTCATACCATAGTTCCACAGGGGTCAGTGACCCCAAAATATTAAAAGGACCAATTTAGAATCTTATGAATAATTTCAGATGGATCTCATCATTGAATTGTATATGGATTATAATAAATATTTCAAGTTATTCATTTATTTTAGCCCACACTCACAAGGTATATACTTCCAGATGCCAGGCACCGTCCTTGATGCTGAGAAGATAAGAACAATAAGCTCATAGAACGAGAATTAGAAGCATTTCCCAAGTAAAGAACACCAAACAGAATTAGGCCAAGGTGACTCTCCTTTAAGTTTTCTGGCACTGATCTGACACTTTGTTCTTTTGAAAGCTGGTAATCACTACAAGTATATATTTTTAATTGAGTTACCATAATAACTATAAATCACTTCAATTAACATTAACTTCTATTGTGGCAGATATAATTAAGAATACATATGTGACTGTTTCTGCCTTTTGTAATGAGCTTTCATAGTAATCACTATTGGTACTACAGTATTAAGTATAATTACTAAGTAATCTACTAGAACCCAGAATTACTTTATAATTATATGATATTTTCCTAAGCATGTAGCATGTAGTTACTTTGAAAGTAAAGCATAAGAGTGACATGTTAGCAATCCATTAGGTAATTGGTGAAATTTTGCTAATAAAAGTGAGTTAGCATTCATAAATGCTAGAAATTTGAATTCCAAAATAAAGCCAGTGATTCATTCAGCCACCTTTTTGAAAGGGAAGACACCTTATTTTAAAACCCTAATTCCAAGGGGGAAAATTATCTGAACACACATATCATGGTTTTAGAGTCCAAAAGTAAAGCAGATGGCACTGTCTATATTGAACGTAAGTGTGTGTTTAATATGCTAGAATGAGATTTTGAAAAACAGTTATAACTTTTTCCGCAGCTCGTTTTTTGGCAGATACCTCTAAAAGTTTCTAATAGAGGCTTTGGGATATATTTTTAAAAAAAATTATTTTCAGCTAAAAAAATGTATTTTCTGGCAGAGGCAGAAGTCACATTAAATTCTAAAAAGTTGAGGGGCGGGTGATTCTGTTTTCTCAAGATCTGTGACTTGTTACTTAACAAAGAACCCATTGTAAAATTTCCAAAAACACTGTAGCAATCTATAAGGCAGAAAGAAAATATAGCACATAACAATGATCCAAATTTTTAGAAGCATAGAGAATTAGAAAACAAATAATAAAGTGTATTGATTACCTAGGGCTGCTATGACAAATTATAATAAATTTGGTGCCTTGAAACCACAATTTATTCTTTCACAGTTCTGGAGACCAGAAGTAAAAGAAATCAAAGTGTTGGCCAGGTGGGTTCCTTTTTAGAGGCTCTCTGGGAGAATCTGTCCATGCCCCCCTACCAGCTTCTACTGGCTATTAGCAATCCTTAATGCTCTTTGACTTGTAGATATTACAATAGTCCCTGACTCCATCTCCACTTGGCCTCTTCCCTATGTCTGTGTCTTCCTTTCTGTCTCCTATCTAGACATGTTTTCTTGGATTTAGGGCCCACCATAATCTAGAGTGTAATCATATCTAGGAAGACCTTTAGTCCAAAAAAGGTTACATTCTGAGGTTCCAGGTGGACATATGTTGTGGGAGATACACCCAGTTACTACATAAGGTATGAATGTATGTGTAACATTTCAAAAGGAGTCAGAGCCGTGAGCTGTCCAAATGAAGCCAGAACCTTAGAAAGAGAGACCTTAGACCTGGAAATGATCTCTGGAGAAAAGTAGGACTCCTCCTTCCATTTGACTTGTAGGAAAATGTCACTACTTAAGAGAAGAAAAACAAGGAATGTCAAGAAAACTAAATGGTTTAACAAGTCATATCATCCAGGAAGTGACCAAAGAGTCACAATATGTGTCACTGGCTTCCCAAATAAGTTTTTTTTTTTTTTTTTTCACTCTACTTCATTCAGAGAAAGAAGGACTTAAAGGGTACCTTAAGGGGTAGGTAAAGAGGAAAGAAGAGAAGAAATCTGAGGCTAAGACAGAAGAAGAAAAATGGGCTATATTTGGTGGAATTCCTTGTGTCTGACCACTTTAACATCTCAGTGAGGTTGTAACTCCTGCTTTATTTTATCCACTGAACTGTCACCTTTGCCTATACTCATTTTATCACTGCCCATCCAGCCCTGAGAACAGTGTTAAATAAATATTTTTGAGTTGTAATGAACTAAATTGATTCAATTATAGGTGGGTGCCTTGGGACTCTGCCTAGGTTAGGTTAATATGTGCATAATTTATTTATCAGGGGATTTGTTTTGAAAGCATGTCTATCTCAGTTTCAGAGTTCAGCAACGTTGATTAATTAATTGAACATTTTGAAACATACTTGAACCCTTTCAAGAACAGATAGAGGGCTCTTGCTGCCGCTAGAGATGTAGTGGCTCACACCTGTAATCCCAGCACTTTAGGAGGCCCAGGCAGGCAGGTTACTTGAGATCAAGACCAGCCTGGCCAATATTGTGAAACTCCATCTCTACTAAAAATACGAAAATTAGTTGGGTGTGGTGGTGGGTGCCTGTAATCCAAGCTACTGAAGAGGCTGAGGCTAGAAAATCGCTTGAACCTGGGGAACATGGGAAGCAGAGGTTGCAGTGAGCCAAGATTGCACCGCTGTGCTCCAGCCTAGGCAACAGAGCCAGGCTCCATCTCAAAAAAAAAAAAAAAGAACACATGTATGGAATCCAAGATAGTAAGCAGGGAAAATATTGGAGGCTCGTAAGTCAGATTGTCTCTATTGCAACTACTGAACAATGCTGCTATAACAAGACAGAAGCCATAGACTGTACCTAAGCCAATGGATGTGGTTGTATTTCAGTGTAACTTTGTTTACAAGGATAGGCGGTGAACCTGATCAGGTCCATGGACTGTAGTTTGCCAAATTATGTGGTGGAATACTTTTAAAATTTTTCAGTAAATAGTATCTCCAGTCCCTTAGCTGTGCTCAAACCACTGACATGATCTTTTTCTCCTTCACTGGCCATAGCTAGGCAATCCCTGCCTGTTATTGAGCACATTAGTTCTACTCCTACAACCAACTTCTTGGTTCAGAAAAGTCCCCATTATTCTGACTCTTCCTTGGGAATCTCTCTTGCTCTCTTGTTTTTTGGTTTTTCCTCCTTTAACATCTTTTGCAAACCATGAGTGGAGTTACCCTTCTAAAATATTTCTCAAACACTGCATTTGGTAAGTGAGATTCCATGGAGTACTGTATGTTCAAGCTGTGAAGTGCTAGAAAAATATCAGTAACGTAGTCTATGGTAGTAGGGATAAACAAAACAAAACAGAGAATAATATTCAGGCCAGTTAGCCTGTCATTCTTGACTTTCAAAAGCCTGGCTGTAGCTTAATACAAGTCAATTCAACAGACATGCATTGAGCAGGTAGAAAAGTGTTGAAGAGGGTGTGTTCTTGTAGCAGACCATTTACTTTCAAATCTCAGCTCCATAAATTCTAGCTGTGTGCCTTATATGTGTTACCTACTTAACTTTTTCTCACCTGAAAATAGGAAGAGTAACAGTGTCAATCTCGTAAGATTGTTATGAAGATTAAGTGATTTTTAATTTAATGGTGCAAGTACTGGCATGTAGTAAGGGTTAATATGTTTTCTTTATTATTATTGTTATCATCATCATTGTCAAATGCCAGTCCCATTGCTAGTGCTAAATATTTATTGAATTCCTTTTACAAACTAGGCACTATTCTAGGAATTGGGGATGTAATAGTGAAAAGATAGACTAAGCCTCTGCCATCGTTATGTCATATTAGTCATTGGTTTATTCAATAAATATTCACTGAGGGCCTCTGATATACCAGGCACTTCAAGGTACTGTGACAACTGTTTATTAAGACTGACAAATCCCTGCTCTCATAAACTTACGTTTACTCATTTAGGTGCATCTAAACTATGTGCTTCTTGGGCCAGTAACTATATCTTAATTATCCTATATCCCAAGAGTCTACAAAGGGATTATCACATAGAGACTTATTTCATAAATATTAAATTAGTAAATGTATGAATGAATAAAAAAATGAACACCTATGTTCACTAGGCACAAATAAGTTAGCATCAACTAATCTTGAATGAAGCTGAAGTCAGCCATCCTGGTCAGAATCACATCACACACCATTCCATGAGATTCCTATTGAGGAACTTAACACCCACCCTACTTCTGAATTTGGAAGCTCAGGTTTCATAGGCAGCATGTCTGGCAAGAAGGAATAAAATCCTCATAAGAAACAAGATTCCAAAGGAATATATTAAACAGAACATTAGGACTCTGCACAATTTGCAACACTAGAGATTTTGGCTAAATTTCTTAATTCAGGTTTGCTTTCTATTTGAAGTAAGAACGAAGTAGTGAAAAGTGTAAAAGACCTGGAATTATAAAAACAACCTGGAGACCATGTCTAAAAAACCCTTAGAAGTCTTTGCAAATGAATTATTTTTTTGTTCTACTTGAAATAAAAATGAAGAGAGATTATATCTAATAACACTTTGTGATATGTAGAAAATAAAAAAGGACAATATCCCCCACCCCTTGAAAGAGCTTCTATTGTAATTAGATGAGATAATAAAGTGCATGCAGGATGAAGGCCATGTTCAGGTACTGGGGAGAGCAGAAGAAAGGGAAGAAATTTGGGATTTTTCTCAGGGGCGACGAGAAAAACTTGAACACTTTAAATGCTTTATGAGAGCTCAGAGTAGGTTGCTCAATTTGGAAGATGTTTCTTTAAACAGCTTTAGAAATACAGTCTGACCCATTTTCCTCAGCCCTGCTTATGGGAAACCTTATCAACAAGGAAATGGTTTTACAGGGAAATGTTTCAGAGACCTTCTGGCTGCCCCCACATGCAAATCATCAGGCAGCATGCACTTGGAGAACAAGAATATAATCAACAATTGCACAATAAAACATTTCTATTTCTCCTCTAGAACAGAAAAGAAGGAGCTAAACATGTCCCAAATCCTAGAGACCTCACCAGTAAAGTAAGAATCATGTAAAGTTTTTGCTGAGGCTCAGGCAAGATGTTTAATCGTGTTAACCTCTATTGATATAGTGCTTGGTATAAAGTTGCATTCTATAGTATTGTCCTAAATTTCTAGAGAGGGGAAAAAAATAATCCTGGTTGCTACTTTTCCTTAGGTAAATATGTTAATGGTCATGTGGGTAAGTAGAAAATGAGAAGTTTTGACCATAGCTTAGTGACTATATCTTTTGTGTGTATGTGGGTGGGGGGGGTTGGAAGATGCTTTAAGATTCAAATACTGATTATGGGCACTATAGGAAATTCTTTGCATGTAATCAGATTGGCAAAGTGAGAGACACTGTTTGAGCAAGACAATATAGCTAATATGCGCCCATGGTAAGATGGTCACAGCATGCAAAGTTGGCATTTATTGGGGTCCATCTCAACCCAAGGACCAAGCACATATTGTGCTGGCTGGTCAGAAAAAAATAATACTAATAAACAAAAATAAATTGCCTAAAAGGAAGTCTACCTCATCCTGAGATAAAATTTACATGAAATAGAGTCATAGCAAGATTTACATTCTATAGCCATTAGGAATAAAGGGAATATTTGCAGATCTATCTTCTAATAGATCTAAACAACAAATTGAAAATCTTTTCTGACAAAATCTTTCCACACTGTGATTTTCCGTTCTGTCAGATGCCACAGAAAAGTGGTGCCAAGTTAGCATATCCGTCCATTCGGTGACTGATGCATATTCTTTGGACTTTAGATACCAGTGTTTTCTTTCAACTTAATATATCCATTCTATTTCCTATCCATTGTATTACGTGAATTTATGTTTTTGGGAGATCAGGAAAAAGTCCAGAAAAACAGCTTGTTTGGGGTTATCATTTTTAAAATGATTTCTGAAGAGAAGATATTGCTCTCTGGGAATTAATTTGGTGCTGATGGTTTTAAACACACAAATATACACACAGAGCAGGAAAAGGATAGGTTTGATTGTTGCTATTAATAGTTAAAATCACCCACAGATTTAATTGACTCACAATCATCTTTTCAAGCCACTATGCCACTGATATGTCAGTTATTTCAAGGGTTTTTTTTTTTTTCATATGCATTGTGCCTTATGCAGAAAAACAAATGGAAGATAGTTGTCTAGGATGGTTAATATAATTAAGCTGTAATGTAGGTAAGAAAAATCTACTGGTCCAACATTTTCAGAATGGAGGTATAATGACTCTTTTTTCTTTCTTAACACAATAAAAAAGAAGACATTTGTGATTTTTGGTGGATGCTGATTGCAAACTCTTCCAGTGAGAAAGCATCATGCCATATGGGAGTACTCCCATTGGATTCTGCTGCTACCTGGAAAAGAAAGCTCACAATGGATACGTGAAGATCAAAGTAGTTGTGTTATCAAATCATTATGGACTAGTCAGGAAGTGACTTTGGGAAAAACTTGGATTTAGAAATGGGGAGTCATCAGCAAAGGCTGCCTGAATCATTCTGATGTATCACAAGCAAAACAGAGCCACTGCTGCTGACAGCACAAGAGATTTCTTACAACAATCTTTGGACAGAGTACTGTGGTCAGAAAAAGATAATAAAGAGGCTAGAACATGCACCATCTGGTCTAACAGAAGGGAAGATGGAAAACATCAACGAGGAGTTAGAATTGTTATGGAAAGCCAGACGGTGAAGCATTGATTAAGATTATTTCGTTGATTAGGTGGTATCTCATGATTTATGCCATGGACAAGGAAAAGCAAATCACTTTTGTGTGCGTATGTTCCTGTGAAATCAGGGTATGCTCTACAGTTACAATTGTTTAAGACCCTGGGAGCTTTAGAAAAATATCCCTGTCAAGGTATAGTCGGCCAAACTAAGAACCTAGGCTCCCTGTAAACATGAGAACTTTCTTCTAGTGCACTAGAAAAGGTGTGGTGATCCAGTTGGTTCTCAAGTGTTGGCAGACGGCTGGGTAGCAGTGGGGTAGGATATTACAGAAGGGCTTCTCTTTTTCCAGAGAACTAATCGTTGCTAACTGTATAAAGGAAAACCAAGCCAATCAGGCTAAAAAGCTAGATATAATGGAACCTACAGGACTAGGTGCCATTGGGGCATTGCTTGCTCAGATTAGAAGCAAGCGTGTGAGAAAATGTATCAGGTGCTTACCTTCAGAAAGTTCCAAGATTTCTTAGGATAAGTCAAGGCATAGTCTCTAAAACTGATATTTTTTTTTGAGATGGAGTTTTGCTCTTGTTGCTCAGGCTGGTGTGCAATGGCACGATCTTGGCTCACTGCAGCCTCCACATCCCCAGTTCAAGCAATTCTCCTGCCTCAGCCTCCCGAGTAGCTGGGATTAGGGTGCCTGCCACCATGATCAACTAATTTTTGTATTTTTAGTAGAGTATAGGGTTTTGCCGTGTTGGCCAGCCTGGTCTCGAACTCCTGGCCTCAGATAATCTGCCCACCTCGGCCTCCCAAAGTGCTGGGATTACAGGCGTGAACCACCACACCCAGCCTAAAATTGATTTAAATGCAGCTTTTATAGTGTTCTGTTTCCTTCAATCTCTCTCTCAATATTATTCTCTGTCCTTCCCAATATAAGTATTTTCTTTGCAATTGTAAAGGGTCGCGATGTTCAATTTCAGTCCCCAGGATGAAACAAAACATCTTACCACTTGGTGATCATCAAATCCCTGTGAAATACCTTGTTGTTTACTCAGCTCTTTCATGTGACTTCTTCTCTGACATCAGAGCCAGCCTTTGTTATAGGCTTACCCTGGGCCAGGAACTTCACGGACATTTTATATATAGTAGTCTTTATTTAGTTTGATCTCAAAAGAATTCTGTGAGAAGGAACTTCTTTTTTAATGTGCATTTAAAATATACATATAAGGAAACTGAGGCTTTCCTTAAGACCATCATCTAATATGTGGTGGAGTGCAAATTTTAAAACTCAGTCTGATCTCCTAGCCTTTACTCTTAACCACTGCTCTTCACCACCTCGAAGATTTACCTCAAATATATTATCTCACTCTTAAAGCTGAAGGAACAAAAGTTCAGAAAGGGTGGTGTTCTTGATTAAGCATTGGAATTGGACTTAACTCAAAAGCTTGAGCTTAAAATCCAGCTTCTTCCCCATCTACCATCACACTGCTATGCATTTTCCTACAAATAACAAACATATCCTCTGAGAGGGAATACCAAACTGTGTCTTCTCTCTCCCTTGGATATCTCATCTTATGAGAAGGAAATTTCTTCGTGATTCAAACCTGTCCTTTGCCACTTTACAAGAGATTTGTCACATGGAAAGTTGAAGCACCCATTTTGCTTCTTGAAAACAGAAAATATTAACTTGTTATACTAAGTGCTACATATTTTAAATTGAAAGCTGGCGTTTGAGTATGGACAACTGTGCCTTTCTTTGACTGGAAGTTCAGTCTGGGCAAGAATCATGAAGGATGCACTTATTATGTCCTGGGTTAAGCATCTAGTGAGAGGGCACATGTAGGTATATACATTTGCTTCCCCATTTCATCTCAAATAGTTACAAGAGGATAGAATGGGGTATCAAAAATGTTACCTTTTGTAATTCATGAAGTTGCACTGAATAGAATTATCACCTTGAAATTACAGGGTAAAACTCCCTATACAAAAACAGATTAAAGACAAATTAGACTGTGGGCCAGGTCACTCTGATTGTTAATTAGTGATAATGGAAATACAATTAGCATAATGAGTTCCAATTACTGTATATGGAGAAATATGAGCATACTGCTTTCATAAATCTTGGTTCCAGGAAAAATAAAATGCATCTGGTTTAACAAAGCATGTCCTTCTCTTCTGCAGAAAGCTTCCTGGTAAATATCTTTTTGTGAAGCTAAATCCTTCTTCTGATGGGTTCTGATTTAAAAAAAAAAAGGGAAAGAAAGAAAAAACGGTGGCAGAATGGATTTGCCCTGTCTGATAGCTGAGCAGTTTTGTATTAGCTCAGCTTCTGTTTTAAGCTTCCTAGAAAATCTAACCATCTGTTTCTCCAATAGCGGGTTAAAAACATTGGGGAGAATCATAGACCATCACATCAAATGTGCTTATTGTCTTTGAAATGTCGGTGAGCCCCCTTTTCTGCCTTTGATAAGCCATGAAATCGGAAAGTCAATTACAGTCACATATTTACACAAATCTGAACAGCTTCTGAAAACTCTGTAAGAATGAGTGGATGAGAAACAACAGCTTTACCCCGAGCTTTGGTAGCATGCCTGTGGGTGTTAATGAAGTTACTTTTACGAGTTGCACTACAAGGTCTGTATATTTATTTTCACCTTGGTTTCACACTGTCTCAACTTTTCACTGCAGGCACTGATTAATCTTAACTTTTCCAGGAGGTCCATCAGCTGATAGCACAATATGCCAATTCTGTTGTTTTCTCTCTTTGATTCTCTCCTGCTACCTCTCATGCAATGAATGCTCAACTGTTGACAGATTACATTCCAAGGCTGGTTAAAACCCAGGCCATTTGGACAATGAATGGTAATGAATGTGGACTGCTCAGCCCACACAGGTGACATTACACCTTACACTAGGGGAATGTGCCATCTTCCTTGTTGTACCCTGTAAATCTGAGAGATGCTATTAACCTTTTCAGTGAATCCCCATGGATTGCTGCAATGGCAAATCTCAGTAGTAATTGCTAAGACAAAAATGCCCCAGCATGCCTATATTCCCTGTAAGGATCTATGAAATAGGCAAGTTGGCTACTCAAGTGCCTTTTCCCTAACTGCTCTCTTGATTTACTTCCAGCTGTCAATCTGCACCCAGGCCACGGTGCTTCCGAATCTTTCAAACAAGCACTAGTAGCAGGTCTTGCAAAGTACTTAGAGCAATTCAACTCTCTTCTTCTTTTCCTGAACGGGATTTGGCTATAGAGAAGAACAGTGTATATCTTGGCCAGGGTATCTACTAAATTATCTGAGTTCATTGAGGAGAAACCTCCCTGTACTAACCTTATGATTCACAGCACATTTTCCATCTGGGCTTTGATTGTGGTTGTCATATTTTCAATCCAGTCAAGTCTCCTCTGTCTGTCTGGGTGCATTTGTAAACTGGATTATTCAATAAAAGAAATGCTTGTCAGGCATCATTGTCCGTCAGCGGTTTGAGTTGCTTCCTCTAAAAATGGCTTTCACACTACCACTGTCTCTCCTTGAAACAGACACACGTGTGCAAATGCACGCACATGCATAGGAATGGAATCAAAATGATCATTGACTCTTTGTCAGCCTGTATTTATTATGGAGGCATGGTAGGGCTTAAAAAACAAGCTTCTCTCCCTAATATTTTTAATATTAAAGTATACATTAGATCTATACCACTTTATAGATTTCAACAAGGAAAGGCAATGCATTGAGAGGCACATTAGTTATCCTGGAAAGAAGACGGATGCTCTGGGTCCTGAAAAGTGTTGCATTGACAGGCATAAAAATGTGCACTTGATAAATTTTTGTAATGGATACTTAATAAATAATTCCTGGCAGGGTCTTGGGCAATCATTGAAACTCTCTGGGCCTCTTCCCACTTATACTATGAGGAATTTTGCCTAGATATTCTCTAAGTTTTCTTTCAACTCTAATGCTTTGTGATTCTAAGGGCCAAACCCACAAACCAGGAGCTATCACATAAAGAAAGCAATACCTACCTGTATTGCTTAGAATTATGTTTAGATTTAGCTATGCCTAACAGAAGAACCCCATATAGAATAGAGACTCATATCTCTAGCTAAGTTTGGTAGTCCTCAAAGGGCTTCCATCCTCAAAGACTCCTCATTGCTCAAGATGGCAGTAGGTGCTCCAGCCATCACATGTATATTTTGCATAGAAGGAAAAATACAGGTTGGGGATGAAAGAATAAACCACCTCCATCCTCAGTCTTTTAAGGAACTTTTCAGGAATCCTGATCCAATGACTTCTGTTTATATCTTATTTACATAAGTAGTTGTGAAGGAGGCCAGAAAATGGAGTATTTTAACTGGTACATTGTAGCCCAGAATAAATTTAGGTCCTATTAGGAAGAAAAGAGGAATAGATTCTAGGCAGGCAAATAGTAGTATCTTCCATATAATCCCTTTCTCCTCCTTCACTTAAAATATTTTTGTACTATGGTCCCTGGTCATAGAAAAGAGTCCCTCCAAAATACAGAAATAATTTATTTTCATTTTGTAACCATGGCTGTGATGATGGATAATCAAGTCCCATCCAACCTGACACTTATTCCCTGAAAACCAGATAGGAGGTATTCTGTTACAAAGTCTATCACAGTGCAAATTTAAAAGTTCATTTATGTTTTTAAAAATAAGCCCCTTTTGTAGGTGACATTAAAAGTCTGAAACATTTTTGTTGTGTGTTTTTGTTTTTACACAAATTTAACAAGGAAGTCATATTTAATTGAAAATCAGTAAGTTCAAAAGTTGAATCTTTCTTTTAAAATTAACTATATTTATGAAAAACCAATAGATTTTATCAAAACTAATGTCTTTGGATTAAAAAAGAAAGCAAAGGGGTTATTTTGCTATCACCAATGTCTACTTGGATGAAAAAGTTTGTTAATGAGCTTTCATTTTTAATACAAAAAGATTCTTACGGTCTTTGAATGCAATAAGAAAAATTGAAAGTCACCTATGGACTTCTATTACACAGCGGTCAGTCTTCTAACAGAAGACTAATTTTTGTTTCTCGAAACTTGGCGATATCATATTCATTTCAGAAATACTATTTTAAAGTGTGAGTAGGCCACCCAGACAACAGCTTACCAGTCTATGAATTGCAAATTAATTTTACCTCTTGATGGTTGATTTTTAAGAGTTTCCACTGATTTTTACTCCATTTGTCATTGCTAGGGATATAGAAAAAGAGAGACGAATAAATGTGAATGGCCACAGCCAGCAGAATTATTTTATAGAGGTCGAACCTTCTGGAGACTTAAGTCTCTTGAGGGTTGTGCTGATAAAATGGGATGACATGGGAGTGATTCTAAAGTCATCTTGGGTACTGGCCTATAGTACCTCATAAATAAGTTTTCTGAAAACAAGCAAGCTTTTAGAAAACAAAAAGCACAAACAGCTTTTTGCCATGCAACGAAAAACTACATTTCGAGTCCTTAAATATTTTGGATTAGCCAATACAGAATATCAGTTAAGGATTTTGGTTGCAAACAACAGAATCCAAGCCTGGCTAACATAACCAAAAGTGAATTTATTGGAAAGATAACAGATAACTCACAGAATTCAATGCAGGAATAGAGACCAGGCTCTTACACAGACATGTCTAAGAGTGAAGACATGATGGCAGCAAGAACCATGCACCAGTCTCATCTACCATCATTGAATAAATAAACCAGCTATTTTTCAACGTTTGCTTTCTTCCATTTAGAGATAATGTCTAGGGACAGAGACTCTGTTTGTCCTACCTGAGGGACATGTTCACTTCTTGGCTGAACAAGGATTTAACAGTGCACTGTGATTAACAGCAACCTTTGTATTACATAAATGGAGTTGAGGCAACTCCCTCAAAGGGTACTGCTTTTGTCTGAAATGGGATGAATGTGTATTGTGATTTTCTGTAAAAAATCAAAAGCTATTATAACCATGCTTCTTAGACTTTAATGTGTATATGAATTTTCTGCGTTTCTTATTAAATTCCACACTCTGACTCAGTAGGTTGGGGCTGAAGCCAGATTCTACATTCCTGGAAAACACCCCGGTGATGTTGGACAGCCTTGTGACCCACTGTTTGAATAGTAAGGCTTTATAATAGTGAGCACTGGGAAGACAGTTTCACATTTCTTAATCCACATATATTTTATTTTTGTTTTAATTGAGGGTATAATTATATAAATTAATGAATAGATAAAATAATTAGAACTTAAGTCCAAAATTTAACTTGTGTATATGCACCCATGTAAGGAACGCCAAGCATGCCTCCCAGGGATGCTGTCTCTTTTTTGTGTCCTTCTCTATCTGTCCCATGTCCTGTCTCTTTTTTGTGACCTCCTCTACCCTAAGAGAGAACCACTATTCTGACTTCTATTACCACTGACTAGTTTTGCCTGTTCTTGAACTTTATATAAACAGAATCATATAAGGACGTACTCTTGTGTCTAGCTTATTTTGTTCAACATAATGTTTGCGAGATATACTGATGTACTTGCATCTATGATTCATTCATTTGTATTGTCGAGTACTATTTCATTCTATGAATATGCTGCCAGGTTTACTACTTCTTTTGATAGGTATTTGGCTCACATCCAAATTTTTGCCATTATGAATAAAACTGCTATGAACATTCTTGAACAAGTCTTTTCTATGAACGTATACTTTTCATTTCTTTAAGGTAAGTACCCAGAAACGAAATAGTTGGGTCATAAAATACGTGTGTATTTGGCTTTGAAAGAGGATAGAAAATAGTTCTCCACAGTGGTTGTACCACTTTGCACTCCCACCAGCAGTGTCACAGTGTGTGAGAGAATTCTAGTTATTTTGCAGTTGGTGTTGATGTTCGTTTTAATTTTAGGCACTCCAGTGTAGTGATAACTCATTGTGGTTTTAATTTGTGCCTCCTTGATGATGCTCTGTGTTGAGTATCTCAGCACAAACATATTTTCTCTTAATCTTTTACTGAATCTCATTTCCACCTTGAAAATACAGTCTGCCTTTGAATCTAAGAAACATTTTGTTTACAACCTCACCACATGATGGAATTTTAGCTTGATTCTTACTTGCTCTTTTAGATTATGCTACCTCCTACAATTATTCCTAACTGAGAATTTTGGTTCTGAGTATCTGAGCATGGGCTGGCAGACATAGTAACAATATTTTCTCATGAAATAATGCCCAGTTCTTTCTCTGATGGTATTTAAATTTGCCATCCCAGGCTCTTGTACTCAAATATATTGATAGTGTCCCATGTGTGTTCCCTGACACTTGGGTGTAATTGTGGTGAACTTTGAATTCCCATCTTAAGGTCAGTTATTAACTATTGATGGATTCTCCTTTTCTCCACTTAACGCTAAAGTATTCATACTAACCAAGACAGATGGGAATGGCTAAGGAGTTTTTCAATGCCATTGCTGTGTAAGCTGTCTTTTGCTTCCCTCATGTGAGAAGCTCAAAGCACTTTTGTAGAGAAGATCATTTATTCAAGGTAAAAGGGATAAAAAAAAGAAAAGAAAAAAATCTCCCACATCTATTCTGAAACCCCCCCAGTTTTCAAAGCCTATATACTTTTACTGAAACAGAATTTTCTGGTCATTAAAGATGAGAAAATTGCATCTTTGACAACAACCTTGGATGACCCACTTTGGAGCCAAATGGGATCTGGGTGTAAGAAGGATGGCCAGGACTTCAACTTCCCAGACAAGTCACCCTGACAAACAACGGCACCATTTTTGGATTTCCCAGGAGGCAGAAGAGTGCCCTCTGAGATTTATAAACACATCCATAATAAATGGGAGGCTGAAGTTTAAACTGTTATGGAGCCTCCTGTGCTATGCTGCCGAGGTCTCCTGTGATTTAGAGAGGTGACATTTACTGTGTGCAGACCTATTATTCAGAGTGACTGTTTGTGTATAGACAATATTTTAAAATGGCTTGCTGTAGATGAAAAATTCTTATGAAGTCAGAAAAACAGTTTAAGTAGGTAACACTCTCTCAGTTTAGTCTGCTATAAGTCTTACTCTCTTGCCACATGGAAAGTGCTTGGGGTGGGAGGTAGTGACACCTCACAGGTACTGGCTAAAATACTATTTCCAGAGAAAACAGAATCAAGGCATCAGCTGGGACCAAGGCACTAATTGTACATCTGAAGTTAAACTCGGAGGCATTTTTTTTTTCAGGTTTCTTCCCTTCAATGCAGTTTTCCTTTAGTACTTATGCAATGCCATGGTTCAACCAATAGTGCATGGTGGGAAGAACACTGAGAGTCTAGAAACTAGACAAGTAGGTTCTGCCACACTCTAGTAGTGTGTTCTCATAGATGTTCATTAACTACCATTTGGTTTCCCTAATCTGTAAAATTTAAAGATTGGATGAGGTAATTTCTAAAATCTCTATAAGACATGTCATCTTTGTGTTGCCTACTTCTAGGGAGGAGTGCCTGCCAACCCCTAGTGGCTGTACAGTACTTTGTGGTCCACCAAGAGCATTTCTACATCATCACATTTCTCATTTAAACTCCATGAGAGTTTAAATTAGAAGAAGTCCTGAGAAGGAGGCAGATAAATTATTGTTGTGCCATTTCTTCAAGTGAGAAAACTGAGGCTTAGAGAGGCTAGGTGACATGGCCAAGATCACATGGCTGGAAAAATCTTCAACCTCACAGTTTGCCTTTTAGTCCAAGGCTCTGTGTCATCACATTTCTTATACTTCTGCCTGCCATAAGAGTTATGGAAATGGTTGCGTGTGGTTCACCAGGAGAAGATAATTGCTGCTATAGAGATATGAACAGAGAGGGGTGAGAGGATAGACAGACCCTCTTTTCAGATATCTTCCAGGACAGACTGACATGTCTCTGCCTAATCAAACTCTACCTATTTTTATTTTTATTTTAGATTCAGAAGGTACATGTGTATGTTTGTTACATGAGTATATTGTCCAATGCTGGGGTTTTGGCTTCTATTTACCCATCACCCATATAGTGAGCATAGTAACCAACAGGTAGTTTCTCAATCCTTGCCCCCCTCCCTCCCTCCACTATTTTTGAGTCCCCAGTGTCAATTTTCTCCATCCTTATGCCCATGTGTACCCATTGCTTAGGTCCCTCTTATAAGTGAGAACATGTGGTATTTTTTTTCTGTTCCTGTGTTAATCCACTTAGGATAATGGCTTCCAACTGCATCTATGTTGATGCAAAGGACATGATTTCATCCTTTTTTGTGGCTATCTAGAATTCCATTCTGTATACGTACCACATTTTCTTTATCCAATCCACTGTTGATGGACACTTAGGCTGATTCCATGATTTGCTATTGTGAATAATGCTGCAATAAAGATATGAGTACAGGTGTCTTTTTGATAAAACGATTTATTTTCCTTTGGGTATGTACCTGGTAATGGAATTGCTGCATTGAATGGTAGTTCCATTTTGCATTCTTTGTGAAATCTGTATACTGTTTTCCATAGGAGTTGAATTAATATTTATTCCCACCAACAATATATCAGTGTTCCCTTGTCTCTGCATCCTCACCAACATCTGTTATTTTTGTGCTTTTTAGCGATAGCCTTTCTGACTGGTGTCAGATGGTATCTCATTGTGGTTTTAATTTGCATTTCTTTGATGATTAGTGATGTTGAGCATTTTTTCATGCTTGTTGGCTGCTTGCATGTCTTCTTTTGAGAAGTGTCTGTTTATGAACTTTGTCACTTTCTAAAGAGGTTATTTTTTTCTTTTTGATTTGTTTAAATTCTTTATAGATTCTGGATATCAGCCCTTTGTCAAAAACATAGTTTGCAAATATTGTCTTTTTCCATTCTGTAGGTTGTCTGTTTATTGTTTCTTTTGCTGTGCAGAAGTTCTTTAGTTGTTTGTCAATTTTTGTTTTTATTGCATTTGCTTTGAGGTCTTAGTCATAAATTCTCTGTCTAGGCAAATGTCCGAATAATTTTTCCCGGGTTTTCTTCTAAAATTTCTATAGTTTGAATTCTTACACTTAAGTCTTTAATCTGTTTTGTGTTAATTTTTGTATATGGTGAGAGGTAGGAGTCTAGTTTTATTCTTCTGTGTATGTATGGCTAGCCAGCTATTCCAGGGCTATTTATTATACAGGGTGTCTTTTTTCCATTGTTTATTTTTGTCAACTTTATCAAAGATCAGTTGTTTATAAGTATGTGTTTTATTTCTGTGTTGTCTATTCTATATGGTCTATATGTCTATTTTTATACTAGTACCATGCTGTTTTAGTTCCTACAGCCTTATAGTATGGTTTGAAGTCAAGTAATGTGATAGCCCTAGCTTTGTTCTTTTTACTTAGGATTGCTTTGGCCATTCAGGGTCTTTTTGGTTTATGAATTTCAGAATTTTTTTTCTAATTCTGTGAAAAATTACTTTGATGATTTGACAGAAATGGAATCTGTCGATGGCTTTGAACAGTATAGTCATTTTAATGATATTGATTCTTCCAATCCATGAGCATGGAATGTTTTTCCATTTGTTTGTGTCACCTGTGATTTATTGCATCAGTTTTGTAGCTCTCCTTATATGAACCTTTTGCCCCCTTGGTTAAATGTATTCCTAGGTATTTGTGGAGTGTGTGTGTGTGCGTGTGTGTGCACGCACGCATACATGTGTGCATGTCTACTGTAAATAGGATGAAGTTCTTGATTTGATTCTTGACTTGAATGTTATTGCTGTATGAAAATGCTACTAATTTTTGTATACTGATTTTGTATCCTGAAAGTTTACTGAAGTCATTTATCAGGTCTTGGAGTCTTTTGGAAGAATCTCTAGGGTTTTCTAGGTATAGGATTATCTTTTTGGTAGGTACAGATAATTTGACTTCCTCTTTTCCGATTTGGATGTCTTTTATTTCTTTCTCGGGCCTAATTGCTCTGGCTAGGACTTCCATTACTATGTTGAATAGGAGTGGAGGGAGTGGACATCTTTGTCTTCTTCCAGTTCTTAAGGGAAAGGTTTCCAACTTTTTCTCATTCAGTATGATGTTGGCTGAAGGTTTATCACAGATGACTCTTAGTATTTAGAGGTATGTTTCTTTACTGCCTAGTTTGTTGAGGGGTTTTTATCATAAAGGGATGTTGAATTTTATTAAATGTTTCTTCTGTGCTTAGTGAGATGATCATATGGGTTTTGTTTTTAGTTCTGTTTATGTGGTAATTCACATTTATTGATTTGCATATGTTGAAACATCCTTGCATCCCAGAAAAAAAAGGCCCTTTGACCATGATAAAATCCTGAACAGACCAATAATGAGTTATGAAGGTAAATTAGTAATAAAAATCTACCAACCAAAAAAGCCCTGGACCAAACAGATTCACAGCTGAACTCTACCAGATGTACAGAGAAGAGCTGGTACCAATCTCACTGAAACTATTCCAAAAAATAAAGGAGGAGGAATTCCTCCCTAACTTATTCAACAAAACCAGTGTCATCCTGATGACAAAATCTGGCAAGGTCAATCACAACAAGAAAGAAACTACAGGCCAATATCCCTGATGAACCCATTCATAAAAATCCAGAACGAAATGCTAGCAAATCAAATCCAGCAGCACATCAGAAAGACAAACCATCTACCTATTTTTAAAGCCCAAATTTGATTTTTTTCCTTTCCTAAAGAGCCTGTCCTGCCCCCATTCTCATTCCAGCCTCTAGGATTTCTCTCTTCTGAATTGCTGATTGAACTTCATTTCA
>NW_016107338.1:6535234-6542272 GCF_001604975.1 Cebus imitator | reverse complement strand
AGAGACATGCTTTTTCCTCCTCTCTTTTATTTTAGTACATTTATATTTTATTTCTTCTGATTTGTAAGTAAGCTCCATGTGAGCAAGACTTGTGAATTTTATTAGTAGTTACACATATTCATTCACAGTAAGAAATTAGTTAGCAATGTGATTCATTAACCAACGAAGGCACCTATATCACCTTGGGTAAGGGTAGTAACAAGACAGAATGTTACACTCCTCTTCTTACAACATTAATGTAATTAGCTGTGATATTACAGTCTTTATCACCTAACACACTTGTAGCCTTGTTTGCTCCATCTCTGCTTTCTCCTGCATTATTTTTTAATTATAACACATTACTGTAAGAACTTAAGCTTTATTTGTTCCTCTGTCTTCCAACTAGAATGTAAGCACCATTAGCATATTGTTTTGTCTGACTTGTTAATTGCTGAATCTTCAAACCAACAACAATGCACATTGTAGGTGCTCAATAAATACTCATTAAATGAATAAATAAATGAATGCATTTCAGTGTTTGTGACCACAGCATGTGACCTCCAGTTTGTGCCTCTATCCTCATTCCATAAATTTTGCATATCAATCAAGCACTTCATATTCTAAAAATTTAAACACTAATAAGCTATAGCACTTGCTATGCAGTACTATATCCTTTATAATTTCTCTTTATAAATTACTAAAGAAAGAGTAATCTTTGGGTGCCATTAGGCATATCCATGGTCATTATTTTTGGTAAGAAATATAAACGACGCATTTTGTTTCAGATAAATCCTTTGTTTCTCCTGTCACAATCCACTCTGGAAGTAGATACTGAAGAGTTATTTCATTTAAAATGATAGAACTTTCTCTGTTACTGATAAAATTAATCACTGTTATGTCAAAATTAATATCTAAACCAAATCTTAGCATAGCAGATTAATAATGAAAGCCTACCATAGAGCATGAGCAATAGAGTCAAACTGGCCAAGCTTGAATCTTTGCATCTGCTGAGTAGGGCTGCAACTTTGGACAAGAGATTCTAGCTCTCTAAACCTCAGTTTCCTCCTTCATATGCAAAATGGGTATAATAGTATCTATATCATGTGATTGTTGTGAAGATTAACTGAGGTAATCCTCTTATTTATTGACACATAAAAAGATCTCAGTAAATGTTAGACATTACTATTACTACATGGAACTAGAAAAGCATTGCACACAATTTAAATGCAAATAGTAATTATACTATAGTACTCTGCATTTTTATTGTATTCTCCTAGGATGCCTGATTGCTCCTGCTAATTTAGCAGTAACGACATTCAAAACATATGTTTGTTCTTCTAAGAATTAACAATAGACAGACAAGATTATTTGTTGGCTTTGGTCTGTTTGGATCATTATAATGGGTGCCCCATATGTAGAAAGTACCATGAATTTCTACAGCTGATTAAAAATATAATTTTCTGAAGAGCCATGATAAATCTCTTTTCCACAGACATCTTTTAATAAAAAACATAAATTATAAACCTACTTTTATGCAAACAATATTGGCACAACAAGAAAATGATTAAGATGCAGACAGGGTAGGTCAAAAAGACTATAAAAGGATTAATGCATGTTGTTTGATGTATATTAAAAGAGTTGGTCAAAGTTTAAGTAGCATTTTAATTTTTGGTGTCCACATACTTATGACCCATTAAAACTCTTAGCAAAAGCAAACAGAAAATTTTTTTTGAAAGTACGAGTTCAGTAGAAACCACTAGGGCATGTAAAATCAGTCTACTACCACGATTTTATAAAAAATGTTTCAAAATAAAAAGAGCAGTTCTGACTGTTTTTAATTTAGAAAATTAAGTAATAGCTATTTTTTTCCATATCTAACCTGATGTTTCTCAGATGTGGAACACCTTTAGTGATGCTTTGATTTTTCTCTTTGGCAACCCATGCTACTCCTCATTTCTTGAGTTGCTATGGCCTTGTGAGCAGCAATTTTCATTGCAAAGTTGCAAAAACATTAAAAGAGGATTTCACATGACTTCATAAACTTCCTGGATGCACGCTTGGGTATTTGGAACTAGTGGTGAACTCAAATGCAATACCCTAGTTTGGCAGCAACAGTATGAGATACCACCTCTGCTTGTTGATGTGAAACAGCACTGTTACAACTTGAATTTCCTGATGCCTCAGTAGTCCATGAGAACAAATGTAGTCGTCTTAATGAAGTCTTATAAAACAATAACAAACCACATTTTACCCTGGCTCTTGCTACAATTTTTATGAAGCACATCTTCTTCAATATGCTGTATCTCATAATTTGGGGAAACACACATCTTCTTCAATATGCTGTATATCATAATTTGGGAAAACCTAAAGTGTGTCTCATATCTGCTCCCACATAAGTATGGTGAATTATTACTGGCCACTACTTGAGCTTCCTCTGTGTTACACTGAATCTGTCATCATGCATTGCTATGGCTTCTTCCATCTTCTCTCTTAAGGACCAAATCTGAGTCTGTAGGACTAGATGCTGTGCATATTTACACTATGCCCCATTTGAAATTGGTGTTCTCGTCTAACATCAAAGCTCAAGTGTTGTTTTGAGTGGCTCACCTTACCTGAATTGACTTCCAAGAGGCTTCTCAATTCCTCTAGGCTCTTAAACTTTAGACTTGTCCATTTTCTGGAAGTATGTAGTCATTGAAGACTATGATGTGAGCATTGTTACATCTGGAATTATGTACTTTTTATCAATGTTCACTAATATCTTATATGCAACTATTGATATAATAAAATTTGACATCCAGGAAACATATTGATCAGCTAATTCCATATTGGTGCTAAGTAACAAGTTATCATGAATATAGTGGATTAAAGCAACAATAATTTATTCTCATTCATGCAGCTGCTATTGGGCTAGTAGTGAGAATCAAGGTGGTTTGTAGGCTATGCAGTCTTGGCTCAACTAAGCACGGTTCCAAATTATAGATCAGTTTCAAATCTTGTCTATATGTTTCCCATCTTCCTCTGATTAGTATAACTAGCCAAGGTGTTATCTTCTCATGGTGATAAAAGCTCAAGGAAGAAGTATGCAAGCACATTTCAAGCTTCTGCTTGTAGGTTTGCTAATATCCTGTATGCAGGACATGTAGTCAAGCCTAAAGTTAATGGGTGGAGCAGTGTACTCTGCCTCTAGGGGGAGAAACTGTACAGTCACATGGCAGAGGATGTGAATTCAGGAGTGGCGAATAAGTGGGAGTCACAGTTAAACCTACCATAGGTACCATATATTACTTGATATATCACATATATATTCAATGTCAGGAAATATTCATCTCTATACATGTCATTAATGCTGCTTAATATACTGTCATGCTAATATAGCACATTTTATTTCACTAATTTATTGATGAACAGGCAAATCTCCATTTTGCTACTATAGGCAACATTGTTTTGTAAATATTGGACATCTCTAAATAAAGTACAAAAAAGAAGGAATGTAAAATAAATATCAATAATGTTTCTTATCAGGGAAGAGTTTATCTTTCAAGAGATTGTGAGGCAGAAATCCAAAGGCTATAGCTAGGTTCCAAATTGGGAAGAATACTCTAAAGGGAACAGAAATCTGAGTATGTTCTAAGCAAGGGAAATAAAGGGGCATACAATTAGATACCCAAGGCCAGTCTCCTGGGAAAAGGCAAGGATCATGGCATGCAAAATTCAAACCACAGAAAAAAAATACATGCTCCAGGGAGAAAGACATTCTAGCATTGGTTGTTAAGATGCATAAGATGGGGGAAGCTGGGAGGCAAATTGTACAAGACAGAGGAACAATTCTGCACAAGGCAACATGAATGTGCGCACCCAATCCTGCTGGTATGGAAAGACATCCAGGCATCAAACTGCAAATGGCAGTGGGTTTACAAGTCAAAGGCACAGCTGACAAGGCTTACAGGGAATGGCTACAGTTGTGGCACTGAAACAACTGGTGGTTTGAACTAATAGAAAAAATAAGCAAAACTGTGTTTCCGTATTTTATAGTCTTGCAAAAATATAAGCTAATAATCAATTAATGATCCATCTATCTCAACTTGACTTTCTAAGGTGAAAAAAGAGTGAGTCAATATCTTACCACAGTGTTCTGGGTAATGATATTGTGTCTTTTCCTAAGGCTGGTCTGCCATGGTCTGGATGTGGCTGGGAAATACTCTAAAGCAATTCGGACACCTAAAGTGAAATCTTCCCATAGATTATCTGTAAAGAATGCTTTGATTTAAATGCTAGGACAAGTGCCTCAGCATCTCAGCGAAGTGAGATGCTGAGGGCACTCTTCTAAACTGAGAGTATGAGAATGTGCTCGTTCACATAGCTTTGAAGGCCCAGAATTTAAATTTGCAGGGCTCTTAGCTATCAAAAGATATTAGTATAATTCATTCTATTTATATAGCATTTTTTTTTATTGATCTTCACATCAATTCAATGAGGTAGAGAAGGCAGATGGTAAAATACTGCTATAATGGATCAGGTTGCTGAGAATCAAGAAGGGCTGTGCTCGAGGTAACCCTTAGAACATGGTAATACCAGGCTTTTGTTGCCATGTCCTGCCTACCAGTGCAGGATCCTTTTCTCCTTATCCACCCACGCTCTTACAACAAAGTAAGATAGCCTCAAATGTGTTGTTCAGATAATTTGACATTCTAGATCCTTTAAATCTCCACTTAAATTCCCAAATTGTATGGTTTTATTCCTTATTGTGGAAAATCATTTTTAAACTTTATCAATTGCTAAAATGCCTGTTTTATTACTCTAGATGTCAAGTTGAATGAATGTACTGGAATCTTTGATGATTAAACTGATGGAACAGATGATCAGTTCTCATCCTCCAAAGTTGTGACTATAGATGATGTAGGAGACTGAGCTGAAAATATATTGAGCCCAGTAGCTTAGATTCTGAGCTCCTGAGAGAAGGGGCTGGGTATATTTTGTTCAGTCTTCTATCCTGGATGCCTACTAGATATCTAGCATAAAGCAAGCACTTAATGAATATTGGTTGAATGAATAAATATTGTGTAAGTGATCTTCAAAGTCTGTTTTCTTGTTATTGACTTCTTTCTCCAGAAAGTCACCTTAGAAAGTAAAATAAGAAAAAGAAGAGGAAGAAAATAAGGAAGGAAGGGAGGGAGTGAGAAAGGAAGGGATGAATGAAGGAGGAAAAAAGGGAGGGAGGAAGAAAGGGAGGGAGGGAGGGAGAGAGAAAAGGTGGGATGGAGAAAAGAAAAATAAGGCAAGGGGAAGAGCAGAAGGGAGGAAAGAAGGAAGAAAGGAAGGAGCATAGGAAGAAGGAACTAATGAAAACGTAGGAAGGAAGAAGAAGAGAAAAAGTAATTAAAAAGAAATCCTGAATTTGCAAGTGTTGGCTTTAATTAGAAGATATTCTAATTCATTGAAGCAATGTTTTTTGCCATTAAGATTTAAAATTAATGTTTTCACCCTGTTTCTATATCCATCTCCTTCCCATTCTGTGAAACCAGGACGAGAGGTTCCAATTTTGTGACTCCTGGGTCCTCCTACCACCCTCAGGCCTTGGGAGTGAGGCGGGGGTATGAGAAGCACCTGCCACTTGACCTGAAGTAGTTGAAATCTATCTTGAAGGACAGTCACCTCCTGCTCCTCCTGGAATGCAGGATAACCAGTGGCCCCACAGTGTGCTCCTTGTGAACTGATGGCTGTGGACAGAGTTGCAGGGTGAGTTCTTTGTTTGTGCACTCTTTGCTGACCATCTAAGTGGTGTGTCTAACTAGTTTGGCATGTTACTAGTTAAAATTCATTCTTTTAAAGCTGAGTATCCACTTAGTTCCTCTCCTCTGAACTTTTGTCATTCATTATTAACAATGAAAGCCAAAGTGCATGAAACAAGTTCAGCCCTATCTGTTTCTGGCATGAAAGTGATGTCTTGGCATATTAGTGGGACACGGCTCTATCTTACATAAAATGCTGCCTGGGCCCACAACAAAGGCACTGTCTCTCAGCGCCTAATAGGATCACCTACTTCAAATGTGAAACCTCCTTCTTTGAAATATTTGTTGAGATTTCCGAAACCTATGAAGACTCTCAAACTCAAACAAAACCTTCTAGGCTTTGGCGCAAGCTCTGACTCTAAAGAGCTTTCTGTTCTATAAACCGGTTATTGGATCTGGGTCCCAAGCCCAGGCAGATGGGGAAGTGTGGGGGCATCAGGAGAGGAAGAGCTAGCTTTCCACTTTCTCTTTTTGATACAAAAATAAAAGTCATCTGGCTTTGACTGCAGAAAATGAATCATATTAAGTATTTTAAAAGCACTATTTTTTTTTGGTAAGACCTAATTTCAGCCCGATTAACACTTTAATATGAAACAGAAGCACATCATTTCATTAGGAGGCAAAATAAGGCCTCTCAGCTACCATATGTTGTCTTTTCCTTTGCAAGAAAAAAAAAAGGAAAGAAAAAAACACTCTTTTGAAAGCTCATATTGTAGATTGAGATACAAGAGGGAATGTAAATTTGGCACCGTCACCCACCCCAGGTGAGCAGAACACATTGAGGGGCCACACAATCATAGGGTTTTGGTTTTTGTTTTTTTGGCAATGCTCATATTCACTCTGTTCGGTAACAGAAGACCTGGCTGTTGCCCTAGAAAGCTGACAGAGAAATATTCTTTTGTGAAAACAGAAGTGAAAAGAATCTTTTAGTATGTTCTTCCTAAGAATGTCTATGCTGACAGAAAGAGCAAAGAAACACTTTGTACTAGTGATTTTACAGATTACTTATTTATTAAATAGATGAAACAAAATTATAGCCATCCCTTTTCAATATTTAAAATTTTTTAAGATAATGCCTTTAAAATGCTCAGAACATGAATGCAGGAGCTGGTGTGATAGGGGAGAGCCTTATTGCACATAATTAACAGACACATAATGTCTGGTAACTAGTAATTTCCTTCTAGCTGAGTAAGGAAATAATTTAATCATGTTGATCAAATGAATCCCAGGAGCCCAGTGTAACATTATGCCTAAAAAAAAAAAAAAA
>NW_016107338.1:6514718-6535224 GCF_001604975.1 Cebus imitator | reverse complement strand
ATCTGCATTAACTGATAAAAGACTACTTGGTCAAAAAAAAAAAAAAAATCAACATATTTTCCAACCTTGTTTAGGTATCCTTAATAGTATTTAACATGCATGCCTAACATTTCTAGAACATTATTTTCCAACACTGGCAGAAGCTACGAATATTGGTATGGTCCACTTTTCTAGAAACAGCTAATACCCAATTATGATAGATGTACATTTCCCTCGCCAGTGAAAATGGTCACCCCAACCCCTACTTAGAGGAGTTTGCAGAAGGTGTGAGGAGTGGGTAAGTGGCAGTGGGGTGATTAGACCACACATCTATTTTCTTAAGAACCTCTCTTTCCTAGAATAGCATCCTATAGTCAACAACTAAATATAAACCCCCATTGCTCATCTGTAAATTCCAACTTACTGTTCAAAATGGGCAGAAGGAGGCTTTCTTCCAAATTATTCCCCCAAACAAATGTCTCCTCAGTAGAGTATATCCTAGTTGTGATAATCTGGTGTTCTCTTTTGAAAGCTTTTTGTCGTCTTTGCCATTGTTCTTCAGAACTACTTAGAAAAGGCAGTGAGCCACCTTCATGGTATCTCAAGTTGGCTCTCTGTAATGAGGTGATATAATTTAACACTTACCGTAATACATTTTATCCATCTATTGTTTGCTAAATAATTCCTGCAATAACACTTTTATTCTTTCCATAATTCTTCAGGGCAATGCTGGAGAAATAATATTTTTACTGCAGTGATTGATGTCAGGCCCTGGTGCTATATAGCCCCCATGAACAAAGGTTATTGATAAGCATCAGGAAGATTGGAGGGTGTGGAGGGGGCAGGGAAAGCATTCAGAGGCCCCTGCTGCATGAAAAGAACATCAGGGATCAGAGGGTTAATACCATTTTATGAGGTTGTAAAAATCTACCCCAAGATTCTTGTGTTAGCAATATTCTTTGTGTAAGATGTATGTTATTAAAACAAGTAGCAGCATCTGAATTAAAGTGACAGTATGATGGATGACTACTGAAGGGGAATCGGAGCCGTTTGCAGCATTTTGGGCTAGATGTGGGAATTCTGCCTCAGAGGCAAGGAGCTTGGCAGACACATTGATTCCGGGCTGACGCATGTTCATAAATATGCCCCCAGAGAGGTGTGGCCTAGCAGAATTTACAAAATTATGTTCATGAATTATTTAACATTTATTTATGGATGCTATATTTAAACAGTATTTGCCAAGGCGAATGGACCATAGCTTACAGAGTGATCTTTAGATAATGCAAATTCTGCACAAGGCAGAGGTGGTGGGTGGCTTGCCCAGAGATGCGAGGCCTATCAAAATTGTATTAGTGGAGGTGAGTCCTCCAAGGAATGAGCTGCCCCTCCAGGACCCAAGGTATTTCCCTAATGTCGTTGAGGTCCAGAGCAAGAGGACAGATCAAGGAGGACTTTTTCTCTTCAAGAATCTGGTTACATCAATCAGAAAACAAGATAGTGCTAGTACTGATTCAAATTTCAACATAAGGCATTTTCCCATTTACAGCAGTCTTTTAAGGATAGCAAAATGTAACACTACCAGTTAAAGGTCATAAAGAAGAAAGGAGCCAGGTGCAGTGGCTCATGCCTATAATCCCAGCACTTTGAGAGGCTAGGGTGGGCAGATCACTTACGGCCAGGAGTTTGAGACCAGTCTGGCCGACATGGGGAAGCTCCAACTGTACTAAAAAAATACAAAAATGAACCAGGCATGGTGGCATATGCCTGCAGTTCCAGCTACTTGGGAGGCTGAGGCAAGAGAATCATTTGAACCCGGGAGGCAGAGGTTGCAGTAAGCCAAAATCATGCCACTGCACTCTAGCCTGGGTGACAGAAAGAGACTCCATCTCAAAAAAAAAAAAAAAAGAGAGAGAACATTGAGAAAATGCTAAATCTTAGGTGCCTCTCTAATCATGTTAAGAGTCATGTTCAAGCACAAGAAGTTAGTCATAAACTTATTTAGTGTCAGATAGTTTGGCCTGGTGGATATGGCAGTGACCCTGGCGATCAGCAAATACTGTTTGCTCCCACCACTTGCCATCCTCCTTGAAGTTGAGTGGGGCCTTGTGGTTAGGTCTTGCCAATGACATGTGAGTGGAAGTGGCAGGTGTTACCTATGTGACAGAGGCATTCAGGCTCTTGCTTGTCTGTCTCTCTTCTCCTGTGATGGTAAATGAAAAGGACACACAGTACAAGAGGTTTAGCTGCTAGAGGGTGAAAGCTTCCACAGCCCATCCCCCCACCAACCTATATGGGATAAGTAACATGAATGAGAAATTAGAGTTGATGTATGAGTCCATTTTCACATTGTTATAAAGAACTTCCCTGAGATTGGGTAATTTATGAAGGAAAGAGGCTTAACTGACTCACAGTTACACATGGCTGGGGAAGCCTCGGGAAACTTATAATCATGGTGGATGGGAAACCAACCTCTTCTTCACAAGGTGGCAGAAGACAGAAGGTGTGAAGAAGGAACGTCAAGCGTTTATAAAACCATCAGATCTCTTGAGAACTCACTCACTAGCATGAGAACAGCATGAGGGAAACCACCCCCAAGATCTAATCACCTCCCTCCCTTAACACGTGTGAATAACAGGTCTCTCCCTTGACATGTGGGGATTACAATTTGATTGATATTTGGTTGGGAAGACTGAGCCAAACCATATCAGTTGGGTTGGGTTGGGTTAAACCATTGAAATTTGGGGGTTGCTTGTTGCTACACAGTAACAAAGACTGTCTTGACTAATGCAGTATGTCAGTGCTACTCAAACCACCTTTATGTGATGAAATAAGATTCTGGTGCCAGAATGTAAATCAGCACTCTACTCACTTTGAGAAAGCCTTACCATGAAAATGTGGTCAGCTGAACTGAATACGCTCCTTAATGAGAGTTGATTTATTTTCAGGCACAAGCTCTTAACTACAGACACCTGCCAAAGAGCAGTTCATGGACATACTATGAGAGGCATTAGTTCTAGGTTCATATTTTGTTCTGAATGAATGAATGACATGTTTTAATGCTTTTTTTGCCTCTTGATAAGCCCAAGCCTTTCCATCAAGGATGGGAGAGGCCCACACAGGAAAAAAAAAAAAAAAAGGTTGAATCTGAAATTGACAAGATAACTTGGTGTAGGAGACAGACCTTATGATTTTACCTTTCTGCTAATTTAAAATCTACATCTCACCCACCCCCAAATCAGAGCTAGTCTTTTTCATTTTGTTTTCTCTTAAGAAATGTAACTATTTTCCTCCTGGAGCTAAACTGCTTTAGTTGTAATAATAACCTGACCAATGGAGTTATCAGGGTATTCTAGGTTACCCAAAGTTAGGATGCTAGCAATACCAAGAAAAAATAAAGCAAATAATCTGATTTTGTCAATTCCAGAAAAGACACAATGACAATCAAGAGAGCCAAGGCAACAGGATTGAGTTTTACTTTCCTAAAAGCGGGGGGGGGGGGGGGGTTGGGATAAAAAAGAAACCTTTAAGTATATATATCAAAAAAGATTCTGCGTAAGTTCAAACTCAGCAGCCAATACAAAATTAAAATGATAAAAATATATGTGCTTTAACTATCATTTAAGTGATAGAAATCTTTCCCTTTTAGTTGACAATATTGGTGTTACAAAGGTAGAGCTGCAACTGCAGTGTCACTGTTGTCTCCTTTGCCACTCTTAGAGCAAAAATACAAGCTAAGTTTGCAATCAGAAGATTGGCACTACATGGTATATGTATGGATTTTGAATGTGATATCTTATTTTTGAATGATATCTGATTATAAAATTCCTAGGAATGTTATATGAGCAAGCAAGCACACACACACACACACACACACACACGCACATTTGAAAACACACATCCCTCTCTGTCTCAATACTTAGGATAGTTACTAGTGCTAAGAATTTAGTCAATTATTGATAAATAAATAAATGAGTGAATATGGGTGAATCTATTTCCATTATTCAGAAGGCAACTACTAGAAGCATTAACAAAACTAATAAGAGTTAATCATGGTGTTTGAGAATGGGACTAGCATCTTAAGATATGAATTCTATGTCATTAATCAGAGCTTTGAATAAAATGGTGTATGAAAGCTCCACAGGACTCTATGGTTTGGCCTAGAGTGTCGAATTTTAATATTTCTCTCTCTCTCTCTCTCTCATTTATTTTCTATTTTATTTTACTTTTAGGTATGGGATCTCACAATTTTGTTACCTAGGCTGGAGTGCAATGTTGCAATCATAGCTCACTGCAGTCTTCAACTCCTGGGCTCAAGTGATCCTCCTTCCTCAGCCTGAGTAGCTGTATTACAGGAATGTATTATCATGCATGGCTAAATCCACTCTCTTTATGAAACTTTTAAAGATTTTTAAAGGGTTGGTAAAAAGTGCTTGAAAATTAGGGATAGACAAGTGTATGGATAAATAGGGAAACACATTGTTCTTCCCTTAGTTGTAGTCTGCTAGGAGCAGAGCCTGAGGCAAGGATTAAAGTTCTGGGTTTTTAAATTATTATTATTTGAGAGGCAGAAGCTCATGGTAAGGTAGAAATAAAAAGAGAAACAAATCAAGGGTAGATACAACGCAATGCAATGCTCTGTGCAATTGAACTGGCATTTGCTACACAGTGAACTTCAATGAGATACAGCAGTTGCTCAGCACATGTGTGTGCTAGGCACTTAGCAGAAACTGTACCTCAGAATAGCCCAGAGAAGGAAGAAATGAAAGGGAACTCACCTTCCTCGCACCCTGCCACCTCTTTTTGTCCATTGGTCCAAGTTTATTCCATGCAGAGCTAACTCCCCAAGGTTGCGTCCTTCAACCTCTTGACAGCTGTGCAGGCAATCAAGGGTAGCCTCCCCAAGCCTCTCCATAAGGTGTTTTTTCCAAGTTAGGAAGTGGATAGATACCTTAGCATGGAGAGGGTTTGGCATGGGGGGGACAAAGCTCTGCACTTCTGGGACTTCAATTCAGACTATAGCTTCTGGGAAGCTAGGCAAAGATAGCATGGGCATAGTTGCCCAAGAGGCATGTGTAACCTTTGTGGATAAACAGGCAGTTAAGTATGAGAAAGCATACAAGATTTGTGTTCAGCGCAGTTCTCCAAGGTTTCAGGAGTCCCAAGGCATGAGTTTTTGTGGATGTTTTTCATAATGCCCTCTACCTTTTCTCCTAGTGTTTTTCCTTTACCCTCTTCCAGTCCATCTGCCCTTACTCTAGGTTCAGTGTTCACTCATTTGCACACACTTACCACTGCACCCTACTGTTTGTTGAATATCGTATTCAATGCAAAGCTTGTTCTGTGGCCAGTGATCATTGTTATTGAAGGAATACTTTTCCCTGGCATTAAGAATAATGCCATCTTTTTCTAAAGTGCTTCCTCTATCCTCTCCAATCTGATGCCTCTCCCTTTGCTGTGTTCACATATTCCTTATAGCTTTGTTTAGATGTTTGCCAATGTCTGGTATGCTATGCCCATAATAATTTATGTATATTTATCGGCTAAGTCGATAGCTCCTTGAAAACACAAACTATGAAATCTAGCAGAATGAGCTTGGATTTTGGTGTCTGGCAAGTCTGAGTTCTCCAGGACTCATTTGCTTCATGTTTTTATGGTTTGTCTTTTGATTCACCTTCCTGGGTTTTATCACCTCTTATGTGAAATTGTGGCAGTTGTACTTTGTTTGGTCTTAGTGAAAATTAGCAGAGACAATTTAATGC
Source organism: Cebus imitator (assembly GCF_001604975.1). NCBI lineage: Eukaryota > Metazoa > Chordata > Mammalia > Primates > Cebidae > Cebus > Cebus imitator. The sequence continues at coordinate 6,529,486 of NW_016107338.1, read as the reverse complement.
TGATGGCTAATGGGGTGACTGATACATAGTAGGTGCTAAATAAAGGCTATTTTTTTTGTCTTTATCCAAAGGTTATATCCCTTTATCAGCACCAATGTAATGAGTGGTTAGTGGAAAATGTAAATAATTTCCAATTTGTGCAATACTAGGGAATGAATGTAGTAATTACTACATGCTAGATACTATGATTAATGCATTAGAAGTTTACTTAGCTGTATTAGTCAGGGTTCTCTAGAGAAACAGAACTAATAGAAAAACAGAACTAATAGATAAACAGAACTTGTGTGTGTGTGTGTGTGTGTGTGTGTGTGTGTGTGTGTGTAGTTTATTAAGGGGTATTAACTCACATTATCACAAAGTCTCACATATACTATCTGCACGTTGAAGGGCAAAGAAGCCAGTCTGAGTCCCAAAGCTGAAGAACTTGTGGAGTTTGATGTTTGAAAGCAGGAAGCATCCAGCATGGGAGAAAGATGTAGGCTGGGAGGCTAAGCCAGTCTAGTCTTACCATGCTGGCAGCTGATTAGATGGTGCCCACCCAGATTAAGGGTGGGTCTACCTTTCTCAGCCCACTGATTCAAATGTTAATCGCCTTTGGCAACACCCTCACAGACATACCTGTGATCAATAGTTTGCATCCTTCAATCCAATCAAGTTGACACTCAATATTACCCATCTCACTGTCTAATCCTATTAGGAAGATATAATTTTATGTTAAAAACTTCCATAGAATTTCCTATACTCCAGACACAGTTCTAAATACTTAACATTTATTAATCTTTTTAATCCACATAACATTCCCATGAGGTTAGTACTGTCATTATTACCCTGTTTTGAAATAACAAAGACACTGAGAGGTTAAGCATCTTGCCCAAGGTTATGTAGTTAGTAAGATCTGGGATTTAAACACAGCCAGTCTGTTTTGAGTATGCATTCCATAGAGTGTGGTATAATGTATTTTAAAATAAGTCGTATGTAAGTAACTTCCTTATATATTTAAGGGGTTTTATTACTTTTAAATAAATTATACTTCTCTAGAAATTTCCAGTCCCTTTCTTTAAAAGTGAACATGTTATATACTTACTCTAAGAATAGAGGGTATGGCTTATTCAAATTAAGCAGCTGACTCAATTGAACAGATTTAATCTATTGCAAGCTAGGTTTGTCAGTAAATGGCAGAAGTCAACTAGACACAACTAGTGTCAATCAGTATGCAATATTGATATGACACCTGCACAAATACAGGGCAAAGAGAGTTACTTATTTTTGTACCTATTTTCAATACTGTATCATATTGCTCTTTGCATTCATACCCTGTAGGATATTTCTTTCCAAAGATTCTTGCTTTCATATAAAGCTCTTTAGATATCGCAAAAACCCTGCCAGAGTTGACTCTATGTGTGTGCATGTGCATGTATATGTATTGGGAGGGGAATGATAAAATCCTCTAGTTCATAAAATATATAGGCATGATAATAACAAAAGTGAAAGAACATTTTCCCAATAAAGTACAACACTGGCAACATTGATGCTTACCTTGCAAATGAATTGAGATTGGGCCCAGACCCAAGTCACCAGGATTTCATGAACCACCAAGGAATATTCAGACGATATTGAGTACCTTCCAATATCTGAATGACAAAAGCGAGCACATATTAAAAATCTGAAGAATTGAATTTTTAGGCAAGGCCTCAGTAGAATCAGACAAATTTCTCATTATTATCTCTCTCTTCCCTTTCTTTCCCTGAGGCAAGAGTGTGAGATCCTAACATAATCCTAACATTGTCATCATTTTAAAAGACATACTGTTCTTCTTCTACTTATGCCATATTTCATATACTTTTTAGCTATGAGAAAAGATGGTTCACATTCCAAAGAAACGTTGTTTGGAGGGTATCAATGTCCATCAGGGAAGCTGTTCAGGTAAGATGAGAAGAATTAGAAGAACTTTTCTTTAAGCTAACAAGATTTCCTTTTGAGTTAGGGCAGATATTAATCATGTCTGATCTCTTACAAATGAAAAGGCAATAATCCCCCATGGCATGGGATGTAGCTTTCTATCCTGGGGCTTCTCCCATCAGTTTTAGTATTTATGTATTTGAAAGAGACACCAGCATCGTTGATATTAGTTATGACAGTTCACATTTCTCCCCTAAACCAAATTCTAGTGAAAAAAACACAGCTGTCTGATAACGAATCTTCCTTTCATTCCTCCTACCCACGTCTAATTATCATTGAGTGACAAGTTTTAGGTGCATTCCTGTCTGAAGAACTCTTTTTTTTTTTTTCCCATTTGGACTTTGGCCTTTCTCTCTCAGTGAGCTGTGCCTTTGACAAAACTGTAGGGCAGACAGGAAGTGGGGAGTCAGAGCAAACTACCCCAGGCTACCTGTGAAATTGGCATAGGGCCACTTCTACTGTATTCTCGAGTTCAGTCACATTCCAAAAGAGTGGAAGATGTTGCTACTTTAGCAAAATAGTTTTTTTTTTTAATTTATTTAAATGATGGTTGACTTTGAACACAATAGCCTATCTGTTCCTTGGAGAAAAATCTCAAATATTCAGAAAACAAATTCTTATTTATCTTCTTGGGGAGGCAAGGAGAAAAATAGCTTAAACTATTTTGTAGTAAACCTGTTGCCTATAAAAGAAGCTCATTATTTTTAAAAATAATTTAATCTGCTGAGATTCCACTATCTTGCCATGCCTACACATCATAGGAGTTAACATGGTTATCTTAGGAGCAAGAATTGTAGATCTTCCAGCTCAGTGTCCCCCAAATGCCTGCTTTTACCTCATCTCTTTTTCAGTGGTGGTAATTGAGGTTCATTTTCTCTCTCTCTTAATTGCTTCCTGGCAGAGGTAGAGAATTCACCTATTAATGCATGATAAGATTTGGGTTAGGAAGAAACTATCTGTACTAGTTTGTTCTCACACTGCTATAAAGAACTACCTGAGACTGGGCAATTTATGAAGAAAAGAGATTTAATTGACTCACCATTCCACAGGCTTAACAGGAAGCACGGTTGGAGAGGCCTACGGAAATTTACAACCAGGTGGAAGGCCAGGGGAAAGCAAGCACCTTCTCCTCATGGTGGCAGGAGAGAGAGAGAGAGTGAGGGAGGAAGTGCCACACTTTTAAACCAACAATTCTCATGAGAACTCACTTGCTATCATGAAAACAGCATCAGGGAAATCCACCTCCATGATCCAATCACCTCCCACCACACCCCACCCCTCCACCCACCATAACAGATGATGATTACATTTTGACACGAGTTTTGAGTGGGGACACAGAGCCAAACCATATCACTCCATCCATTTCCCTCTCTGTTCCTCTTCACTTTACAGAGGAGCAGCCTAAGACAACATGTCTTTCTAGGGGCGATAGCAAATAGAATTAAACTAGTGCTTGAACTCATTGAATGCAGATTCTGGCTCCAAATTCAGTGCTTATTCCAGCCCAAAAAAAGTGGTATGTATTAATAGATGGGAAAGAAAAAGAAGCTCCACCGTCACACCCCCATCCTTCTTTATGCATGGCCCTGTCTATGTGCCCATCATGGCAGGAGATAGTATGTGTGGGAAATGAAGACATATCAAGTGCCTTCAGGCGGGGTGAAGAATCTTAAACAGATGATGAAGAGGACAAAATTCTCCATGTAGTATTTTATACAAAACAGAGTGGGAAGCTAAAACCACAGAGAAAGCAAAGGAGTTTGTTCAGGGTCTATGTTTGCTGAAATGAGAGAGAAGCTTCATACAGGTAGATTAACAGATTTGTTGGCTTTGTGAATGTTTCCCACATGAAGAATGGCAAGGAAAAGGAAAGAGCCTGATAAAGGACTTAAACTGTGAAGAAACTAGCAACAAGTCAGTGCATAAAATCTGCCGGACTTGGGGCCAGAGTACACATGGAGGACCACATACCTTATAAGTAAATATTCAAAGGATCTAAATCAAATTGCCAATCTGTTAAATAAAATATATCTCATTCTTAAAGCTTCATATATGTTCATTTATAACAACAAATTAGAAAAACATAGAGCTAAATTTTTAGAACACTGAAATTTGGCAAAATATGAAAGAATCATTCATTACATTGCACATGTCTGAGTATTCTACTGATGGACCAGTGCTGTTGGTAAAATAATATTAAGACAAATACTTAATTATTACATATTTTTCATAAAATATATAGCATCTGTATTTAAGCAAAATCACTGATAATCACTATAATCAAGAGTTTTGCATAATTTATAGACTACTGATGAAAATGACAAATTTGACATTTCATGATTTATTGTAATTATTAGGAAGTGTTTTATTAATTTTAGTTTTAGAAATTTCAGCCTGCTGTGGCAGTAGCAACTTAAATTACTAAGGTTCATAAATACACTTAGATTTAGAAATTAAATTAGAATTTTTGTGTATCATGTTTAAATACATGGTTGCTTACGATAAATTATCATTATCAAAAGTTGTAAAGTATTTTATCTTTTTCATACAAGTTGTTAATATTTATATTTCAATTTTACCACTCCTTAACTAGTATCTATACTTATACATTAATAGTAGGAATTGGTATTATATTTCATGATTATTACTTGTAAACACACACACATGAATTTAAGAAAATCGTGGCTTTTCCAGATACCCGGTAAGGCAGGCAGGTGGACATACACATTGCTACATGCATGGGTATGTGTGCTCCCCTTGTAGCCTTGTAGTCACCATGAGAGGGAAGGTCAAACAAAGTTACCACCAAAAAACATGATTTTGGTCTAGGGTCTTCAGTTTCTGAAGCTGAAAAATACCAGAATATTCTCCAGCTAGAAGAAATGAGAAACCAAAATAGATTCATCTCTACACTGAAACCACAGAGTGCTGGAAAAACTGGTCAGGATCACTGCTAACTTGCTCCTGCTGGTGCCCCACCTCAGTGACACACATACATCCCACTATGCTTCTGCAGCTGGTGGCATGCATAAGCAAGTAAGAACCTACAGCCACAGCCACGACAAAGTGTCTTATATAATGCCAACCAATGGAGCGTTGTGGCAAGGGAACCAGGAACACCTTGACCCCTCCTGTGCAGCAGGCTCCTAACCTCAAGAGGACAGAGAACAAAGCAAGGGGACTGATACTAGGCCCTCAGAATTAGAACATGTAGCCCAGAAGTGCTGATCTAAGCCTTGGTCCTCAAAAATCTTCTAGAAATGAAGCCAGTTGACTGAACCCACCTTATACCATAATGAAACCCCCAAGGACATCAAAGAAGATAAAAGAATAAAAATAATTAATAAATAAAAATAAAATCTATCCGAAGGATGGAAACTTCAAAGATGAAAGGAACATCAGCCTACACAGATGAGAAAGAACCAGTGCAAGAATTTTGGCAACTCAAAAAGCCAGAATGTCTTCTTACCTCCAAACAACTGCACTAGTTTCACAGGAATGGTTCTTAACCAGGAAGAAATGGCTGAAATGTCAGGTACAGAATTCAGAATATGGATAGGAGTAAAGATAATTGAGATTATGGAGAAAGTAAAAACCAACCCAAGGAATCTAAGGAATACAATGAGACAAATACAGGTGCTGAAAAACAAAATTACCATTTTAAGAAAGAAACGGATATTATGGAGCTGAAAGACATACTTCAAGAATTTCATAATACAATCACAAATATTAACAGCAGAATTGACCAAGCTAAGGAAAGAATCTCAGAACTCAAAGACTGGTTCTCTGAATTAAATTTCTTAGACAAAAATAAAGAAAAGATAATTAAAAAGAGTAAAGAAAACCTCCAGGAAATATAGGATTGTGTAAAGAGACTATGTCTCTTTACACATTATTACATTATGAATCAATAATGTCCTTGAAAGAGAAGGAGAAAAAGGAAGCAAACAACTTGGAAAACATATTTGAGGATATCATTCATGGAAATTTCAACAATCTTACTACAGAGCCTGGGTAATGAAATAACCTGTATACCCACAAAAATCAGAATTTGAATACAGCTGCCATTTGATTCAAAGATGTAAGAAAATGAATATGGAAAAGCATCTCCCCCTGGGGCTTGTACAGTGTTACTAACAACAGTGGAAATTTAGTGTCATGCTGGCTGGGCCAGTAATGGATATTAGATCCCGAGTGAGGGAATACCCATGGGGTCTTGAGCATACTGCTATGTTTGTATTAGTGATATCTGGGCCTTCTAAAGTATGAACCCCTTTTCCAGCATCTAAGTTTATTGGCTGTGAAGATTTGTCCCTCCTCACAACTCATTATTCAATTGTCCCCACAGACTGTCTTTCATTCTCTAAATACTTGTAATTTCCATTAGCCCCTTTCCTGTCTGCAAAGTGGTCTTTCTTTTCTCCATCTATCTTTCTTTTCCTTGTTTTCTTGCTTGCTTCTTCCCCTCTCCATTTCATTGTTTCCATTTTCTTTCATTACAATTTCTTTTTTAAAACAATTTTTTTCAAGAAATACATAGGCTGCTGTCTCTTGGAATGTGTGTATGTTGGAGGGAGGAATGTATAAGCCTACAGAAAGAGATATAAAAACGTATTACCTCTCTTTAAACTTCCCAAATAAATATTTCTCCCATAGAAAATTACTATCAAGACCTTAACTTTTATATTTCTGGACCATTTTCAATATAGTTTAAAAGTATATAGTTTCTTAGTAATTAGATACATATTATTTTTACAAGTTATTTGATTTCCAATAATAATGAATAAAGGATCTCTTTTCATGTAAGTATAGAAACTTTTAATTTGTGCATAATATTTCATATTGGGAATATACCATTGATTTAACCATTTCTAATATTTGCAAATACAGATTTTCTCCATTTTTTGATATTGTTTAAAAAAACTGCAATAAGCACATTTGCACATTACTCTTTGTGTACCTGTATAGGTGAGGATGTATGTCTCTACCTGGTGCTGATAATTAAAAGAATATTTTAAAATTTGATAGATCTACAAAATCTCCCTCTAGAGCTTCTTTTTACTATTATCACCAGATTTGATTTCTTCACTCTCTAACATTAGTCATTATAAATTAAATGTATTTGCATTTTTACAAACTAAAAAAATTCTGTTGTCATTCCAATGTATATTTTTGTGATGTGTATTTTATGATTTTATGATTTACCATAAAATAGTATTTAGCCTCTTTTTCTGTTTATTACTTATTTGTATTTTTTCTTTTATGAATTACCAATTCATAGCTTTACTTATTTTTTTATTGGTTCATTTATCTTCTTATTGATTTGAAAGAACTTCTTAAATATTAAGTGTAAAAACTGGCTACATATACTACAAATAGTTTTATTCCTGTGCTTCATCTATTTGTACCCTATTTACATTACCTATGCCATGGATAATTCTCTTACTCTATCCTTTGTTTAGATCTTTGTTTAGGATATGTATTTATTTAAAGAGATTTGAACTTTATGCACAGTCCATATTGTCAATTTTATTTTTATGGCTTATAATTTTTATGTTTTCTTGAAGATGTAATCTACCACAATCATATAAAATATTCTTCTTTACTTTCTTCTTCCAAGTTTATTTTGCATTATATTTATCAGAAACTTCATCAATTCAGTACCTATTGAGTTTGAATACTATTATATTCTCAATAGATATGTAATTGTCCCAAGACTTTTACTAAATACTATGCCTGCTGATTTAAAATAATTTCTATTATATTGTCATATTTATAAAAGTTTCTTTTTGGGCTCCCTATTTTGTCTCAATATTTTTTTGGCAAATCAACATTATTTTAATTACTGACATGTTATAATTTATGTTAACATGCCAAAGCATTTTTCCTTAAATTTTTCTTTCTTATTCCAAATTTGCTTTATTATTTCAATCTTTTTGCTCTTCTAACTACATTTCAGAGTCACCTTTTCATGTTCCATTAGATTTTTTACGTTGGGATTGCATTGAATTATATTTGTTTCAGTAAAATTTATATAATATTTATATGAATTCATCTTACACACAGATGTGTGGAATGCCTGTGCATTCAGGTCAGAAATTATCTAGTTTAAAAAAGCATAATAATTTTTGTCATATCATTTTCACACATTTCTTGTCAAATATGTTTTTATTGCATTTTATCTTTTGTTACTAGTATTGAGTCTTACGGATTTTGTTCCTATTGTGAGTTGAGTCTTATAGCTTTGTTATTATTATGAATTAAGTCTGAGTTCTCTATTACACTTACTAGAAAACTTTTATTTTGTATATTTATGTTTTATTCAGCCAACTTCTGGGTTATTTTATCATATATAATCATTTTGAATTTATTCTTTTTAGATTAAAAAATTTTTTATATATTATATATTTTATATATAATTTTTATTATAAAATTTTCAAGTAGATAGCCAAGGTGAATTGTACAGCTACCACCTATAAACAAAATATCTAGATTCCACCATTGACATTGTACTATATTTGCTTTATCACATATTTATTCATATATCAATGTTTTTCATCTAATAGCATATTTTAGATTTTGAAGCATTTTAAGTAAATCATAGACATCAATATGCTTCAGCATTCACAGTATTAACTAGAGTTTTGTATATTAGTACATTTTCTTTTAAAAGTAAGTCACTTACAATGAAATGTACAAATTTTAAGTGAGTCTTCATGGAGTTTTGGCAAATGCACAAACCTGGCAACTAAAGCTCATCAGCCAGAAAATTCCCTTATTCCGTTTTCTAGTCAATCTGTGCTCTCACCTTCTCAAAGACAATAACTGCTCTGAATTTTTCCTCCATCAGTTAACTTATCCTATTCCAATTTTTTAATAAATGGAATTATATGCTATCTAATTTTTGTGCAAATATTATTTCACTTATTTTCTGTTTAGTGGTAAAATTGAAACACTTTTTCATGTGTTTTTGGCTACTTATATGCCTTCTTTTGCAAAATGCCTCTTCACATATTTTGCATTTAAAGCATCAAATTGAATTTTGCTTTATATTATTCAGTTTTAAGAGTTCCTTGTATGTCATAGATTCCAGACATTTTTTCAGATACATTTTGCAAATATTTCTTCTCCCAGCCTATAGTTGCATATTTATTTATTTCATATCTTTTGATAAACAGACATTGTTAATTTTGATAAAGTCTGTTACATTACTTTTTTCTATTGTATTATTGTTTTCTGTTATTTGTTTACGAAAATTTTTAGTAGCCCCAAATCATGAAGATATTATTCTATGTTTTACTCCCAAAGATTTACAAGTTTAGCTTTTATTTTTAGGTGTAGATCCATCTTGAATTAATGTTTGTGTATTACACAAAGTAGGTATCAAGTTCTTTTTTTTAAATAATATTGATATTTAGTTACTTCAGCATCATTTGATGAAATTAGTTTTCTCTTGCATAACTTTGTCACAAATCAAATGACAAAGTATGTGTGAACATATTCTGGGGCTCCTATTCAATTCCATTTATTTATGTGCTGATCCTTATGCCAGTCACTATTATAATTATTGCAATTTTGTAGTAAGTTTGAAATCAACTCATGTAAATCCTCCAAATCAATTACTTTTCAAAATTGTTTTTGGATAGTCTAGGTCCTTTCCAGTTCCATATAAAATTTAAAATTAGTTCAATCTCTACAGAAAAGACTACTCGGTTTACACTTAAAATTGCACTTAATCTGTAGATCAATTTGGGAAGAATTGGCATCATAATAATATTTAGTTTTTTTACTTTATGAACATGGTATATGTCTTCACTTATTAAGTCTACTTTAACTTCTTTCCATGTTGTTTTGTAGTTTTCCTTGTAGAGATAATGCACATATTTTGTTATATCGATTCCCAAATATTTTATAATTTAAACACCATTGTAAATAAATTAATTTATAATTTAATTTTTCCATCGTTGGCTAAAACTATATAAAAATTCAATTGAATATTGTCTATTTACCTTCTATACAATAAACTAATGAGATTCACTTATTATTCCTGAAAATGTTTTGTATTTTTTAAAGAATTTTCTACAGAAAAAATCACACTCTGCAAATAGAAACAATTTTCCTCTTTCTTTTAAATCTTTATAGCTTTTTTATCATATTTTTCCTTTGCATTATTGCAATGGCTAAAACTTCGATTTGTGCTTGATTTTAGCCAGAAAGTCTAGAAGCAATAGAATCTCCATTTGAATAGAAGTTGTAAGTAGACATTCTTCTTTATTACCAATCTTAGAGTGAAAGCATTTAATATCTTACCATCAAAAAAGAAATTCTCTGTAGAATTTTCATAGTGACTTTTATCAGATATCTTGAATTTTCTAAGGTTGTTGGCATAAACACATGTTGAATCTTGCCAAATGCTCTTTCTATATTTATTAAAATAATCATGAGAATCATTTCCCATTTATTCTCTTTAGATAGTGAATTATTTGATTTACTTTCAAATGCTTTTAGATTTTCTAAGTAGGTGACAATGACAGTTTGTTCTCTTCTTCTAACATATACACATGTCATATTGCTTTTTGTTCTTCTTGCTACATACATTAAGCCCTCTACCATGATGCTGAGTAAACATCTAAGGCAATTGAGTTTATTACAAGCCTTTTAAAATCAAGAATGGTTGTTGAACAATGCCTTTTCTACATTATTAAAATAATTATATATTTATTTCTAAAATATATTAACATATTATTACAAGCATAGATTTCCTAGTGCTGAACTATTCTTACATTACTAAACATTACTTGATCATGATACATTATTCTTTCTAGTAGATGACTGTGAATTTTTATTTTATTTAAAGTTTCTGTGTGATAGTTATTTTTGTGCTCTGCTTATTTTTTCAATTATAATATCAAGGCTATATTAGCCTTGTATTATGCAATTAGTTTTCTTCTTTTACAAGGCTATAGGAAAATATAAATAGTCATTTTCTGTTGCTTGAATGTTTGATAAAGTTATTTATAAAACCATCTACATCTGATCTCTTTTCTTTGCAGGCAGATGTCTCATAAAATTATTGGTCTATTCATGTATCTTTTACTTTAATTTAAAAATTCACAGTTTACTATAAAATTATGTATTTCATCAAGAATTTCTTATTTAAATTATACATAATATTATCTCATAATTTTAAATTATACTTTCTATCTATACTGTGGCTCCTTTTTAATTTCTAATAGTTTTTATTTATATTTTTTCTATATTTTTATAAGCTGCTTTGACAGAGGATGGCTATTTTGTTGATCTTTTGTAAGAACTAGATCTTGGTTTTACGTATCAATTGTATTGATTTTGAATTTTGATTTCAGATTCATTCTCTCCTATTATGCTCCCTCTTTTTTTCTGGTTCCAAGCATTTTCTAGTAAATGTACTTATGGCTGTTAATTTTCTTTGATTCCTGCTTTAGACCTAACTCATCAGTTTTTCTATGCAGTGCTCTCATTGTCATTCACATCTAAGTATTTTTTACATTATGTTTATTTTTTATATTTTAACCCCAAAATTAAATAAAATGTTTTTTTAAAAATCTCAGCAGTTCATTTTTTCTTTTTGTATTAGCTATTTATTTTTGTTAAAATATAGCCCATATTATTTCTGCTGATTGGAATCCTTTGGGATTTCCTTTGTAGCCTATAATATTGTCAATTTTTATAATTTATCATGAGTATTTCAAATATGCAGTGTTTATTCTTATTGATATTATCTATATATTACTTTTGTCCTCTTGATCTATTGCTTTTTGAAAGGGAGTGGTTGCATCTTATTCTGGTTAAATTCCTATGTGTTTTTAAATTTTTTGCTTTATGAACATTTCCAAACAATATTCTTCATAGTATAAAAACTATCTTTTTGATACATTTTCAAAATGTATTCAGTATCCATTATGTACCAGATACTTAGATATAGTGGTCAATAAGACAGAATTGTACCTTCTCTGCCTTAAAGGCATATAGTCTTCCAAAAATAACCACAGTAATTTCTGGTAATGATAATCCTATGAAGACAGTAAGGACAGGGGGAGTGGAGTGGGGTAAGTACATCAGAAAGCAGCATTTTTAATAAGCTCAGAAGGATTTTAAGCAGAGGAGTAACTATCTTATCTGTATTAAAATAGGGCATTTCAGATGCTCTAGGGATGTTAAGATTAAAAACAGCAACATCATTTAACAGCCTATTGCAGTGGATTCAAAAAGACATGATGATGGTTGCATTCAGATCATGGTGGGCCAAATCAGTGAGGAAGATGTGAAAGAAGTATTACTTTGGAGGCTTTAGCTTAAGCCACTGAGTAGATGGTACAGACTTCACTGAGATGGGGAAGACTAAGGACAGAGACACATTTGAGAATGTAGAGTGTGAGTGTGCATTTTAAGAGGTAACTGGGCAGGGATTGTGTGGAAATCAAAATATGCTTTGAAAATGTCCCAGTCCTTTTTAACATGCAACTGGATATATCAAGAAGGAAGCTGGATATATGAGCCTGGAATTCAAGGGAGTCATCAGGACTGGAAACTAAAGTTGAGAGTCGATAGCATTACAGATAAAGTCATGGAACTGGATGAATTTACGTAGAGTCTCTGCATAAATGAAGAAGGTATGGGAAACAGCACTGATCCTGGATCGGTGAGCCCTTAGAACAGCATAGAGAAGGAGAAGAAGGAATCAGAAAAGGAGCTTGAGTTAGAGCAACTTAATAAATATAAAGGAAACCAAGAGAAATGAGTCAGACAAGGCAAAAGAACATATGCTTCCAGAAAAAAAGTAATGATCAAATGTGTTGAATGCAACTGAGATGTAGAATAGGGTGAGAATGAAAGATTACCACTATCTTTGGCCACATGGAAGAAATTAATAACCTTGACAGGAGGAATTTCCAAACAGAGTTGGGGATTGAAAATAAATGCAAAGGATTTGTGCAGTGAATGGGAAGTAATGAAGCAGAAGTAGCAAGTGTTTTGGGTTTATCTCAATGAAATTCAGAGAAACAATGTATTGAATTGGGTTATTTTTCATGGTATGTACTGATGTAACAAAGGAAAAGGTCATTTCATCTAAAAAATTCAATTTAGGAGATTGAAGTGATCCCATTTATTGCATTCAGTTAACTGTTTAAACCCTGCATTGTTTTCTTCCTGAGATGTTCCCAGATTGATGAAGTAGATTAAGTATTTAAAACAAACAAGGAAATACAAACCTTGACCACTTTGAGTTGATGTGAAGAATATTCCTCTGTTCTTCTGGGCCTGTCAAAACATCATTGTTTCTATTGTGAAATGCTGCATTGCCCATTAATTACCTCATTTGGGAAATAATTCATCACTGCTGAAACTTTCCCACCCGAAATCTTGGACATGATACAGGTTTTCACTTTGGTTCCATTAAGATTTTATTTTAATACATCTAACCTTCTGTCTGACAAAGGCAATTTTTTTTTCTTGCTCTACTTTCATCTCTAGTGTAATGCCAAAAATGAGGTTTCTCATGCACAGTCTTATTACTGGTAGCAATTGTATCACATCAAGTGACTTTTCTGGCAGCCAGCAGCAAGATTTTTAAAAAGTAATAAAAAACTTTCTTTTCACTTAGAAATAGAAAGTCCCAAGATGCTTGGATAAAATGTATTCTATCTCTTTTAACCAACGATTTCATGAAAATTGAATAGAAATAATTGATCACTTTACAACCATCTCCTTTCTTAACGAAATGAAGACATGTTGAAAATAGCATCTTCTACATACTGTCTCAATGATCCCAAATGTGTGATTGATACTCATGTAGGGAATCTTGTAACTAATATTTTTAGATATATTAATTTATATTTCAGCCTAAAGACTGGATTCTGTTGAATAGAACTCAGAAGGGTAGGAGAAGAATAGCATTCATGTTTTTAACGGCTAGAGTCTCTTTGAAAATCCCTTAGGAAAGAGGCCTATTTTCAAAATAGACAAAGCATGATCTTGAAGGAAATTTCAATAGGTGTTGTGAAAGAAGATGGCAAACGCTGACCACTTCAGTATGTGGAGGGTAGTTCTCACCAAGGCCTTACCTGATTATCTATAAAACTGGTTTTATCTAAGAGGGATGTGAAGATTTGTCTGCTTAGAAAGACATTCAAAGGGATTATAGAGATGAGCAGTTGTAATAGGGAGTATTCTCAGAAGCTGGGAGAAAATGTTATTCGCCAAAACTACCCACTGTTATTTCATAAATTAAAACAAGCAAGGATTTCTCTTAATTTTCAGTAGCTATTGTATCTACAAAAGAATATATGCTCAGAACAGTGACTGGTCTTATTGGTAATTGGAGCAACATTTTAAGAAATCTACGTATAAAACTGACTTAAGCCTTAAAATGCTTGTAAAAATCAGAATCCTGCCAATAACATGTCGGGAAGGAATTTTCCAGATTGAGTTTCAGTGTTAATAGATTCATATTTGTTTGCCATTCTACTTGATTGGTAGATAAAAGTGGTTATCTGTGGCTGAGTTAGGAAATGAATGTCAATGAATCAAAAAACACACCTTGCAGAGAAGGCCTTTGACAAAATTCAACAGCCCTTTATGCTAAAAACACTCAATAAGCTAGGTATCAATGGAACGTATCTCAAAATAATAAAAGCTATTTATGACAATCCAACAGCCAATATCATACTGAATGGGCAAAAACTGGAAGCATTCCCCTTGAAATGTGGCACCAGACAAGGATGCCCGTTCTCACCACTGCTATTCAATATAGTATTAGAAGTTCTAGC
>NW_016107338.1:6489427-6512788 GCF_001604975.1 Cebus imitator | reverse complement strand
AAAAAAAAAAAAAACACACCTTGCAAAATGAAATTCTGGAATGTGAAAATCCTTGTACCATGAACCAGTATTATCTGGTAGATACATGAGAAAGTAAACCATAAGGAATTGTATCTGAAATCTTTCGGTAATGACTATAGTGGTCAGAAATGTAACTCAGTGAAAACATTTCCTACTGATTTGGGGTCAATCTTAATATGTTACCCAGGTTAATGTCACCCTTTCTCTAGGAAATAATAAAGAATTGGTTGTATCCTCATCCCAGAGGAAGTCCAAAGGGAGCTTTGAATTGCTTGTAATGATTGCCTTCTATTGGCCTGAATGAATTAACTACCTCCTCAGGGAATGGTGTTCGGTCTGTGCCAAAAAGATAGAGAACTTTAAGCTTGTGACTAGAGAATGTGTCAGGAATTAAAAAGAGGATGTCAGCAGATATCAAGATCTGCTGGAGGAGAAATGTGTAGTCTATGATTATTAATGGGCCAATTATCTAAGCTCTCTATTTATCCTCTAGTTATTTTTTTCATGTAATAGGGTAACATTTTATTAAGGTTTTACTCTATGTCAGGCTCTGTGCTGATGTTGACTGTATATTTAACCCACTGGGAGGGGTCCTTCTGGTACTGTTTTACAAATGAGAAGAATTGGGACCAAGAGATGTTGAAAACAAAACCAAAACAAAACAAAAAAACCTGTCCTGATTTACTCAGCTAGCAAGAGCAGAGCTGGGATTTAAAACCTAGATAGTGTGACTCTAACTATGTACTCCTAACCATTACACTACACTGTCACCTCTAACCTAAGGATTGGCCTATGCCACAAAAAGGCAGACAGAGTTTAAATCAATGAAGAGAATGAAGAAATTATCTCAATTGAATGCTAGCTTTGCATTTTCAATGGAGGCACAGTTTTTTCTGCCCTTCATTATCAAAATTAAGGGAATTATATCTGCTAAGATTTTATATTTTAGGGGGAAAAGTTTGAAAAACATCTGGTTGATGATTAAGGCAGTCAACTATTGCACCTACATTATGATTGCTCCTGGTATCTAGAAATCGCCAGAGCATTTATGAAAACATAGATCAATCAGTACTCAATAGTTATTATCCCTTTTACTGTAAATTTGACAATTAGAAAAAAGTGCTAGAGATGAAGCCTTCTCACATAATCTTTATGCATGAGTAATTCCCGGCACAGACTCTAAGAAAGATAAAGGAGGATAATAATAGAATACAAGGATATGAGAAACTTGAAAACGCCAGTATGTAAAAACAGGGAAGTGCCAAAACATTTTATTCACACTTAAGCTTCTGGGGAAAAATAATCGGTGAGGATCAACTTGTCCAAGGTTATCCAATTGCCTTTCTGGCTGAGCAATTTAGTATTTGAGATTTTATTGTGTTTTTCAAAACTCTAATACTATTCTCAATCAGCTTTGCTTCATTTTTTAGGGTTTGGGGGTTACGAGGGCAATTTCACATTGTAGGATAAATTACTAATAGGCATTTCTTTCTTTTTATCAAATAGTCATTTATGAGGAATTTAGTTTGGATTAAGTAGAAGATATTAAACATTTTTCCACTAAGAACTGTTATGGCTGACACTAAAACTCTGTTGAATGACATACAAATCCTTTGCTCATTTATTTTTTTCATTTTAGTGTTTGAAAAGTTGAAAATGCCTTGCTCAGTCTCTGGTTTTCTGTGAAAAAATTATGTTTCTCCTGGTTAAATATAGTAATAATAACTGTTCATTTTACCAAAAAGCCATAATGCATTCTGGTGCCCCTTTTTTGTCATGGAAATATAAACTTAAGAATTAAGATTGGATTGTTTGCCTGACAGAGTTAGAATCAGAGAAAGTATAATAATACAAGAAGAGTTTTGTAATGCCTTCAAAGTCTATATGGAGTTGCCATAGTTCCCTAGAACCTTCCAAGTGACTTAATCTCTCAACTTCCAAGGAACCTAGAGACTTTTACTTGAGAAAGTTTTTAAAGTTGTGCTTTCTCATCTCTTCACTGAAAGATACAAGAAATTGAAATAATAATAAACATAATATTTTTATCCAACTTACCCTAGGCGTAAGATAATCCTCAATTAATCATCCAAACTGGAACACCAATTCAAGTAAAAGAGGCCATTATTAATAACAGCCACAGGTGTAAAATGCGTCTATCCAATGAGTGTCATTACCGACCTAGGAGCAATTGCCCTAGACATGAAGTAATTAATGACTACAGGAATTGAAAAATCTTAAAATTCAAAATAGTTTAGAAAGCAACATTGCTTTGTTCTGTAAGAATACATTAAATAGCCATGGAATTTTATTTCAGGTGTTTTCTCTAGATGACCAGATTTTAAATTCTGAGCTTACAAGGATAGTTGCTTTATTTAGTTCAAATTATTAGCACATGTTCACGCTAAAAATCTCATTAATTTTTTTTTAGCAATTCTCTTCTGTTCAAGACTCAATCATTTCTTCCCTGACCAGGTCTACAAAACACCAGCTATCTGTAAGCAAGATTACTAGTTAGTTATCTTTCTAATGACTACTAGGAATTCCCTCTGGTTCTTCTTAATATCTCTGAGAAAACCATAAATAAACCTGCTTCTGGGTTTCTCCCCACTTTTATGCTTAGGGTTGTAGGATCTACTTTTCATCTGAAGCATTATCTGACCTCCCCACTAATCCATTGTAACATTCCCCGTCTCCCTTTCTAAGTCCTTGTAAACACTTCACGTCCTTGATGTTCATTAGAAGCAGCATTTATTATTGCATTATATTTGAGCAATATTTTTGTGCGTATATATTATCATATCTTTATTAGGCTGCAAGTTATTTGAAGATAAAGACCAAATCTCATATTTACTTTTTTTTCTTTTCTGCTTTCCCATAACTAACACAGAATCTTGCTATGGCAGGGATTGATTAGCATGTATTTTATAGCCTCTTTTCTTTTTCTCTCTAGGCTAAACACCCCTCTGTCTGTAGCACTGAGGATCTAGGCTGTACTTATAGGTGACACTGCTGGTTGCTCAAGGCTAATTTTTACCAAGATGGAACCTGACCCATAATGCATCAATTAGATTCTAATTTCTACGAATAGGACCCAGGCAGGACAATTGGTTTTTGTTGATTGCTCATCCTGAGTCAGTGTAAAGACAGAGATGGACAGTCATTTTAGGTCATATGGATAGGAGTCAACATGGCACGACAATAAAAAGAATAAAGCCAGTCTTCCAAAAGAAATAGTGAGGGGCCATGTGCCGGGAAGATGGAGAAAATAACCTTATCTCCTGTCTTCCTGGCCAAAACCACTCCCAATCACTCTTTCCCACATATCCTGATTTTATCTTGGCTTCTCCATAGCACCCATCAGAGTTTGAAATAATGGCTTTTTTGTTTTGTTTTATTTTGTTTGAGATGGAGTTTTGCTCTTGTTGCCCAGGCTGGAGTACAATGGCATGATCTCGGCTCACTGCAACCTCTGCCTCCCAGTTCAAATGATTCTTCTGCCTCAGTTTCCTGAGTAGCTGGGATTACAGGCATGTGCCACCACACTAAGCTAATTTTTCTGTATTATTAGTTGAGGCAGGGTTTCACCATGTTGACCAGGCTGGTCTTGAACTCCTGATCTCAGGTGATCTGCCTATCTCCGCCTTGGCCTCCCAAAGTGCTGGGATTACAGGCGTAAGCCACCACACCTGGCCTGAAATGAAAATTTCAAATTATTTGGCCATGTGTGTATTTTGTATCTCTCTCTTCTAGAATGTACTTCATGCCACAGTGACTTTGATGTGTTTACTGCTGCCTCTCTGGCACTTGAACCAATGTGCACAACATAGCCACACTCAGTCATATATGTAGAATCAATGAAGACCAAATATTTAAATGAATTCCTTTTTCTTAGCAGTTTAAGGTACTTGGAACACAGATCATGTTGATACATTCAGAAGGATAATCAGAACACGAGGTGTGATGGGACAGGGGAGTCACAGTGGAAAGTTTTTAACCAGACTGAGGTCACACAGTGGTTTGGAGAAATAGAAGAAAAGGAAGGAACAGAGAAAAGAGGTCCCAAAAGAGAGGTTGGGAGGAAATCAGAGAATAAACTCTCCATTTAGAGATTTTGCTATTTTTTGCCCTTGTATGACAGCAGGTAAAGTAAGCATCTCCAAACAGCCAGCTGCCAGGCTAGCCTGAGAAAAGGCTGGGAAACGGGCTGAAGAGAACAGAAGACTTGGGGCCTTTTACAGCAAGTGCAAACTTTCACACCTGTCAGCTATAAATCAAGAGGTTTATGGGGCTGCAATATTTACACTGTAATTAAAAAATCATAAAGCAAGCTCCCTTTCAGGTTGTGCAAAACAAAACTCTGAAGTTCTACAGCAGCAGCTGTTAATCAGTTACTCCTAACGATCTGCTGCCCAGGTTGGGTGCCTACTCAGCCACAAACAGCAAACAGGACAATGGGAGAAAGTGGGATTTGCACCCGATAACAGCTTTCAGAGGTGTCTGGGACTTGGCCAGAAGCCTTTCCATTTACCGCACAGTCTCTGTTGGAGCTTGGGAAAATATTTTCAGTGAACTTAGTTGGCAGCTTAGGTTTCCTTCTCCTCTGTTCCCATGTGGAACTGAACTCCGTTTACTAAGGTGAGGATGGTGGTGGTATTAGGCACTATGGGTTGGGTTAGTGGCAGACACAGAATTTAACACTTACCTATGGAAGTGGCAGACCCACCACATGCGCCTGGACTTGCACACCTGAAAACTGGGAAAGCTGAAGTCCACCTCAATCTTTTTGGTGTCTCCTGCCCTTCTTTCTTGTTGTTGTTCTCACTACCTAAAGGCCAGGCCTGCCAGTTGCTATTGGCCGCACAGAACAGTCCAGGCTGATCCTTCAGGCTCCCGCCTGCTTCTGCATCCTTTACCACCCTCTCATTTCCGTTCACCTTGTTTCAACCTCGGGGGCCTTCTTTCAGCTCCTGGAAGGAATGGTGCTCTCTCGCCATCTGAGCCTCACGTGCTTTCTGCCCAATATTCCCCTGCAGGGTCCTTCTCATTTTTCAGATCACCATCTTAGAATGGTCTGCCCTAAATTAGAGAAACACATTCTTTCTAAATGTGTTTTTCGTTGATACACAATGTTTGTACAATTCATGGGGTACATGTGATGTTTTGTTACATGCATAGAGCGTATAATGATCAAGTCGGGATATTACAATGTCCATTACCTGAGTGTTTATCATTTCTATGTGTTGGGATAATTTCAAGTCCTGTCATTATCTTTCACAGCACTTTCCACATCAGTGAAGAGATACTGTGCTTTTGTTTTCTTCTTCAATTTTCCTCACCATGTTGCTCTTCCATGGCATGGCTCTTTCATACACCAGTGAATATACAAGGCGTTGCAGTGTCCGGCATACAGAAGCTTAATTTATACTTGTTGAATGAATGAATGAACAAATGAATACCAATAAATTATGTTTCCCAACTTGGCTTTCCAAATTTGACCACCAGGATGAAATATCCAGAAAGAATTGGTCCTTATTTTCTTTCTCTTTCACTACCTAACGTGGTTTATACAGTACATAATTTTGTTTCCTTCCTTCTCTAACCCCAAAGTGGTAGCTAATGATGGGAATTTCAACAGCTGTAGGTACGAGGAGGAAGGTCACATTTTGTCAGGTATTAATTTACACCACACGGCAAATACTGCCGGGCATGGTGGAGGAAATCCCAGCCCTGCTTTCAGTAGGCCTGATTTTGAATATTGCCACTTATACACATTAGAGTAAATCATTTTACCTCTATGAGCTTCAATTTCCTTATCATTGCAATAAATATAAAATAAGGTATCATATAAGGAAATCTTTTGCAAATGATCAATACAAAATGAGCTATTATATAAGGAAATCCTGTAAGGTTCTCCTGCATTATGGGGTAGTCTGGGGTTCCCTGTCTGCAATCTGGGGTCATGAAATTCACCTCCTTTTCTACCTTTCTTTGCCAGCTGGAGGAATCTTCTCAAGTTGTGCCCTCTGTGGGGACTCTCCCCTGTTCTCATCCACTGGCACGGTGCTTTTCCTTTGGCCCTGGCCATGTGATTACTTGTAGGAGGATGCTTCCAAGGCCTCTGGGAATATCAGTGAAAGTGCTAACCCTGTCACTCTCCACAGTTCTTGTTTCTTGGGTTGTATTCATTTTATTAGCAAAATACACAAGTCTGGTGAAATGTCATAGACTTTTACCTCCAAAGATAATCAGAGGCCCATTTATTTGCCTATTCAATGCAAAGGCAACCACAAAAGGAAACCAGCTGATCTGAGCTGATGATAAGCACATGCTCACAGCTCAGATACCTGTGGTGTTGTGCTGCTCTGGCACTTGTGAAAAAAATAAATCCTCGGAAATCTGGGTTTCATTAGGTTTCCTGTTAAACACAGGAAAGAAACAGCTGATGCCTGAATTTGCTAATTTCTGCTGATTCAGTTAGAGGGCGACACACTTGGTTAACAAGGGAACTATCCAGGTATATGAATTAAGGCTTGAAAACAAAGTGTAGGTTGTAATCAATTCATCCAGCATTGAGTTGGAATCATTATTTAGTGAGCATTTCACAAAGAAACTAGAAAAGATTTCCAGGTTTAACAGATCTTTCTGGATTCTTCCTTCTTATGGACATAATATAACAAAAATACAATCCCCTGCCTCTCCTTCAATCCTGGGATTTTAAGCAATGCTCAAGTTACCTTGTTTTCATGTCCTGTGAAAATAAGGTAGATACTGTTATCTCACCTGTATTAATACAGAACCCTGTATAACAAAGAAGTTGTAATTTATCAAAGGTCACACAGTGAGTCATTGCTGTAATCACAAAGCAAATGTTCAGGTTCTCAACTCGTTGGCAGCAAATGTTTTGTTCTCTAGGTTAGACTATCTTCTAAACTTTCATCATATGCCACTGCCTTCCCCTGCTGGTCTACCTCCAAGAAAGATACACATACACACCCCCACACATATGTACCCCTTACATATGTATCCCATCCACCCCCATCCTCCTAGCTATCCATCCACTAGCCATCATTCATCCTATCTAGGATTGACAGTTCTGACAAAAACAGGACACCCAGTACAATTTCAATTCAGATGAATAATAAATAATACTTTAGTATAAGTCCCATGCAATATTTAGGACATATTTTTTCTGAAATATCATTCACAGTTTATTTGATATTCAAGTTTCACTGGATGCCCCGTATTTTATCTGGCAATCCTAATCCCATCACAAGTGTCTACATCTTTTCCATTTATCTCCTAATTCCATGATTCTTTCATCTGCTTTTCTTCTTTAACACCTATTATTTCAGATTTCAGCTAAACAAACTACAGCCTATTTTCCTAGTGTTTACAAACCTGTCCCGTGGCAGAGATGACTGTAAAGATCCCCTTAGGAGCACTTATTTGTGGTTTTAAGGCTGACTGGTGGCTGTGGCAACTGTGGGCAAGTATTGTAATCTCTCTAAAGGTCACTTTCCTTGTCTGTAAAATGAGGGCTTCAACAGTTCCCATTTCATAGTCCTGTTGTGAGGACTAAATGAAAATGCACAGTCCCTAGCACATAGTATGAGCTCATTAAAGTGGCATTAAATGTCAGCTAGTGTGGTTGGGGTTGCTGCTCTTAACGTTTGTCATTTAATAAATAAGAACATGCCTAGAGAACTGAAGTTAGTTGTTCATGTTTACCTAGGGACAGTGCTGCTAAATATTCAAGAGATAGTTTCTGAGAGATTCTACTTCAAATGTCAAATGCAATGTTTAAATTCAACATCTTAGACCTACATCACTTGACAACCAAGCCTGTAGATACTGTTAGTCATTTACCCAATTGCCATTCCCATTGCCTCATTTCTTCCTTGCTGGAAGAACTTCAGTTTTAGAAAGTCCCTCCACCCAACCACATGTGTGTGTTGGGAAATGGTCTTCTCAATCCAAGCAAGGAATTGTTATCATGTGATTGGTTTATGCATGGATTTGTGATCCCTCCCTGGCCAATAGGACCAGAGGTATGCCGAAGGGCTGAAAAAGATTTTTTTCTTGGTAATAAAAATATGTGCATGGGAAAACATCCTTTTCTGCTCTGGATGTGACCATGTCAAAACATAATTCTTGAAACTACCACAGCCAACTTGTTACCAGGAAGGAGAGCTCCCCCAACACCCTGAACATGGCAAAGTAGACAAAGAAAACATCTGTGTCATTGGGGATTGTCAAGCTACTGAATTTTCCTTGTAACTGACTTGAATTTAGATTTCTTATTTTGTGAAATATTACTTCCTTTTTCTATTTAAGTATTCTTGGCCTATTACCTGTGACTGAAAGTACCCAAAGTGATGCAAAACTTCGAACTACATAGGAAAGAGATGGATTAAATGGTGTTCACTTTCCTTCGGATCTCTGCAAAACGACATACCTACTCAACATATTTTTGGATAGAATTTCAGGTAAAAGAACATCTTTCATCTCAAAAATCTGATTTCCTAAACTGTTTGTGAGCCATTTGCCTTTTGTGCAAGGGCTTCTGAGCATGTAGCTTTGGCTCAGTAAGCAGTCCACTCCACAAGACTTTTGGAAAGAGATTTTCTCCTAGGAAACTGCAAAGAAAATTGCTTCTTGCTCAAAAAGACTGCTTCTCCTAGGTGCATGGAAATCTGGGTTCTTTGGATTAATAAGTTCTCCATGAACTTATTACACAGCTTCCAAATTTAGCTTCTTTCCAATGAATTCCATTTATGTCACACAGACATATGTATACATGTATTTATTTCCTGTGAACAGTGTTTGCTGAGTTTGTGATCAGCGTTCTGTTAGGTCTTGGAGAAAACAAAAATATACAAAGCAACAGACCTTAAGGCAGTTACCTTTACTTTGGGAAGGTAATTGCCTTGAGGTCAGTTTCTTTGGAAGGTATTAATTATTATTATTATTATTGGTAATAACAATACTAATACAAGCTTATTAATTTAAAGTTTAAAAATGTTTTCAAATACACTATCTTATACTGGGCAGGACTTAATAAAGTTCCAAATCTGATAAAGTATATATTACATGGACTAACCATATAAAAACAATACATTTTGTGCCAATAGTTAAGGCATATTTCAGTAATTTTCAGATTTCACAGTGCATCAAAATCACTAGGGAAAACCTGCTAAAAATTCAGAGTCCTGGGGTCTATGCCTTAGCAGGAGTTTGATTCAGGAGGTCTTAGTGGTAAGCAGAAATTTGTTTGCCTATTTTTAAAAAAGTGTGCATACGATTCTGATGCAGATGTTTCATAGAGCATGTTTTAAGGGGCACTCAACCCATAATAATCAAAATTATTAGCCAGGAAGTGGTGAGTCTCGTGTTGGCTTAAAGCACTGGTTCTCAAAGTGTGGTCTCTGAATCAGGAGTGCAAATATCCACTGGGAACTTATAAGAAATATTCAAATTCTTTTTTTCCTTATTTTCTTATATATTTTTTGATACAGGGTCTCACTATGTTGTCCGTCTGGTCTTGAACTCCTGGGCTCAAGTTATCCTCCTGCCTTGACCTCTTAAAGCACTAGGGTTACAGGCATGAGCCATGTGCTTGGCCCTTTTCTCTTTAAAAAATATATATTTTTTGAGAAATGTTCAAATTCTTGGCCTTATCACAGACCTGATAAATCAGAAACTCTAGGAGTGAGGTCCAGCAATGTATATTTTAGCAAGTCTTCCCAGTGATTCTGATGCATGTTAAAAGATTAAGAAATGCTGACTTAAATATCTGGTAAGTACCCCTGGAAGAAGAAGAACTTGAGATATACTTGGTAAAATTTGGATAGGATGAGAAGAGTGAGAAAATCACTCCCCATCAGCCGTTATCCATCCAAGGCAGGAAGAGGGCCATCAGTAGGTTGCGTAAGGCATTTGCTGTAAGGAGCCTGGCCTGGTACAAGAGTATTCAAAACCAAGGGTTGCCTTACTATGCCCATCCACTGATTGGGATAGCATGATTTGCCTGTAGTTTAGGATCCTTTTCTGGGATCTTGTATGTGGGTTGCTTCTTGGGTATACCTTGAGATTTGGCACAGACCAGTTGCTTCTCTACCAAATGAGATACTGTGGTGAGCTTCTTTGGGGTGCGTAGGAGCCCCCTGGACAATCTTCCTTCTGACTCACCCTTCTCTAACTAAGGATGATACAAAAGGCATGAAGACAGCTTAATAAAATCATTTCATTTCATTTCTCCCTTTTGTACTTCTGCAACGAAGGCATTCTTTTCAGTAAGACTCTGAAAAGGCTTTCAACATGAGGCCCATTCATGAGTGAACTCAAATAGCTGTTGTTATTTTGATTATTATTTTCAAGAACTTCAGGGTTCTTTTTTGTGTTAACCCAGATTAACATCTTCCACAGCATTCTCTTTGGTAAAGCAATTCTGACTTTACGACTGTTGGGCAACCTCTCCTGTGGAGTTCCTTAGAGTTAGAGAACTTAGAAATGGATTATTTTCTGGGCAGAAGAAATGATAAACTTCACAGGTTTTGTAGCAAGTGTTAAGATGCCCTTAATGAGGTCTTAGGAGCCCTCACATGGCTGGGTTTCCTGGCTTTATTTAGAGAAGCTGGGCCTCTTGCAGGAGACCAGCTGCCAGGATTGTTTTCAAACCTGCTTCTCTCAGCATAGTACTTACAGAACTTTAAGAGACCTGTTGCTGATCTTCGAGGTTTTCTGGGGTCTGGGAAAGGGGTCTGGGAGGCAGCTGCTCTTCAGAACTCTTTCATCCTCAGAAGAGCTCTCTGACATAGAGGCGATTTTGGTTGATGTTCAGGCTTCCCCAAGACCTGGAAAACATATCTGGGAGTCAGCTGGTCCTTGAACCCACTCTACTTTTCACAAGCACTCTCTATACCTGAGGAGACTTCTTGCTTGTCTTCAGGACTCCCCAGATGACTAGAAAGAACATCCCATAGAAAGCAACTTCTAAGGAATCTCTTCTTCAATATCAGTGCTCTCCAAACCTGGGAAGACTTGGTGCTGGACATGATTCCAAATCTTTCCACAAAGATTTGGAAAGAAGAATTGGGGGCAGTTTGGAGGTTCACAAATGCACACAAACTTAAGATTTGCCATCCTCTGAACCTCATAAAAGTTGGGAAGGACCCTGGGAAGGCAGCGTCTTTACAATGCACCCAGTGACAGACAGCAACACTCTCTGGACGTGAGGAGGTTAGTTGGACTTTTTCACCAAGGATAAGGCACACCGCAACAGCAGTCCTCCCTTCAGAGATCTACAGTCTCTGAGAAGCTTCAGAGACTGTTTGCCGTTAGGTCCCTGCTATGACTGGGAAGGGAATCTTGGAGGCTCCACACAAATGCGTCCCTCAACAGCAGCACTCTGCACTTGAGGAGATTTGCAGGACTTCAGGCTCCAACAAGGACTGGAAAGGCTATTGGAAGAAGCATGGCTCCACAGAAATGGCCCCTTCACTAGCAACACCCACTGAGCCTGACAGTACTACTGCCCAGAATTAGGTCTTACCAAGGGCTGGGAATGAAATCTGGCAGAAAGCAGATCGAGAGAAATCCTCCTTTTGAAAGCAGATCTCTCTAGGTCTGGGTAGACTCCTGGCTCCTCTATTGGCCTCCCTAGGGGATGAGGCTACCTTTACTGGAAGGCAGTCTCCTTTTTAAACACTGCACTGGAAGCAGCAATCCACCTTTGCTTTATGTCACACTGTTGAATACTTACAGTTTAGTCAAGGATATAAAAGAGGCTGAGGAGACTATGTTTGTCCAGCCATGAAATAGGCCAGTTAAGCTACAGCCTAGAGAGAGCAGCACTCTCTTCCCTGGGAAGCACCCAGAGGACAGAATGAATGGGCTGCAGCCTGACTACTGCCGCTGCTTCTCTTACCACTTATTCCAAAAAGCAGCTCTAGAAGGGAATGCAGCCTTGGATTCTGCAGGCTCCCCCCAGTATTGCTCACATTAGGACGTTTGCAGCTTGAGTACCATTTTGCTCCTCAGAGTGGCATCCTGAGATTAGCGTATGCACAACAAGTAGTGAATATAGAGTGCGAGTTATTTATGTTGCTAGCAAATTACAGTCATCCCTCGGTATCCACAGGGGATTAGCTCCAGGAAACACACACACACACACACACACACACACACAGTTACCAAAATCTGTGGATGTTCAAGTTCTTTATATAAGATGCATATTATTTGTAAATGTGAAACCTGCAGATACAGATAGCCAATAGCATGTATGTGTGTAAATTATATGTATACTGGTTAATTAATTTACCTATAGACTATGGAATGTTTTATGAAAGTAAATCTACAATATGAATAGAAGACTTATTATGATACTGGTACTTTTTAAACAACTTCTACATGGATTATTGTATTAAATTATTAAGAACAATCCTAAGGTAGAGTTTTTCAGCCTTGGCACACATTTGGGGACTGATGATTATCTGTTGTGGAGGCTGCCCTGTGCAGCATCTCTGGTATCTAGCAGCATCTCTGGTATTTACCCACTGGGTGCCAGTATCCTCCTCATTCCCACCTCCAGCTGTGAAAGCCCAAAGTGTGTCCAGATGTTGTCAATATCCTTTGGAGGAAAAATTTGCCTCCATTGAAAACCACTACCCTGAGAGGAAGGCCCTTTATTACAGATGGGGAAACCAAGGCTTAAAGCGATTAAGTATTTGCCCAATTTTGGGCGGTTATCACGGATAAGAATCAGGATTTAAATCCTTTCTATAGAGACTAAGTTCTCAGCTACCATTCTCTATGTCACAGAATGATAATCTGTGATCACTGGAAGGCTTAACATCAGGTCACACAAAAGGTTAGGAACTGTGAGACCCTCTTTAATGTTGTTTCTGTCTTGGGTTGGGGTTGGGGTGTCTAACTTTCCCTCACCCAGTGAACATTTGTAACAACCTGAGTGAGAGGAGGATGACTTTGCTGTCACTCTGTGCTGAACAAGGTCATTGAATTAGGTTTGTCATCCTCATTTAATGTTTGATAACTCACTTCCTAAGAACTGAAATGCTTTTTATGCTGCAGATGCTACATGGAGTTGCTGTTTGCCAAGTGCCTAGAGATCTTGAATGCATTATTCTTCTACTGGGCTTTTCTTTCATTTGCCAACCAGAAAGAACATAAAATTAGTAGCTGTAACTCCCTAATCAAAACCAGTATGTAAAAAGGCTCAGACATTTGGCTTTATCAGGTGCTATCAAATACCACCCTTACCTCTCAAATTGTGTTGAGTGCTATATAAAAGGAAAAGTATATCCAAGGTAGTGAATCCAAAATGACAACAGTCACTTGTTCTTTGCTCAGGACATCTTGAACCATATTGAATGGATTTCTGGCTCTTTAAGATTCTGTGCCTCTTAAAACAGAAGCTTTTGTTTAGCTTAATTTTTCTGGGTAATTGCATTAGTGGTAGTGCATTTATGCTCTGACAATATGTTATATCTACTTCTCAAATCCTATCTTAGTAAATGGTTTGTACTTGTTATTTCAAACCCATTTTCCTGCTGACCTACCATTGCCAATGTTTTATTCATTATTGACTCATTAATTAAATGTGTGTGTTACCTCATCAAGTTTGTATTTACCATAAATTGGCAAGATATGCCATCATCATTGATAAGTTGGTGGCAAGTAGAGAATCACAAAAGCCACACACATCACAGATCCGTATCCTGCATTTACTGTTAAAATTCTACTTATGCCCTGTGTAAGGTGACGATCTCAATTGAAAGGCTGAACAATTTTGTTTAAATCTCTCCAATCAGCCAAATTCTGGCCAATGACTTTTGTTTGAAAGGCATTTATGCCTCCTTAATAAATGTTATGTTAACTCATTAGGGTTAAGAATTTGGTTTAAATTTTCTGGAGGTATTTTTAACCAGTTTGTTGAATGTGTAGATGATTAATGGAGAGGGATGTAGGGAGAGAAATAGGGAAAACAGAGACCAAGCTTGTTTTGGCCCTGACAACCCTATTTCTCAACCCTCCAGACATGCGTTTCTTGACTCCGTGATGTTGTATGGGGCCTCCCTGCTACTTTCTTTCAGTTTACATTGCCTATATTTCACAAGAGCCAACAAAAATCATGTGGTTGGCACAGCGGGTAAAGCACTGTACTCCGACAACCATTGTTCTGATAACACACAGCAGCATCCAATCCCTCACTGTTGGAGTGGTGCTCCACTCTGACCTGACCCAGCCAGGATTGCTCCTTCCATTAGTGATTTGAAAACCGTGGGAAAATTCCAGTACTGTTCATTCCATGTAATGCTTCAAGGAGAAGTCTCTGGCTGGGAAGAATTATATGTTGTCTTTATGAATAAACAAACATAAGGGACCAGTCCCAAGACTGCCAGGACATCAGCAAAGGTCCTTGGTGGGAAGGATTTATAATGAATTGAGTGGAAAATGCATGGAGCTGTCAGTTTGAGACTCAGTCCTGTATATTCTTCCTTGCTCCTTTCCCAAGTAGATAAGTAGGCCTTTCTGCTCTGCTGATTGAGGGGAATTTTTATTGCCATCAGAGATAAGTTGCTGTAAGAACATTCCTTTTTGTCTTTGGTTTTCTACATGCCTGAACTCCTTGTGGCATGTAGAAAACCAAAGATGACAAAAGCAAGGGAAACGGAGACCTGAAGATCAGGAGAGGAAGATGGAGAAGATTCTACCCCTATCTCCACGCTGGTTGAGAAGCAGATATCTTCGTTGAGAAGTTAGACCTCTGCCCCATTCCTCTGTAGAACCACCTACATACAGGTAGCAGGGCCGCTAGAATTTCTTGGGAGGAAATAAAGTTTTGGAATGAGGAATACCAAGTGCTATGATGAACAGTATAGACTCTAGGCTAGTCTGCTTGGTTCAAATCCCAGCTCACCATTGTGGGACCACTGGGCCTTGTTCTACTTAATTCTTTGTCCATTGGTTTAGTTATCTCTAAGGTAGCAATACATTTTTAAAATATCATGGAGTACATGGGAGAGTTAAATGAGTGAATTCATGGAAGATATTTAGGACAATGCCTGGCACATAGTGAGTCCTCTAGAAATATTACCGTCTATTTTTTTATGTTCAAAAACAATAAATAGCACCATGATACAGTCTGGCATAAAATCAACAGGCTCTCTTTCCTTCAAGGCCTCTCATGCATTTGCATAGGAGAGATATTGTGGCTACCATGTTGGACTGGAGACAAGATAGTCCATTTTACTTGACCTGAGAACCATGTTAGTGTCCAGGATTCTAGAAAAGTGGAGTCCCTACCTCAGATAATCCTGACTTTGAATTTACTAGAACTTGTAAAGGATGGAGAACAAATCCAAAATTTGTAATTTGAGGAAAGAAAAACAAATGGGGCATGTCTTGCGCATTTGAGTTTTATTAAAAATTTCTCACCAATCCACCAACATCACCTGCCTGTTCTTTGTGCAAAACAAATTAAGGGTATCCATGAAGATATTTATTGCCACAGCCAACCTAATTACAGAGACATCTGATAATACCGACCAATGCAAGTCAGTAAATGGATTTAAGTGGGATTGAGAAAGGTTTTTTCCTAGGAAGGAGAGAGCCACCACATGGTGTGAGGCAGAGAATAACGGTCATTCACAGCAGTCTTAAAGGTGAGAAAGAAAGGGCAAGAGGACAATCTGCAACAAATGGCCCTGGGAACACTGAACATTCATGTGCAAACAAGTGAAATTAGACCTTTATCTTATACCATAAGCAAAACATTAACTCTACATGGATTAAAGACCTAAACATTAAAGTCAAACACTATAACATTCCTAGAAGAAAATATAGAAGAAGAGCTTCATAATATTGGCTATAACAACAATGTCTCAGATATGACACCAGTAGCACAGGCAACAAAAGCAAAAATAGACATCTAAGACTATATCAAACTTCAAAGCTGCTGTGCACCAAAAGGCACAATTAACAGACTAAAAAGGTAAACTATGGAATATGAGAAAATATATGCAAATCATTGATCTGATAAGGGGTTAATATCCAGAATATATAAAGAACTTCTATAAGTCTGCAACAACAGCAATAAACAACCTAATTAAAACTGAGCAGAGCAATTGAATAAACATTTCTCCAACAATGATAATACAAATAGCCAGCAGCATATGAAAAGATGCTCAACATCACTAATAATTAAAGAAATGCAAATTAAAACCACAATAAGGTAACACCTCACACTCATTAGAATGACTACTATTAAAAAAAAAAAAAAAAACAGAAAATAGTGTTGGCGAAAAGGTGAAAATGTAGAGAAATTGGAACTCTTGTGCACTATTGGTGGGATTGTAAAGTGATGCTATGGAAAACAGTTTAACAGTTTCTCAAAAAATTAAACCTAGAACTACCATAAACTCCAACAATTACCATTCTGAGGATATATAAAAAAGAATTGAAAGTAGAGCCTACAAAATACATCTGTACACGCATGTGTTTAGCAGCGTTATTTATAGTAGCCAAGAGGAAAAGCAACCCAAATATCCACGAATAGATAAATAGTAAAATGTCATATACATGTATACATATATGTATGTATATATTCACACACGTAATGAAACATTATTCAGCCTTAATCAGCCTTAATAACAAAATCCTGTCACAAGCTACAACATGGATGAATCTTGAGGTCATTATGCTAAGTAAAACAAGCCAGTCACAAAAGGATAAATCTTGTATGATCCACTTATATAAGATATCTAAAGTAGTCAAATTCATAGAAACAAACTAGAATGGTGCTTACTAGGGGCTGGAGTCAGAGGGAATTATTGTTTAATGGGTACAGAGTTTCAGTTTTGTAAGATGACAAATTTCTGAACATCTGTTGCACAACAATGTAAATATGCCTAACAGTACTGAAGTGTTCATTTAAAAATGATTCAGATGGTAAACAACAAGAACAGTGGAGAAAATCCTTGATTTTAGGGGCCAAGACTCCTCAAGTTTCTGTAGGAAAGTGAAGCCTGTGGCTGCAGTGATGAGGTCATAAAAGAAAGCCAGTTAGCTCTGACTTTCAGCAGAAGCGGTTCCC
Organism: Cebus imitator; assembly: GCF_001604975.1. Classification (NCBI taxonomy): domain Eukaryota; kingdom Metazoa; phylum Chordata; class Mammalia; order Primates; family Cebidae; genus Cebus; species Cebus imitator. The sequence goes on along the minus strand of NW_016107338.1, from coordinate 6,495,654 downwards.
CAAGAGAGTTGCCAGCAGAGAACTGTCAGTGAAGAGCCTTCCCAAGAACTGAAGAAATAGCTCCTTCAATGATGCATCACCCAGCAACCATGGTGGAAGCAATAGCCATTGCCCAGACCAAGTGTGAGCTAATTATAGCTGAGGCAAATGGAGGAAAATAATAGAAACAAGGAATGTTCTCACAATAGAGGACGGAGAGGCATTGCAGGACTAAAATAAAGTCCTGCAATGCTGTTCCATGCAGGAACAACATTCTCTGGAAGATACAATTTAAAGGACTTCCGTAGAAAAGTAGTGATTCCGGTTCTCTGCTGTCCATGTCACTCTAACGACTCCTGGGTAACATGACCTCATCCATCAGTTGAGAATAATTACATCTTTCCTGCCTACCTTTGACAAGATTGCTATAAAAATAAAAACTAAGGACATAAATATGAAAATGTTTTATAAATTATAAAATGTAGAAAATGAGTTCGAGGAGGGAGCTTCTCAAACACTAGAAATGGCTGACAAATCCAGAAGACTGAAAATTCTGAGCTTCAGCAGGTCACCTGACAGCACTGTCTTTCATGAGAAGGTTAAGCAAAGGGCAGATCATACCAAGATTTAAGCACTTACTTTCTCCCATTACTGGTAGCTTCATTCCTTCGAGAGCATGAGAGTGGGTATGAGGAGGTGGGCATCCCAGAATGAGCTTGGCCACTAGCCCAGTGTTCTTGAACAATCAATTAACATCTCTGGGCCCCAGTTTCCTCATTTGTAAGAGGAGGGGGTTGCTTTCTAAATCATCCTCCATGTCTGGCATTCTCTAACAGTCTGAGATAATAATGTTTTTATCCCTGTGTTACTGGAACAAATGATGGACTTTGAGTTTCCAGTAGGGGAAAGAGCAGCATCAACTCAGAAGCTCATCATTTCTTCCTTCTCATGGAAGAGAGTTTTAATCTGTGAAAAGCTGACTCACTCATGTGAAGCTCAAAGATGAAAACTTGAATTTGTTATAGCTACACCAGAACAATTTCCTTATATTCCGTCTCTCCCTTCTTCCCTTCCTCCCTCCCTTTCTTCTCTCCCTCCCTCCCTTCCTTCCTTCCTTTCTTCCTTCCTTTATTCTTTCTCCACTTCCTTTCTTCTTTGCTTTCTGCTCACCTCTTTCTTCTTTGCTATATCTCTTTTTATCTTTCCTTTCTTCTTTAAACATTTTGAAACTAAATGACATTCATCTCCTAACTGGTATTCCTATCCACACAATATCATAATGGACATAGTACCTATGCCATACATTGAATGTCATATTGAATGAGGCTGGGACATGTAGGTTTTCGTACATAGCCATCAGCCCTTCTGGCCCAGAGTGGTTTCTTGATAATACTTCATTAACTCCTCAATTCAGTCTCATGGACAATATGACTAAATTGAGAGATTACTAATACTTGTTAACTGATAAATTTAAGTAAGTACTCTGTAACTAATTGGTTACTAGACAGTTAAAAACTGCTAAGTTTGTTTAGAATAGTAAAACTCGTTCTGTATACATTGTCTAAGCCTTTCTGCCCCGTGTCCCTGAGATAGCCTCATTTCCTGATGATATGAATTCAAACAAGCTCAGATTTATTTTTACTCCAGAAATAAGTTTTGCTTAAGAATTTAAAGGGAGATTTGAGAGATTTATTCAAAGTTTAGGTCTGAAGCCACAGAAAACAATTTAGCTTCGTGGATTTCGAGTTAAACATCAAAAGGAATAGATATCATATATAATTTTTCATTCATTAACTAAAATATAAATCAAATGTAGAAGTTAGAAAATATCTAAGTAAATTATAAATTTTATCTCTATTAATAGGATTTAATGGACCTATGCATAGGGTAGGCTCTGACATTGGAATTATAGTTACTGATATTTTTTATTTATTTGCAAGGACGTAAAAGGGAAACATTTTTTAGAACTAATGTGTGATTCTCGGTTTTTCATTTCTATGGATAATTCAAAGTAAAAGTCCTCATTATTGAATCCCTTAGTGAAAGTCTTGTTTTGTCTTTTCTTTCTCTTTCTTTCCTTCCTGCCTTCCCTTCCTCCCTTCCTCCCTTCCTCCCTTCCTCCCTTTCTCCCTTTCTCTCTCTCTCTCTTTCTTTCTTTCTTTGACATGAAGTGCAATGGCATTATCACATTTCTGTGCAGCCTTGAACTCCTGGGATCTAGTGATCCTTCCACCTCAGCCTTCCCAGCAGCTGAGACTGAGACTACAAACACAAACCACCATGCCTGGCCTTTTTTTTTTTTTTTTTTTACAGGCGAGGCCCCACTATGTTGCCCAGGCTGGCTGCAAAGTCCTGGGCTCAAGCAATCCCTCCATCCAGCCTTGGCCTCCCAAAGTGCTGGAATGACAGTTGTGAGTCATCATGCCCAGCCAATAAAAGTATTTTCAGCATTACCACCAAACAGTTTTCTTGGTACTCTCCAGTTTAGGGCATCCTATTATTGAGATTAGGTGAGTTGGTGAGGCTCAGCTGGTTGATTTTAAATATTTCACTTAGGATTAGCTGTGAAACCTAACAGAGCAGGGTGTGACTCTTCATTCCACCACTATACACTATATGATCTTGGGCAGATTATTTAACCTTTTTATGCTTCTATAAAATGGGACCTCCACTTACTTAATACAGGTGTGAGGATGTAAGTAGCTTAATGTAATGCCTTGCACAGAGTAAGTATTAGATTAATATTAGTTATTAGTAGTAACAGTAGCTTCTCATTATTTAATAAAGGAACAGGACTAGGTATTCCTCAAGACCTCTTTCAGCTTTAAAACACTATGAATTCATGTTCCAGACAAAACTGACTTAAGATATGAGAAAATTTTAATAAGACAGTCTGTTAGCAAGAATTAGCCAAGTCCAGGTAAATTTAACTTAGAAAGTTTCTTTTATCATTGATCTTTGGAGAGATACCAAGCTTTCAGACCATTGTTCAAAATGAATTTCAAAGTTTACCATTGAATGCTGTATCAAAAACATGTTTCCTATTAAAATGAAATATAGTCCATTTTTTTAAATTGCCCTTAAGCAAATAGCTATGCTTTTAAAAATTAATTCTATTTCCAAAGTTATGCTTATACCATTAAGGTTCCAGCTTGACTTAATAATATTGGCATAAATTTGTATACTCTCTACTAATGTAAAGCCCTTGACTTTCCTCTAATACTTGTAAGAGCCTCATTGGGCAAGTCAACTTGAAACATTCCAGTGGACACCGACATACACTTTTTGGAAGTTCAAAACTCGTGCAGAAAAGGCCTTTGATTTCCTTTCAACCGCAATCAGAACAGCCTCTGTCCAGCTTTCCTGACGTCCATGTGCAATGTTGCTGAGCTACTTACAACTTTGCTTTAGGACTCTAACAAAAGTCTTGGCAACTTGCTCTTGAGTTTCTCAAAGCCGCAGCAGTTCTTTCTCGCTTTTAATGAAATTCCTTTCTATTTCTCCAGGTATGACTCCCCTTGGACCAGCAAGGCATATTTTCTCCTTGAGTTGGGACAGCTTATGACAAATAATGATGGGGAATCAATAGACAGGAGGGAAATATTGGGTGAGAGGCTGAATGAATCTCTGAAATAAATTATTGACCATAGGCATGGCCGGTTCTCCTTTCGCTTATGTGTTCGTATTCCATCTCACTAACAACCTGAAAGAAAATCAAATATTTTGTTTGGGGGCTTCACTAATATCAGCAACTTTTACTATCTTAATGGCATTTTTATTGATCTCAGCTTTAATGGGAGCTGTATATATTTGATGTTGGTCATTTAAAGTAGAGGTGAGTAATAGACTTCCCCACTGAGGATCATAAAGCAGCTCCTTGTCTGGCAAGCACGGGAAGCAAATAGAAGACAGCATTTAATCTACTGTTCTACTGCAGTTATCAGGTGCTGAGATAAAAAAAAAAAATTAAAATGTAAAGGTTGGCGATTCCCCACCCCCATGCTTCTCACCCCCTCCTGTGTCCTATCCCCCTTCACCCCTCCCCATGCTGACTCCTGGGCAACTGGTCATCAGCAGACTAACAACAAAAGGCCATTGGCGCAGTGACCTTGGCTGTGGCATCACGCACTGGAGGAAAGAAATGAAGCCATTAGACTGAGGCAGGAGAACAGGTTATAAATCAAGCCATTTCCAATAAGCTGCCGTAATGGCCATCCATCATTGCCAGCCCAGCACACAGCAGACCATGGAGACACTGGAGCTGCTAAAGCTGAGACATAAACAATAATAATCTGGGCTTGATGTTTCAGCCCTTCAGGAAATTTAGGGACATTTGCTTTTCTTTTGTTTGTCAGAGGTGATATTTAAAGCGTAAGATGTAATAAATAGAGGATAGGTGACACACTGGTACAGTTTACAAGCACTGCATTCTGGGTGGGATTAAAGGGAGAATCAAAAGTTGAATTCCAAAAATAGCCACTGTTTCTGGGATAAAACAAAACAAAACAAAAAAGCAGAAAACAGACTCCCAACCAGAGAAACAAACAAAACATCACAATTTTCATGGAATGACACTTAGATGTTTTTGGAATAGGTCACTAGGTCTCATTGCTTGAAGAATTATAACAATGCTGGACAGTGATTTTGTTTGTATAAGAAAGAAACCTGGACAAGTGGTTCAAATTTGCATTTGTAACCAGGTTACAAGTGGTTAACCGGAATTAGATATGTAGAGGCTGTGTCTTTTAATAATATCCTATTGCTTGCTTCTACGGTATGATTCACCAGGGCGTATGACTTTATGGCACATATTTCAAAACAATGTTGTTAACATCTTAACTGCACTTGAGATTGTTTACTGGGGCTTTGTGGGGAAAAGATGCCAGGCAAAGAACTAACTGTTCTTGTATGTCTGTTTTCTTTTTTTTTCTGAAAGTCTTTAAAATGATTTCCTCAGGTTATTAGGATTTTATTTTAAAGCTCTGCCCATCAGAGATCACTGTCTAGCATATCTTTCCAGGTTTCTCATTTCTATTCTACAATGCTCTCCCATCTCTATATCTTGATTTCATTACGCAAAATATCCAGGCCATCTTTTTTACATTATATGATATTTTCCACTACAAATAGTAATGCCAGTTTTCAAAAATATATTTCAGATCATTAAAAGCAGCTAACAGAATTGGATGGTCTTAAAATTTACAAGATAACCCTTATGGATTATGATGCTGTTTCAAACCACTCAGTAATGTAGTAGAGTGAACTTGTCTTGTCCCAAAAGCCAACAGCAATTAAACTAAGCTGTTTAACTGGGAGACATGTTGCAACAACAACAGAATGTTCAAAGAGCAAATCTTTGAAATATATGAAAGGATTGTAATTTTCCTTTCAAATTGGTCATTGTACTTTTAAAGCTCCATATGGGTGCAACTCTTACAGGGTATTTGTGCCACCGCTTTGATGCAAATACTAGAAGGTTAAAGTCCAATTAAACAGTATAGTAATTGAGTTGAAAACATGTGATTTATGGAAATCGCAATCAGTTACAGCCAGGTAAGGAGATTTAGTCCCATTTACTTTCTTTTCACCCTAAACTTAAGATTCATAAAAGAGGAAAATGTACACTTAGATTCATATACGTTGGTGAACTACCACTCTCAAAATAGAATGTTTTAATTATATTTTCAGAACAGAGTGGGGTAAAGTGATATGCTCTACAGCAGATCAATGCAGGCAATAACCATTTTTCTTCCTGGCTGAAAAATAGGACTGCCGATTACATGTTTGGGAACTGATTAAAATAGCTGGAGAAGCTGAAGGTTTTTAATCAGATACATTTAGAGACAAGACAAATTTTGATTCCAGGTAAGCCTGGGACATTTATCCAAAATGAATCCATCTGTTCTGACATTTTTTTTTTTTCTTTTTAGAGGCAAAATCTCATTCTGTTCCTCAGGCTGGGGTGCAGTGGCAGGATCATCGTCACTGCAGCCTCAACCACCTGGGCTCAAAGGATCTTCCCACCTCAGTAGCTGGGACTGCAGTAGCTGGGACTATAGGTGTGGGCCACCACGCCTGGTCTTTTCTGACAATTTTTAAGAAAATATTTTATAAAGTGTCTGTTCATATCCTTTGCCCACTTTTGAATGGGCTTGTTTGTTTTTTTCTTGTAAATCTGTTTTAGTTCTTTGTAAATTTTGGATATCAGCCCTTTGTCAGATGGGTAAACTGCAAAAATTTTTTCCCAA
>NW_016107338.1:6452307-6487782 GCF_001604975.1 Cebus imitator | reverse complement strand
ACACTGCCATGTGTGTTCCTATGCAACAATTCTGCATGTTCTTCACATATACCCCAAAACCTAAAATGCAATAAAATAAATAAATGGGAAAAATAAAAAAATAAAAATAAAAAAATAAAAAAAAAAAAAGAAAATATTTTAAAATGCCTTTTGGCTTGCCTGGTACAAAGGTAGGATCTATCTAACTACTAGCAAGGGGAACTTGGGATGGATTTTTCTTTCATTTTTTTTTTTTGTTATTCTATCAAATTTGCTCCCTCAGCTAAATGGGGGAAGAATTGAGTTTGTCACAGACTTTTCAAGAAAGTTAGCATAAACTTTTAATGGTTTGTCTAAATATTCCTATAATTAAGCATCTAAAGATGTTTTAATACAAATGTAATAGATTTGTTTTCTGATGAGCTGCTAGTCATTTATAATATTTATAAGTGTTTATAAATAAAATATTAATTGCCTGAAATGACATTTTAGTGCAATGCTAACCATCAGTGAAATACTGTGTAGCATGAGCCTGTCTCACAAAATGTTTTAGAGGTTCTGACTCTACACTGACAACACCATGGTGGCCTAAGAGATAGGCATAGTGGTGGGGGTGTTTCCAGGGCTACACTTGGACAGATGAAAACCTCTCCAGATGTTAGGATTGTTAGAAATGCCAAGCCACAAAACATCTCAACAACCTTCCTCCTCTTCCTTCTGCACAAAATCTCTACCAAAAATGGGATCATCTAGATTATTACCTGTGCTTTGCACAATGGAAGATTTCACTTTATCCTGTCAGGCACTTGTTCCAAAGCCCAAGTCTCTTTTCGCCTCTAGCCCTCTAATTGTGAGACCTTTCAGAAAGAGAAAGACAGAGAACTGAGTGTTATCCAGGTTGCTCACAGCTTGTGCAACTTGTTCTGTGCCAAGGCCAAATTGGATTATGAAATGGTAGATAGATAAGGAGACAGGAAGAAAAGATTGTAAACAGGCTCTACTCAGTTTTGATATGGATAAGAAAGAAGAGGAAAAATTAATGATAGCCTTTTGAAGTTTCTTTTTAAATTGAGTGTCTGTCTACTAGTCACCTACCCAGGAGCAAACAGAGTCTCTGTGGGCCTCCATACCTCCATCTGTGAACTATGAAAATAAATGTATGCTATTTACATATTTTTAGGGGCACTAATGAGAGCAACAGTTTATTTTTATTTATTCATTAATTGATTCAATTCATAAACTTTCACCATCTGCTACAAAGACTCAATTAACTAATTGTTATATCCCAGTTTGCATGTATAATATTTTATAGAAATGCTAACATGATAGAGACAGCAGGGTACAAGAGCAAGGTTAGATGGTTTTTTTTTTAAGAGTGTAACACACCTTTGCCTTGCACTTATCTTCAAGGAAATTTGAATATTGTGAATCTTCTGTATTATGTAAAAGAAAGTGCACCCAGTGGGCAATGACAGACTTCATTTATTAGCTTAGCTTTAGTGTGTAACATATGGTGCTCTGAATGAATGTTCTAGGATATTTGAGCCTCAGTTTCTACATTTATAAAATGAAGAAGTTGGATGACATGTTAATGATAAGAATGCTAATAATAATTTACATTTATTTACTTTTTTACCATTTAAATAGTTCTTGCTGTTACAACATCAAACTTGATTCTTTAAAATGCTATCTTAAAGATGGGAATTGAAGGTACAGGCAACCTTGGGATTTGATGGTACAGGCACACCTTGTAGGTTTGATTTCAGACCGCTGCTATAAAGCAAATATTGCAATAAAGGTATATTATGCATCTATGCATCTTAGATATATGATATGTAAAAAGTGCATATACCTTAATTTAAAAAATACTTAATTGATAAAAAAAATACTAATATTCATCTGACTCTTAGATAATCATAAACTTTTTTTCTGGTGGAGGGTTTTATTTTATTGTGGATAACTGAAAACTTATCAGGTAGTGGTGGCTGAAGGCTTGGGTCGCTGTGGCAACTTCTTAAGAGAACAATGAATTTTTCTACATCAATTGACTCTTCCTTTAAGAAAATATTTCTCTGCTAAGTTCAATGCTATTTGATAGTACATACTGTCAGTCAAACTTCTTTCAAAATTGGAGTCAATCCTTTCAAACTCTACTATTGCTTTATCAACTAAGTGTATGTAATAGTCTAAATTTTTATTGCCATTTGAACAATGTTTATAGCATCTTCAGTGGAGTCAATTCAACCCCATGAAATCACTTTCTTTGCTCATCCATAAAAAGCAATTTCTCATCCATTCAAATTTTACCATGAGTTTGCAGCAATTCAGTCACATGTTCAGGCTTCATTGCTAAATCTAGTTCTCTTGCTATTTCCACATCTGCAGTAACTTCCTCCACTGACATCTTGAACTCCTCAAAGTCATCCACAGGGTTGGAATCAACTTCTCCCAAACTCCTGCTAATGTTCATATTTTGACATCCTCCCATAAATCAATCATGGATGTTTTTAATGACATCTAGGATGGTGAACTCTTTCCAAAAATGTTTTAATTGATTTTGCTCAGATCCATCAAAGGAGTCACTATTGCAGTGATAGCCTTCCAACATGTATTTTGTAAATAATAAGACTTGAAAGTTAAAATCATTCCTTGATCCGTGGGCTACCAAATGATGTTGTGTTAGCAGGCATGAAAACAACATTCACTCCTTGTACATCTCCATCAGAGCCCTTGGGTGACCAGGTGCATTGTTAGTGAATAGCACTATTTTGAAAGCAATCTTTCTTTCTAAGCAGTAGGTCTCAATAGTGAGCTTAAAATATTCAATAAATCATGCTGTAAAGGGATGTACTGGCCTCCAGCCTTTGTTGTTCCATTTTAAAAAACAATTTACTCTGTACTGGCAGAGTAAATTGAGCATAATTCTTCAGGGCCCTAGGATATTCAGCATGGTAAATGAGCATTGACTTTGACTGAAATTCTCTAGCTGCATTAGCTCTTAACAAGAGACTCAGCTTATCCTTTGAAGCTTTAAAGCTAGACGTTGACTTCTCCTCTCTGGTTATGAAAGTCCTAGATGGCATCATCTTCCACTAGAGTGTTGTATTTTGTCTACATTGAAAATCTGTTGTTTAGTGTATCCACTTTCATCAGTGAATGTAGCTAGATGTTCTGGATAACTTGCTGCAGATTCTCCACCAGCACTTGCTCCTCCACCTTGCACTTTTATGTTATGGAGATGGCTTCTTTCCTTAAACCTCATGAACCAACATCTCTAGCTTCAAACTTTTCTTCTGCAGTTTTCTCACCTCTCACAATTTTCATAGAATTGAAGAGAGTTAGGGCCTTGGTCTGGATTAGGCTTGACTTAAGGAAATGTGGCTGGTTTGATCCCCTATACAGACCACTAAAATTTTCTCCATGTCAGAAGTAGGGCTGTTTCACTTTCTTATGTGTTCACTGGAGCAACACTTAGTTTCCTTCAAAAACTCTTCCTTTGCATTCATAACTTGGCTAAATGGCACAGGAGGCCTAGATTTCAGCCTGTTTCAGCTTTCAGCATGTCTTCCTCACTAAGCTTAATCATTTCTAGCTTTTGATTTGAAATGAGAGATATCTAGCTCTTTCAGTTGAACACATACAGGCCATCATACAGTTATTAGTGGGCTTAATTTCAATATTCTTGGGTCTCATAGTATAGGGAGGGCCAAGGAGAGGGCAGAGACAGGGGAACGGCTGGCTGGTGGAACAGTCAGAACATATAACATCAATCAGTTAAGTTCAGTATCTTATATGAGTGTGATTCATGGCACCCCAAAACAATTACAATAGTAACATCAAAGATCACTGACCACAGATCACAATAACAGATATAGTAATAGTGAAAAAGTTTGGCATATTGTGAGAATTACCAAAACGGGACACAGAAGCACAAAGTGAGCCCAAGCTGTTGGAAAAATGGCAGCAACGGACTTACCGATGAAGTAGAGCCTCAAACCTTCGATTTGTGAAAAATGTAATACCTGTGAAGTATGATAAAACAAAGTGCAAGCTAACAAGCTATGCCTATAGATATTGTAGACCCTAATTTGACAAGTGAAGATAATGAGGCTCAGAAGAATCAAGATATCTATGTGCTTTATTATCACCAGCCAGTGACAGACCAAAGATTTAAATCTATGTGTCTGTGTTTTGTTGTTGTTGTTTTAGGTAACATTGTTTTTATAATTATGAAGTATGTTCTTAATGCATGTTTTCTAAGAAGATGGTTTCCAAAAACTATGTCACCCCCAAATTTCTCAATTTCTGTCATTTCTAATGGACTTTTTTTTTCTTTGACCCTCTGTGGCAGAGTGCTCTGAATGGATTTCCTGCTTCTGTTATTGAAAGCTTTCTCTTTTGCACTCTAAACATGGCAGCATTTGTTGTCAGGAATGCAATTCAGCTGATAATATACATCTCTGAGAAAGACAATGTAGAAAGGTAGAAATGTGCTGTGTTAATTTAACACAATGTTATAGTTGAAAATCCTGGCATTTGAGTGAATAAAAATATTTCTGGCTGCTGCTAAATCATATTATTTACAATTCATTACTTATGAGTTGAGTTCCAGTCTTCAACGTGCACTCTGCCAATTGCGTTGTATCAAATTTCATAAAAGAAGGCAGTAAACATACAGATACCTGTTGCACAGTCCCCTAGAAACCAATCCTCTGTGTAGTGCTCTATGAAATTCTGTTTTGATTAGGTTGTTACATCTGGGACAGAACTGCAAATAGTGTTTGGCGGAGGAAAAATGTGGGCCTGTATAATGCTAAGATTAAAGTCTGTCCAATAATACAAGCATGTCAGCCGGGACAGGTCCTGTATTTATAGCAGAAAGGCCACTGAGTGAGGATTCATCACACAGGTTCAAGGGAGGTAGTGTCAATTACTTTGGGACCTTTTGTGATAACGCGGGATGGACCACTGAGAAAGCGCCATGTTTAATCTATTTCCTGCCTAAGTGGACAAAGAACTAGAAAATACAATAGGAAATAATCCCATCTGGAGAGAAGGCAGTGAGGAGGAAGATGGGCAAAAATGACCTCATGTTGTAGATCCTCTATACTTCTAATTTTTATGACCCTATGATGTGAGAATCTAATTAATAAGGTGACTTCTCTGAGTATTTCATGCTCTGTACCTTATGTAACTCTTTCACATGGCAAGTTATATGGCTTCCACTGCCATGCAAAGAAAGAAGGTAAGCAATGAGGGAATAAATGTAATGGGTTCATGAATTAATGGGTTTGAGCAGGGGCACATTCTCAGTAGTAGACCATGCTCTGATGTCTTATGTATTTGCTATCCTGCAGCAGAATGACTTCTCCAATTAATTAGTCTCTTGATCAAGCGCTGTCTGGTTGTGTGGGCATGAGAGAAAGCAAATAAAAACCAGTGTGTGAAATAATCACACACTGAAAGGAGATTCACTATATTTGGTACTCATACACCATGCATGAGGCTCTCTATAGCAGGTCAGATTATCCCTCAGATTTACAGATCTAATAAGCATAATTGACAGATCCTGCATGAGACCACAGGTGGGAACAGCTGGTGGGTACTTGCCAAGAGCAACACATTTAACCAACTGCCAGTGGAGCTTGCCAAAGCAGGGTCACCATGGAGCAGCTGGTCTTCTGGGTATGAAGCTAAAAATCTGTCACTAGTACTTCCCAATTGTCATGTGCTAGCTAAACTTTCTGTAGGACCTTACTTAACGAATAGCCGGTGGGGTAGGGGGAGGAAAGTTCAAATTATTCTCAAGCATCACCATGTCCAGTAAATGTCCTTGGCCAACAAGAGGGCTGTTACTCCAACTGTGGCAATGCACCTGATTGAGGCACCATGATCACCAACAGCATTAAGCTGTTTTTCCTAATTGCAGTTCCTTCTACAAGATGTACCACCTAATTACTAGGGAAACTTCAGAGGTGATGGTCTTCTTAAGAGAATCTGGAGACCTCCAAAGTGATTATTTGCCTTTGAGGACCACAATCATGGCTCTTTGACAAGAGTTGGATTTTCTTGGGTTAAAAAATTAGCTTACACCTTGATGTAATGTGGCATTAAGTATAAAATCTATTTTTGCTGCAGAAAAAAAGTGCAAAGCACATCCATTATACAATTCACATCCTATCCACCTTACCATCTCCTCCTTTCAGTTTTCACTCCTACAACTCCATAGTATTGTTATCTCAGCCCAATTTGACCCAAATGATAATTTAAATATACAGAATCGTGTACTATAATTAATAACATGTCTTGCTTTCTAGTGATATAATGACCAACACACGTTATGTCACATGTCATGTAACACATCCTTTGTTTCTTTTTGACTGAAATGGAGTTTCCTTCTACTCCAACAGGAATTTACACAAATTATTTTCATCTGGTGTCTTTTATAACCTACTACCTTTAATGGAATATAATACAGGAGCAGAGAGCTGACAATCTCACTATGCCAAGTGTGCTTAAAATAGAACCTTTGTGTCCTTTGCCTCTAGTGTGAATTTTTCTTAACTTCTGTGAAGCTATTATATCAGAATTTTTCACAGGACTAAATTAAGAATAATAATATAGGTTCTGTATTCATTTTTAACGAGTACACCTCTATCTTTTTGCATATTTTGCACACTGTGCCTGGATTATAGAATGTGCTTTCCTTGCCTGAGACCAAACAAACTAAAAACTTCATTTCCTGCCACTCTTCCATACACTGGGCAAGAGTTACACAGGATTCCTCCAACACTGCAGCAGATAGTAATTGTCCTTCACAATACATACCTCCCTTCCTCCTTTCCACAACAAAATCCCTTGAGTTTTAACTGGCTGTGATGGCCCACTTAGCAACTATATTTCTCAGCCTTTGTGTGTGATTTGGTGTGATTAATTCAGCAAACGGGATGTGAATGGAAGTGATGTGAACAGTTTCTCAGATGTTTCATTTAAAGAAAAAAAAACACCTATGTTCTACTTCTCTGTCTCCCTACCTGTGGGCTGGGTCATAGCCCTAGAGCTGGTGATTGCTGGCAAATAGCAAACAAAGAAAGATGGAATCTGAACCCCTGATGACCTTAAAGAGCAGAAATGTCTACTGGCTTTAGACTGCCCATCTGCTTCTGGACAGAGAAAGAAATACATTGCAATCTTGTTGAATCACTCCATTGCTGTCTCTTTATTAAAACATCTCAACTTTATACTATAGTTATATCTTCCTTCTTCTGATCTCTATGTCTTTGTTCCTGCCATTTCCTCTTCTTGAAATGTCCTTAAATATCTAGTGAATATCTATTTCCATTTGTAGGCACTGATAACTTTATATACTCTTCAAACTTCATTGACTAATTGTCAATGACAAATAATTTCATTGATTTCTGATAGAACCCAGTTCTTGGAGAAGTAGGTACAGAGTTAAGTTGTCCCTGTTAAATCCTCTAGTGAAATAACAACCATGAGGTGTTGGAGATCTCAAAGGTGTAAGATCAGGTTGGAGGAGGTATGAGAACTTCAAGGGTTTCGGTGCCCCAGCTGTAGCTGCAGATTGGACTTACTCCTGAGAAGATTATTAGTTGGTAAAGAGAAACAGTAGTTCTGATGGACTTGAAAGGTCCATGCATAGATTTACTGATACTGAGGGATTTCCATTCCAGGTCTCTGCACTCCTTGCCTGCACCTCTCCAGGACTTTATAGCTAAAAGTCCTCAATATTTTCCCTTCAGGATTTCAAACTCAACTCTGTTTTAACACATTCAATCCAAGATTCTCTAAACAGTGGACAAAGGCAAGTCCTAACCTGTCAAATAAATTAGGATGTCACAAAATAGAATTGATATCAATAGGATTGATCTTTCCAAATAGAGGTTCTCCTTTTTTCTATTTATTAGCCAAAGGAAGGCAGAAGGAAGTTTTTATAAGCTAAATGACAATCTCCCATTGTCCAAGACACATCAAGAATCAGGCTTCAATTTGTTTTTCCTTTTTTATTAGAATGAGTTTGCATTTAGCCTGACTATTCAGCTTATGGAGAAAGGAGGCTCTATGGAATTGGTTCAGAAGCCTGGGATTCGTCAGTGATGAGAAGGCATCTGAATCACCATTGAACTGAGGCTATGGGATAACTTCTTGTTCTTCTACAAGAAGAGTGCAGAGGTCTCAGCAAGAGGGCTGGAGTGCCTGAAGAACTCTTAGAAAGAGTTTTCTCATGCCAAAGGGTCTTAGCTTCAGATTAAGACAGTCAGCTTTTCTGGTTGGCAGAAATCAGGTCCATAGTTACCTCGAAACTCATTGCTAATTTATTTTTCCACCTACCGGGCAGTCTTCTCAACACTTTGTATTTATTATTTCATGAAATCCTCACCAATCTTACAAAGTGGGTACTGTTATCAACCCCATTTTATAGATAAGAAAACTGAAGCACAGGACAGGGGTGTTTTATGAAAATCTCCCAAGAAGAAGTACACAGAGAGTGAGGAGTAGGCATAGGGTTTCAATGCATGAAGTCCATCCCAAGTATATACTTTTAGCATTTGCACTGCAGTTGCCAAATGCCATTTTCTGTCTCTGGCCTCAAGAGTGGGTCTGTTGGAACAATAAAGAGACATGCCAGGAGGGAAGCCAGATCCCAAGTTATCCTTCACATCCAACACTGTAATTTTCTAGGAGCTTGTTGATCTGGTTTGGGGAGTTTTGAAGGAAGGACATAAAGGCACCTATGAAATGTGGGGCTCTCTGCAAATCACTTTCTGTAATTGTTTTACTTGCAAATCACTTACTCTGTAATTGGTTTACTTGCTTGCTCTCAATTCAACAGCCTTCTGTCTCATTTCTTGAGGGACCAAGTGGATCAAATCAATATGGGTATTACCTTCCTAACTGGACTCACTCACTTTCACTCTCCAACCACTCCCATCCCTCTCATGCTGCCAGAGTGACCTCTTCCCACACACTCTGAGTAGGTCACCCTACTCCTGAAGATGTCTCCATGGACTTCAGGCCTTTATATTTCAAACTCCTTGGCTTGGCACACCAGGCCTACCATGATTAGAATCTGATTAGTTCTGTTAGCTCATCTCCAATAGGTCCCCACTTTCCCTCCCATGCCACACTCCCCACTTCATCCTTATACTTCATCTAACCTAAAGCACTCTCAGCCAGACACGCTGTGGATATCTCCAAAAGCAGCACAGATTAGTCCACTGCTTACAACTTGTATATACATCCTTTCCCAACTCCCGTTCCCCAACACCTGTTACGAAGCTTTACTCATATTTTAGCATCGGTTTGAATACTGTTCCCTTTCTTTAAAGCTGTGATGACCAACTGATTCACCTGCTTCTCTCCTAACCTCCCATAACTCCCCATAAAAAGGACAGACCCTGGAATAAGACTACAAGGTTTCAACACCTTAATTAAGAAGTATATAAGCATTATGAACTTGGGCAAAAATGTTAGATTAACTAAGTCCATAAGACACGGCTGCTGAAGAGATTTTTCATATTGAATTCTTGAGGAGAGTAAATGTTACAGAACATGAAAGGCACTGAGCTCAGTGCCAAGCATACAGCAAGCACTTGAGAAGTGCTAGCTATTATGAGCATCATCCTCATCATCATATTCATCTCACTATGGGGCGATTGCTGATCCCTGTGCTTGTCTTCCTCTCTACATGTACATTTGTTGAGGATACTGTCTGTGTAATTGGATTTTATATTCCTAGCACCTGGCACAGTGCCTACCACATAACAGGTGCTCAATAAACTCTTATTGGATGAATTATAACTCAATTATCTGCCATCTGGTTTGTCCGAAGCCACATATATTAGTATCTAGCCTACTGCTCCATCATTCCGTCATCCCATCTTCCTTTACATTTAGGGGAAAAGGAGTTTATTTTGCATCTCCTCCTGGACTCAGGTTACATAAGACTGGCTGCTCTGTTCTCATTGCCTGATTACATTGGGTTTTAGAGAATTTGCCTGCTGGGAATCCCCTAGAAATTCAGAACTGCTGCTTTCCCACAAAGTGATGCTGCTGGTACTCTGCTAACCTCAAAGCAAGTGTGACCTGGGGAAGCCACTATTTCCTTCCCTGTTGTATCTCAATAACAGACACATTCCATCTATTAACTTCCCAAGGTGTCCCCAAAATTTATGGAAAATAAATTTCCAAAAACTAAATGAGCTTATTTTACAGCATGAAGTATAACAGAAGATATTACTATTCCTGAAGTTAATTCCCTATTTTCTCATGACTGGCCATTTCTGCTAGGAATTAGCTTGTCTAAGACACTGCAGTGTTACTGCAGCTGCTCATCTTTATTTCCATCTCTTCTCATTTCTCCAGGACCACAGAATCCCACCTCCTTTCTCTTATGCTTTCCAGAAAAACATTTTCCCATTCCTATTTATTTGCTATGCAGAGTTTTTCAAAACCAAAGCAATCATTAACATGCTTTCCTAAATAAAAGAGCAGTCTCTGCTCAAAGTCTCACCTTTAGTAACACAAAGAATCAAAAGAAGCTTTCGAATTACAGTAAGGGCTTTGAATATCTAACAACAAATATGCTGGTGAGGTTGCAGAGAAAAGGGAACAGTTATGCACTGTTGGTGGAAGTGTAAATTAGTGCAACCATTATGGAAAGTAGTACAGTAATTCCTCAAAGAGCTAAAAACAGAAGCACCATTTGACCCAGCAATCTCATTACTGGATATATACCCAGATGAATACAACTTATTCTACCATAACTACACATGCACATGAAGCAGTATTTACAATAGCAAACACATAGAATGAACCTAAATGCCCATCAATGACAGATTGGATTAAGAAAATGTGGTACACATATACTATGGAATACTATGTAGCCATGAAAAAGAACAAAATCATATCTTTTGCAGGACATGGAAGGAGCTGAAGGCTATTATCCTTAGCAAACTAACACAGGAACAGAAAATCAAATACTGCATGTTCTTACTTGTAATTGGGAGCTAAATGATAAGAATTTATGAATACAAAGAAGGGAACAACAGACACTGGGGTCTAATGAGGAGGGAGGGTAGAAGGAGAGAGAGGAGCAGGAGAGATAACTATTGGACACTGGGCTTAATACCTGGGTTATTAAATAATGTATACAACAAACCACTGTGACATGTGTTTACCTGTATAACAAATCTTCTCATGTACCCCCANAAAAAAAAAAAAAAAAAAGAAGAGCCAAGGAACACAGCTCAGACTATGAAGGTAGTCTTGTACAAAATGTCAATGCTCATTCTCATTTTTAAAAAAGATTTTACCAGTGTAATATCTAATTCCAGAAATCTGTGTTATTGTATGAAGAGCCCAGATGGGGAGTTGGACTGGGAGTGGAGGCACTGAGCATGTTTGTCTGTACAGAAGTAGGTGTGGAATGGCACTTCTCTAGGTAAGCCTGGATGAAATCTTGATAAGGGAAAGTTGGATTGGCATTTTTCATTGTATTAAATACTGGTTTTGTTACTAAAGGTTCCTATTATTGCTATTGCGGCATGCATATGGAGTCTCCAAAGTTTAATAAAACAGACTCTTAATTTAAATTCTTGTTATGTCTTTTAAGCCATAGAACGTACAAAAAGCAGGGTGGAGGTAGAGACATAAAAATGACTCCTTCTATTGGTCCCTCTCATTCCTCAGTGTGTGTGGGTGAATTCTGTGACCTAAGTTTCCAGGAACCTCCTTGTAGCCACCATTACTGAGATCAGTAGAGAATAATCTTCATTTGTTTGGACTTTCCCCACCTACCTGCCATCCTTGACTCATTGGCTCATGTTTGACATTTTTCCTTTTTTTCTTTCCTAGGATTTTTTTTTTTAATTTCCTAGGTTCCAGCCATTCATTTCATTTGGATATTAGGAGATAAATTATTCAAATCCTGCAGCTGGAACATTCACTAGACAACCAGACATTTCACATGGACAAGTGATTTTATCCTAAAAGCATCTCTCCCAAATAGTCCAAATAATCCAGCTGAGGGCTGGTCAAATTGCCTCTTGATCAACTTTCCTCTTCTGTTACCCTGAGTATATGATGCATTCCATGTTTCAGAAATGGAGCATTATATGACATGAATGAATAGAATCTCTGCCTTCCACCTTGGGAAAGCCAAAGCACCTCCTCCCTCATTCTCTTCTACTACACCATGATAGACATGGATCAGGTCAACCATCTGAACAATGCTTCAAGCAAATCATCCAATGGGAGACTGGGGTATTCAAAGTGCACTTGGTAGGCCACCTACTACTATTCTTGCTGTTACTAAGAAAGTAACAACATGGTCCCAACCTGGAAAAGGAGATCAGGTGGAATGGATTTTATTTTTGGCTACTGTATAACAGCATTCCACACACAAAAAAGCATAACTCAAGGGATTTCCTCATCTGCAAAGTGACAAAAAGCATTTAAGACAGTCCATGGTCTGAAGATGAGATAAGGAATCTGGAGAAGGGAATATGTCTGAGCTGAATGTTGAGAGCAGGTGCCTACTGCCAATGCAAATGCTCTAGAGTGCAGCTCTCTCTATGGTAGATTAAGTATAGTGCAAAGTCAGTAATCTGAACATCCTTTATTTGAAAGGTCCCATTATTCAAATGACTCCCTAAAGCCAATTTCTTTTATCTTTTATGCCTTGACATGCTGAAATTGAACATTTCTTTCATTGTTCCATTTCTTTTTTAAAATCTTCAAACTGTATTAGTCAAACCCACATCATGCCTGAGCACCTTTGAGCCCTGATTTGTTTGGATAATTGAGCTTCCACTGTAGTTTTGAATCTAAAATGAGATGATAGCCATGCTCTGAAGTTTGCCACTCAATGGAAAGTAGAAAGAAACTGCTAGCAAGCAGGATGAATTCTGCATTCAAGGAGTGGGTTTGCACACCTATATGATTACAGTTAATCAGTAAGTTCTTCATTTATTGAGGCTACTACATATAAACAACTATATGTGAGGGAATATAGTGTAGAGATTAGCACTGATGTGAGTCTAAATCCAAGGTGTACCACCTAATAACTGGTGACCTTAAGTAAGTTTCTTAATCTCCTCAAACTTCAAATCCCCCATTTGTAAAAGAGAAATAAAAATAACAGGCTGCGTACAGTGGCTCACATCTGTAATTCCAGCACTTTGAGAGGCCAAGGCGGGTGAATCGTGAGGTCAGGAGTTTGAGACCAGCCTGACTGACATGCTGAAACCCCGTCTCTACCAAAAATACAAAAGTTAGCCAGGCGTGGTGGCGTGTACCTGTAATCCCAGCTACTCAGGAGGCTGAGGCAAGAGAATTGCTTGAACCTGGGAGGAGGAGGTTGCCGTGAGCCAAAATCACGCCACTGCATTCCAACCTGGGCAACACAGCGAGACTCTGTCTCAAAAAATAATAATAATAAAAACCCAATCCACATTATCGGGGCTGACTGGAATAAATGGAGCCTATGTACTTAGCATGAGTTTGTGAACCTATTAGGTACTTAATAAACATTGGCTGTTATTACTGAAGCCAAAGAAGATTTTGAAGTATAAGATCTCGGCACTACCTTCAAAGGGTGTGTAAGCTACACTGAAAGTTCTCATATAACACCACATATCACACACATGTGCACACACAAAAACAGATCAATGTACAATAAGAGTCAAACCCTGGGTCTGACATTCCAAGTTGTGGGAACTTGGAAAAGTTGCTTAACGTCACAGCATCTCAGTGACAAAATGAAAGTAACAATAGTGCCTCCATCACAGAGTCCTAGGGAAGATGAAATAAACTGGTATATATGCAAAGTGCTTGAAAGAGTGTGTGGCACATCATGAGTGTCTGCAGTAATGTACAGGTGGGAGTAGTGGTGCAGAGAGGACGTGTAGGTGGTCATGAGAAGATAAGGATTGGGTGATGAGAAGCAGAGCATGGTCATAGGAGTTGATCGCATTAGGATGGGAAAGAAAAAGAACATTCTAAGGTGGGAATGGCATGAGATAGTTTGCTGGCTAATGTTGAATAAATCTGCGGCTGTGTTGCTGTCACCAGGCAGGCACGTTTTCCCTCCAAAAAGCCAGTTCTGTAGTAATGCCATTTCCCATCTGGCGCCTCCAACAGATGTGTTTTGGGGATTATTTGTAACTTACTTATTTGTAAGTAAATTGAAAAACTCAGTGATATTGTCACATTTACAAGTTTGATGATCATAGCCTACCCTCCTCTTTGTGAATATGCTCTCCATTTTAAGCCCTGAGGACTTACTTTCTCCTGGTTCTCCTGCCTTGCCTCTGACTGCTCCTGCTTGGTTTCCTTCATTGTCTCCTCAGATTGATCCACCCCTTAAATGTCAGTGGCTCCTGAATGTCTGCCCCTTTTCCCTCCATGGGTCCCCCTGCACATTTTCTATGAGTGAATGCATTCATCCCCATGACTGTACTGCCATTCCATGCTAATGTCACCTACCATTAATGTCTTCAGCCATAATATCTCTCTACACTTCCAGACCCATATCATCAACTGCTCACTAGGCCTCTTCACCTGGTTCTCCTAAAGGCAGTAAATCTATCATCAAAGGTGAGTTACCTTAGAAAACTACCATCTCTTTGTCCTTCCACCTGCCCAGTACATGTTTCTCCTCTTTCTTGGGATGATTAACAGCATCACTACCGTTTTATCTTTTTACTGGAAATACTGATACCTCCTTTCCCATATCTATTTGTTTAATTACTGAGTTCTGAAACTTTATCATAACTTGTTCTCTCTCCCCCTTTCCTTGCCACTGCCTTAGCTAAGGCCAGCATCATCTCTCTACTTGCCTTGGGAGCTGTCCCTTGCACAAATCTCTGTCTGCTGTCAACCCTCTTTCACAGATTTGCAGTCTTAGCTTCTTAGAAAGCAAATTTGCAATTGTGACTCCTTTGCTCAAATACTTATCTTGGCTCCCTATTGCTTGGGGATTAAACTTAGAAGCCTCTGTTCTTATCTTTGTCAAGGCTAGTGGTCTCCTGGGCCAGCTAAGACAGAAATTGTCATCAGGATGAAGCAACACTTTGTTTTAGTAGAATTCTATGGTTTTTTACTTCTTGTTTAACAATGTCATAACTTAAGAATGACCACAGCACAGGTTATAAAGAGACAAATGACCTTGTGTGTAAAAAGCATATGTATGAGGTATCCAAAGTATAATGCTGTTTATGGGAATTCACTCCTCAGGTGTTAGCATCTAGCCTGCTCCTCATATTCATTGGCTTAAGTCAAGAGGGGACATTTATTGGGATGCCCTAAATAAATAGTTTAAAAGGTGGAGTAGGCTGCATTCAGAGGTTCGGTGGAGGTCTTAGCAGTTTGTATCCATCTCTGGGTTCTTTTAGATTTCAGTCTCAGACAGCATATTCCTATGTGACCTCCAGATGGCCACTGGCAGCCCTGAATCATGTGATTGGCAAAGATTATGATTCCAGGGACACAAGAAAAATCCAATTGGCTAGACTTGAGTCACATATCTGCTTCTATAGCCTGAGGTTTCAAGCCCAATCCGACTCAAACAAAGTAGATTGAGCAGAATTTTTTTGAGAGGGTGAGGTTAGAGGTGGGAGTAGG
The DNA here is from genome assembly GCF_001604975.1 of Cebus imitator. NCBI lineage: Eukaryota > Metazoa > Chordata > Mammalia > Primates > Cebidae > Cebus > Cebus imitator. The sequence goes on along the minus strand of NW_016107338.1, from coordinate 6,472,158 downwards.
CAATAAGAATGGCTTTTCAGGCTGGGCACAGTGGCTCATGCCTGTAATCCCAGCACTTTGGGAGGCTGAGGCACGTGGATCACAAGGTCAAGAGATTGAGACCATCCTGGCCAACGTGGTGAAACCCCACCTCTACTAAAAATACAAAAACTAGCTGCTAAGATCTTCAACAAAGGTTCAGCTACAACTTTGATTCTGAATTATCTTGTTCTTTTCCTAATTTCAGTGAATCTAAATCTTTGGAATCATGATCCCAGAATTTTCCCACAGACTTTGCAACAATATGCTCAGGTTTCTTAAGGCAGTTATGAGTTTAAGTATTATGTTCCAGGTCCACTTGTCAGAACACAAAAACCATCTGGGAGTTCAGAAAGTAAGAGACATAAAGATTCCCTTCTTTGATTTTCATTTAGCTCACTCAAGTCTTTGGTGGCTCCAGAAACACCACTCTCCCCATATGTGAGAGCTACAAAGCAGAAATAGTGCAGAGATTGTCTGCTATGTAAATTGATGAGAGCGTGGGTGAATCTCCCATAGACAAATAGTCAGACCGAATGATGTTAAACTGAAAGGTAACGAGGGAGGAGGAATGATCATTTGTAAAGAGAAAAGTGTTGAAGTCCCTTTTGCCTGGCAAACATAAATACCCTGAAGAATAGAAAACTATGGGTGGATGTGGAGCCTACTTAATGTGAATCCTACATCAGGCATTTGTAGGTAATATAAAACTCTGATGTGCTGTAAAATTTATATCGCTCCCAAAAATGATGTACTGGTAGAACATATAAATTTTGCAGAAACTGTTAAAGCTGTCATAAAACCTCATTGCTACAGATACAGTAGGTGTTTCAGCAATACACGCCAAAGCAGAGATTTGTAATCATTTCAGTGTGGTTCATAAAAAGAAGCACATTGTGTTTCAACATCCAAGACACTGCAAAGATTCCCTACCTCCAAAGCCCTGTTTTATCTTATTTTGCATACTTAAAAAAGAGACAAGCAGAGACAAATAAACAGACTAAATATTTAAACGCATGCATTTCCTTATATGCCCAGTTTGTTAGAAAGGTGGGAGCAAATGATTATTTTATTACCAAGTTCACATAGATTTGTTGGCTCCATTTAATAATAGTCGATCTTGTTCAGGCTGAACAAACTGGTCCCTGTTGGGGGGAAAGGCAGCAATAAATCAATACCCCAGATGTAATCTTGGTGTCTAGAATGCAGAGAGAGATTTTGGTGCATAATGGCACTGGTTTGTCTATTGTCATTCAGACATGAGCTGCATCAGAAAAGGGCTTGTGGGAACCTGATAAGAGGTGGTCAAAAGTGGGCCATAAATCACAGAGAGGCAGCATGCAGCTGATTTTATACACACACTTTCTGGGGGGATGAAGTGATAGATCTGCAATTTACTGCTTATCAAATTTGCTAGAAGTTTCATAATACAAAAGCCTGACCTTCAGTGAATCAACACCGTGGTTGACGACCAGCTTCTGCTGAGGAAGTATGGCACTCCAGCCCTCTAGCTGGGAGAGCCCTTTGACGACCTATTTAACAAGCTCCCTTTGATTGTGAACCATGCAGTAGGGGGTTTTACTCATGAGCACCTCCTTGAACAAGAAGCGGATGGCATTTATTGAAAGAAACTTGATACTTTATTCTAGGAAAACTAATGGACTGAAGAAATCATATGGATTTCACACTTGTTCAGCACTTGTTAGCATTCTACAGATCACTGGACCACAACATCTTCTCACATAATAGGGGAAGGAGGAGAAATGGGTAAGTGGAAATAAGAGGGGTAAGGAACCAAGGAAGTTGCTGCAGCCTAGGGAAGGGAATGCAACTTTTGCCGGCAAAGAAGTAACTACCCAAAGAAGATGAACAAAAATTAGTGCATGCTTTCAGTCCATTATACATCAACCTAGAAGTCGGAATATTTTTGTCCCATATTTCTTCCAGGAAAAAATTTGAAAAGCGCTGACCATCTTTTGAATGCAGCACTTTCAATACTTACTGATATGTGACCCTAGTTTTAACATAGGATAGTTTATCTGTACTTGAAAATGCATATAAGAACAATACATCTTTATAATTTTAAGGTGTTTAGGCTAAGTCTGTGGCCTAAAAAAGTCTCCAATTTCTCTTCTCACTCCCTGATTGAGTGAATCTACATATTCCATAATATACTCTTTCCCTAGTTAAATGTTTTCAGAGTGGATTCACATTTTAAAATAAGTAACTTTATGCCTAAAAATTATTTACTAACTGAAAGGAGATACCAGAGAATATGCTATTTCAAGCTTTGAGTTTTGATTTCAAACTGAGTTTATATAAGGTCTTATAATTGTAAATATAAAAATTAATTTATTCATTTTTAAAATAAATATTATATAGTTCTATGTACCTGACACTCTTCTAGGTGTTAGAGGGTAGTAGTGAACCAGACAAAAACAATCCTTGTCCTCATAGAGCTTACAATTTAGTGGAGAAATATAGAAAATAACAACAATATAACAAAAGCATGTATATTAAGAAAATAAATAGTAGTAAGAAAATAGCAGAGAAAGTGTCTAGAGAGTGCTGGGGTGAGGGTGGGAGTGGTAGTGGCATATATATTATTTAAATCTTAGATACTCTTCATTAGCCAGGAGATTTAAACTCCTCCCTTTTGGCCATGATAATATCAAGCACTAGAAGTGATCCATTTGAATCTCATCTTCTTCTTGTGCCATTTTCTACCCATGCATGGAAGAGTCATGGAAAGGCCAACAAGGCAAGAAAACCAAGCATATGCTGTTGGATGCCCAGGTCAGCTATTTCACTAACCATCTTTGCACCTCTTAAAGACCGACTTAATAGTTGGGTACATACAAAATATTAGTACTACTACTACATGCATATCAGTTGCTTAGAATCTCAAAGGGTATAAGATATTCCATATAACAGGTTTTCTGTATAATTTTTTTTTTCTTTTCTTCTTGGTAAAAGTGGAAAGATTTGGGTTCTATTCTTAATTTAATCAATCTGGGTTTTGTTCAGTCTTCCTCTATCTAGGGAAGCATTGGATAATAGCTCTTGGTATAGAATATTTTGAAAGACTGCTTTGTACTTTTCTTTATGACCATATATGCTTTTTATTCAACTCTCTGAAAGGAATTTTAATAAGTGTGATGCTTTGGCTGAAGTAACACAAACCAACTCCCCATAGCTTAAAGAAGGATTTTCAAGGGCTCACATAATTGAAAGTCCAGATTTCGGTTGGGCACCAAGTGAAATGCCTTCTTCCTCCACTTCTCTATTCTCTCAGTTCCTGCCTTTCTCCTTACGCTGGTTTTATCTTGTGGTCTTAGGATGACCACTGCTACCAAGGGCTAAGACAAGGAAAGGGAGACAGAGAGAGATAGACAGAGATTTCTCTTGAATTTCTTTTAAGAATGCAGAATTTTCTTTCTTAAAAGCTACTGGAAGACTGACTCATATGTCTCACTGGCCAAAGTTAACTTAATTCAGCTCACCTCTCAATCAATTGCAAGCAGAAACATTGGATAATTGGCTTAGACTGAACAGAGCCCATCTCTTGACAGGGACCTCGGCTTGATCATCTTTGTAGGTGACTCAGCACTAACCACTATGGTTTGCCCATGGTGGATACTCAATTATTTATTTAATTTATTCATTTATTCAAATTAATATCAAGTATCTATACTGTTCTAGTTCTTAACACTAGGGATTTGTCAGTAAAAATTAAAATGTTCCTATTCTCTTGGAACTTGAAACCTAGAAAGACAATATACAATAAACAAATAAATAAATCTGGTGATTATAACTACATTACTAAACTTAGTGATCCAAAAAATATTACTCAATTCAGAGAAATAAGCAACCAGTGGTAGGTTTTCTAGTGTCCTCCTAAGCCAGATATGAGTTGAATACCTCTCTTGTTCTAGGGCCACAGCTGATACATAGGACACCACCAAAAAACACAGAACAAAATACTATAGAACCATGTTCAAAGCACCACACTTCCAGTTTCATGATCCTGTTACTTAGACCTATTGGGCCATCGCCTACACTTGTGAATTCAGCGTCCTGATGGCTTTGTCTTCTGTAATTCCTCCTTGATAATCTGTTGTTTTCTAAGCCTTTCCTTGTTTGTGGAGACTCCTCATCCACTGGTGGCTCAACTGACTAATAACTGGGAACCCGATGTTGTGACCATACTAGGTGATCTACTCCTTAATCTGACAAACAGTCTTGGAGGTTCATAGTATCACAATTGTTTTGAAGAATTGGGGAATCTGAGCCCACATGAGTCAAGTGACTTGTTCAGTATTATATAGCTACAAAGTCTCAGGAACATGATTCAATGCCAGGACCTCTTGAGCAAACCAAATATAAAATACTGCCCAGTTTGTGAATGTTTCTTACCATGTTAAGTATTTCTTATCATATTAAAGTATGTCTCTCTTAATACTGTAGAAACCATGTCACATACACCTTCTTTCTTTTCCACACTTCTGGTACCTAACATTATTCTGAAATTAGAGGAAAGTCTGCTAAAATAGCTAAAAAATATTTTAATTGATAAATGATTGACTGCAGAGAGTGTTTTACTTATATGAAAACAATACAGTGGTAACCATGGAATGATATTTTTCAAAAAGAAAAGTAAATAGTTTTAACTAGCTGACAGCAAAGATGTTCAAATAATAAATGAATTTACTCTGATGGTTATGCAGATAAATATTAATGTGGTATGGAAACATTTTCATCAGTTACATGGACATGAGTTAGCCCTAACAATGATATCATAGAAGCATTAAGGCCTTTAAAAATAGTGATTAGGGAACAATATGGATCATCATGTTAAAATAACTCTTCTTCATGGCTTAAAGTACAACTGTTACCAACAATCATAACAATTCAAGTTTATGGTCATAGAGTGAGTGCGCTGGCAGTTACTGGACTGCCGGGCTCTCACATGGGACACAGTAACTGTCAATCTGCCTCTACCATTCAAATAACGCACGCCCACCACAAATGCCTCTCAGAATTCATGCCACCCATGAACAGTCATTAACTTGGATGACCAGCACCCTGCTCAACCAAAATTAAAAAACAAAATATTTAGTATACTTTGGTATGATTTAGTACCTAAAAACATGGTGGTCATAAATCAGGAGAATTTTCTCAACAGGAAAGGCATAAATCTTTCACCTCCCTTTTAGAAATCAAAACAGCTCATGCTATGGCCCAAACTGTCACAGGATCATGAAACTGTCATGCTATGGACCTGGAACAGTGCTCCATTCCTCTCCTCCTTCGAGAGGTCCCCTTTCAACAAGTGCAGACAGAAATAGAGACCTCCAAAGAAGGAGTTTTTAGCAGTTTATTGGGTTTATTTAATTTACAAAATGCAATTAAACATTATATACATATTCTCATGTACAGCTTCTCTTCCAAAAATTAACATAAAATAGTTTTTAGTGACTCTTAGGGAGTTGCTGACACAAATGGAACTTGAACTTCCGACTGACTGAAACAAAAAATTATTTCTTGCTCACATAACAGTCAAGGCAGATGTTTCTCATTGATGGTGGTGATGTTCCTCCATCTGAAGAAACACATGGTGGTTCACTAACCAGGCTGACTGGGGCTCTGTCACCTTCAATACAAGTTCTTTTCCATTCTAGTCACCCAGAAGGGTTTAGAGCAGCATGTGTGGAAGATTTTCAAGGACCATACCTGGAAGTGGTTTCCATCACTTCCACCTGGGTGCCATTGCTTAGACTCTGTCCTGTGGTGAACGTAGCTGCAAGGTAGGCTGGGAAGCAAGGCTGTGGCTGTGTTCTCAGGAAGAAAAGAAGAGTGTGGGCTTCCCTATCTCAGTGTCCTTTCCTCTACAGAAACTTTTTCCTGAGTTGTCTGCATTTTACGTCTCATTTTCCTGTAATTCTTCCCTAGTGCTTATCTGTGTTTTCATTGTGGTACAAATTTTTATTCCACAAAGTTAAAATTCAGAAGAAAAGACAAAAGAGCAGAGAGGGAACTTACTCTGATATATTTCTCTCTCAGCTATTGCCTAGAACTGTGCTCTAACCTTTACTTTCACTTAAAGCAGATGACTACTTCAATTGAATTGAAACAGAAACAAACACAGCATCTTCATAGTGATCAGCCATCATTTATAGGAATATTACTAAATGGCTTTTAGTCTTCTCATCTTCTTACTGCATACAAGTACTCTTCTCTCAAAAGCCTTATTTCCAACCCAATAACTATCTCCATAGATTACCTCTGAGTACTCCATGACCTTCAACCTAAAACAAACCAATACATTTACTCCTCTTCAGCAATATTCATCATAATCATAAAGACACATAGATGATATTTCTGGTTATACACTCTCTGAATGCTGAATGTTTCCTAAGTTTGCCTATAAAAGTTCTCATAAAATCTCTGTTTCTCTCACTATGTCTTTTATCAGTATGATAGAGATCAAATTTAGGTTCCACACCTGGGAATAAGTGAGAAGGTGTGATAGATTTCCAAAAGAAAACAGGTTGCCTTGGTCCCCTTTAGACCCTAGAGACCATAGGCCCAACCGGGAACTTGAACCCTAGCCCTCTAAGGGACTTCATGAGGACTCAGCCAGAGTCAATTATAAGCTAAAGAAGCTGACGGTAGGACACCATAGAACTATACTTGAATATTGCTTCCAATTACCCTGGAAACCGTCTTGGGTGCATCACATTAACTCACTGGAGTGCCTCTGTATTTTATGTACTTTTCTGCCTATAGTCACTCATGTTAGGGAAGAAATTTTCTCCATCCAAGACTTTAAAATTCATCACAAAATTAAGAATTAACATTCCAGGCATTTTTTTGAGGGCTTCATTTTACTTCACCATTTCTGAGTGAGTAGAAAGCATTTCCCGTAAGTTTTCCTACCCTAATTGTCACTTACCAACATTTCACCACTTTTCATTGTCTTTGTCTGCTGAATTTCTTTCTTCTCCCTCTAATGTATGGAAGCTAGAACTGGTCCAGGGAAGGGAAGAGAAGGAGAAATCTTAAAGTGTTTCATTCCCAATTCTTCACTCTCCCCTGTACCTTACCTGCACTCTAAAACTGGCCACAGGGAGATATTTTAAGTGGCCCCTCCCCCTTATCTTCCCTTGCTCTCCAAATTTGTGCAGATGGCAGCAACATGATGGATCCCACATAGATTTTATTCCATAAAACTAATGTCAGCAAGATCTCCAACTGTCAGTAAATATGTTATCAGGGTTGCTAACTGCTGGAAATTTATGTTATATAGTACCACTCTCCCTCTCCTTTATACAACAGTTGCCTGCCAGACTTCCAAACTTAAGGAATTCATGAATTAAGACACATATTCATGCTGAGAACAGCATACTGTTAAGGTTATAATATTTGCAAATCCTACTCTCTCATTGTAATTTGATTATCTCATTCTTAGCACTGCTAAGAGTCAGCATGGTATTGAAGCAGACGTATATATTTTTTTCATCAGAGAACCCTAAGTTTAAATCCAGATTGCAACTTAATGACAATATAACCTTGAGCAAAGTATATATCCTCTGTGAATCTCAGTTTCTACATTTGTAAATTGAGGATAGTAATTCCTACATTGTTATTACTTATAAGTAGGAGCTAAATAAGAGAACACATGGATACAAAGGAGGGAACAGCAGACACCACTGGGGCCTACATGAGGGTGGATGGTGGAAGGAGGAAAAGGATCGGAAAATATAACTATTGGGTACAAGGCTTAGTACCTGGGTGACAAAATAATCTGTATAACAAATGCACACGATACAAGTTTACCTATAAAAAAACCTGCACATATACCTCTGAACCTGAAATAAAAGTTAAAAAAATAATCCCTGCATTGGAAGCAGTGTTATTAAATACAGAGTGTGCATGCCATGCTCAGCATTTTAAAGAGACTTAGAACTTTTCCTGGCACTAAGGACATCTTTTGGGCAGTAATCTTGTATCTGATCTCTGTATTAATAAATGAATGAATGAATGAATGAGTGAATGAATAAATTGACCTAGTTAGTGTACAAAATTGTTTAAGTTCAATGCACAACAGATAAGATGTCAGTTATGCATTGTGCATTGTGTAGCCTTAAGGCAGACAGACACTATCAGCTAAATGAAGCAAGCTTTGAGTTAAGATAAGAAAAGTCATAAAATGTATAATCCATTGCCCAAACCATGCTCCAAAACTATTTGTTGAATGACAGCTGTTTCTGCGAACATCAGAGTCAAACTCCCCAGTGAAAGAGGAAATGATTGCTTTAAATATTGCATGGTACACTGTTCTTTTTGATCCTCTAGTATAAGAATACAAAAAGAGATATCCAGATAGATGACCATAAAAGTCTAAAAAAAATGCACTCCACCTCATCCCCATAACTCCCATAAAATTACCTAGAATATAAGGTCAGAAACTCTAAGGTAATTCAAATCTGTTTAGAACAAACTGAAACATTCTATCCAAGAATTCTGATCATTAGAAATTGATTTCTTAGCATTAGTTGAACTCTGTATCTCAGGATGAGGAAAATGAGACTGCTTCCAGAGTTTCCCACTGCCTGTATTTCTATGTTTACATTATAATCTGAGTGTAGAATACTTTTAATCATATATTGAATAATAATACATTTTTGACAGATATAGCTTGTTCTTTTATGTAAGTATTTTTTGAGGACACTTTCAATATTCTCCTATGATTTCAGTCTATTCAGGGCCAGATGCTCTTCCTACAGACTGAATCTCTGGCATTTACAATGGAATTGAAAAGTGTCATAGGATTCACTTAACGAAAGTGTTGCTGTGACACAAGCTTTAATGGGACATTTCACTGAACGAGGAACACCTGTTTAATGTTGTCTTGATTCTATTTGCTGATAGAAATGGAAGCAACAAAGATATGATAACTAGGTTTGTACGTAAATGAAACCACGCCATTTCTCTACAATGGAGACACAGTCATAAAATGAAGGCAAAATTAAAAGAACATTTCACCTTTTACTTTTTGGTAAAATTTTCCCCATCCTTATGAAGACAACATTTCAATATTCTGCCAAAACTTACAATGGAGTCCAGTCTGACCCACTAATTAAAAACCCTCTTAAAGTCTTCCAGTATTCTTGAAGTCTCTGGAGCTGTGCTACTGCTTCCAAGTAGCTAATGTGCTGTTATTCTACAACACTCTGCCAGAGTTGCTTTTGCTCAAACAAGAATCCTACTAGCTTTACCATTTGGCTGCCTGTAATATGTTTAAAAAAAAAAAAAAAAACATAAACCAGATGGCGGAAATACAGAGTAATCTGTTTGGGAAGCCCAGGTTATAAATATGTGCATGTTGGGAAAAGAGCAAAAAGTTGAGGTAAAGCAGCTGATGCAGCTTGCAGGCTGGGCTCCAATCATGACCATTTTTAGACTAGTGCACTGAGAGATTTCTATATGTTTATTTTCTATTGTACTTTCCCTCTTCTGCTCAGGAAAAATCCATCAGGGTTAACTCTGGATATTTTCCCAAACTGGAATCCAAACTGAATCCTGACTTGGAAGCTTTAGCCAGTGTTATATCTGTATAAAGACATATTCTTCTGCTGGGATGGGAAGGGTGACAGTGAGGTGTTGGGGCTGGGGAACATCATACTGTGACTCAACCTGCTCCTTCCTTGACATTTCACCAATATGTATAAGGATCTCTCCTTCTCCCAACATCTACATCCAAGTGAATTAAGGTTAAAGTGAAAATACAATTTAAGCTTCAAAGAACAGATGCTCTAAAGCACAGCTTGTGTGTGTGTTGGGGGTTGGGGAATGGGTAGGAGGGAGATGCAGTTAAGGAAGGAAAAATGAACCTTTGCCTTTGTGCATGTCTGTGTGTGTGTGTGTGTGAGTGTGTGTGTGTGTGTGTGTGTACAGGAGACCATTGCATTCATATGAATAGCAAGATTGTTCATGCTCCAGCTGTTGAATCACATCCTTCTCCACTTCCGTGGTCTTCAAGAGTCCCAACCTGGCCACCACTGATTAGCTCAGGCTATCAAACTATTACGGTGCACTCTTTAGGCACTGTGGACAGTTAAATGGATGTGGCCTGCCTCCTTGAGACTTATGCTCTAGAACTAGCACCAACATTGCAGTCATATTAAAAATCTATAAGCAACTGCAAACTTTAGAACCCTGCCCTTACCACTCTAAGGAGGAAAGTTGAACACACTGTGCCACAATTGTAGCACTCTCAGGCATGTACCCCACTGGGGAAAATGTTGAGAACTCTGGCTATATCAGTTCTTCTACTCCAAGGGTTCCTCGGATATCTCCCAAGTACTCCCAAAGACATCTTCAAAACTCCCTTAGCTGCTTCCCAAGGCTTTCCTCACTTTTTACTCCTGACCTCTACCACTGTATGATGCTAACTGCTGCAGCTGCATTCCCATTTTTTTCTCATGACCTCAGCCACACTGGTATAATCTCGCCGGGTCTTCTCCCACAGCTGCTGCATGGAGGTGAAGAGAGAATTCTCTTCCCACTGGCTTTATTCTTTATTGTTAAAGCACAAACAAGAGAGCCGTGTGCTTTCAGATTGTTCCAGCACTCCTTTAATTGTTTCCATCTTTCAGCTTTTTGTACTTTCCTCCTCTTCTTGCAGTTAATCACAAATACTGAAAAGCTGCATTGGGACCGAATTCAAGGGGCAAGGCCAGGGTTACAGCTGTGGCCAATATCAGCCCTTTTATTTGAGCCTCCTGTTAGGGTCCAATGGCCTCCACCTTCCCACCAGATAGGGTGTCCAGGGAGTTCTTATATGGTTTGCAGGACTCTTCCCTAGGAGTAGCCATAAGCTCCAAGAGCCTTTTCAGAAAGTTCTTTGTCCTCTGACATGCTCAGTTTTCCAATGGTTTTATAGTTTAGGCTGATGTTCTTGCATCCTTTCAATGTAAATACTCCTTACAGATGTTCCATGTTATTGTTTAGGCTTCACTGTGATTGAGAGATGTTCAGCCCTACATAAAATTACAGTACAAATTAATTATTTATGTTGGTAAATAATAAATGTTTATTCACATTAACTTTAAAAATGGGGCATTGTTGGAATTTTAAAGTGTTTACAAAGACCAACTCTTTAAAATATCAAAAAAAAAAAAAAAGAATGAAGTCAGCCGGCAGTCTTAAGTTCTTAGAGTCACCAAACTCCTCTTAAGAGCTTAAACAGGTACTCAAGACCCTTAACAATTTGGTGCTGGGTGCTTCTGCCTCTTGAACTATCTCAGAAGGATAAGCTCTCAGTAATTATCTGCCTCTTGAATTACCTAGCAAGATGAACGGTATTTACCCAAAATTAATATGTTGAAACTTCAACCCTCAATGTGACTGCATTTGGAGGTAGGACCTTTAAGATGTGATTAAGGATAAATGCAGTCAGGAGGGTGGGATCATAAGCCAATAGAATTAGTTTCTTATAAAAAACACTGGAGGAGTCTTCCTCTCCCCTGACTCCTCCTCTCTTCTCATCTCCCACTCCTTCTCCTTTTCCCTCTGAGAGGCACAGAGGCAAGGCCATGTGAAGTCTCAGCAAGAAGGCCACAGTCTACAAGCCAGAAAGACAGCCCTTACCAGAGACCGACCCTGCCAGACCTTGATCATGGACTTCTAGTCTCCAGAACTGTGAGAAAATTAATTTCTGTTGTTTAAGCCACCTGGTCTATGGTATTTTATTTTGGTAGCCAGAGGAGATGAATACAAGCCCATCAGTATGTATCTAGTGTCTGCTTCAAACAGACTAATCAAATCTACATTTCTTCCTTTGAAGGAAGAGAAGCAGAAAATCACATTCTAAGCTGTCTTCATAAAGAGCAGAGAGAGTCAACATAAGAGCTTAAGAAGGGTAACATGGGTGAGGTGGGGTATAAAAGACATTTAATATAATGCCCTAATCAGAGCCAGTGTGCAAAAGCAGAGAAAGCCAGATATCTTGGAGTAGGGGGGAAAAAGATAATTTATCAAACTCCATACATTTTCATTTTAGAGCCAAATGCAAGTCTTTTTTGTCTGAGAACTATTTCTTGTTTACAGAATGAAGTCTGCCCTATCTTGCAGTTCATTTATAGCTACAGTTTTGGGAACTGTAGGAGAATTTTCAAACTAGGTTTTTTCTACTTTTCTTGCAAATCTTTCCACCCTAGTTTAAGAGAAGACAGAGCTTTTCAGGCCTTTCTGAACAGCTTTTCTGTTCTTACCCATGTAAGAACAGAAGAATCTCTTTGGTAAAGAATTGGGTAATTTTCTCTGATATATCTCTTCTCCTGGCTCCTTTGCCATCATGTTTCACTACCTGGATTCTTCAGTCTCTGTCTGGCAGTCCCTTCTGTATTAGTGTGGAAAGCCTTATACACTATTCTATTTGTGTGACTTTATCTTTCCATATGTAGATAAATTACAAATCTGTGTTTTCATCTCTATTCTTATCATAAGTTTAAGGTCCGTAAGTCCAAGACTTTTCTAGATATTTCTAATAGACTATTACACATTAGCCACCATACACATCCCATGTCCAAAATGGAAATCGTATGTTTTCCCCCCTAATTGTTCCATCTCATTTATTCTTTTCTTTCCATTTATTTTATTGCATTTTAGGTTTTGGGGTACATGTGAAGAACATGCAAAATTGTTGCATAGGTACACACGTGGCAGTGTGATTTGCTGCCTTCCTCCCCATCACCTACATCTGGCATTTCTCCCCTTGCTATCTCTCTCCAGCTCCCCACCTCCCACCGTCCCTCCCCTATTTCCCCCCAACTGACCCCAGTGTGTAGTGCTCCCCTCCCTGTGTCCATGTGTTTTCATTGTTCAACACCCACCTATGAGTGAGAACATGCATTGTTTGATCTTCTGCTCTTGTGTCAGTTTGCTGAGAATGATGGTTTCTAGGTTCATCCATGTCCCTACAAAGGACACAAACTCATTGTTTTTGATGGCTGCATAATATTCCATGGTGTATATGTGCCACATTTTCCCTGTCCAGTCTATCATCAATGGGCATTTGGGTTGGTAGAAAAATGGGACCTAATCAAACTCCACAGCTTCTGCACAGCAAAAGAAACAGTCATTAGAGTGAATCGGCAATCAACAGAATGGGAAAAAATTTTTGCAGTTTACCCATCTGACAAAGGGCTGATATCATTTATTCTAAGATTGTTTAATGACTCATCTGTCCCTCAATCTAGATAAAATTCTCCAGGACACCTTCAACATGTCTCTCTTCTTGGCTCTGTTCAGCCCTATGCCCTGCAATCTATTCAGTCACCAAATACTTCACATATGTACCTCAAACCTTTGCAATCCATGCTCTCCCACCATCACTGCCGCTGCCATAGCCCAAGTTTTCTTAGTTTAGTGCCTGGATTCCCCACAACCTCCTAGTTAATCTCCTAACCTCAGTGTAACTGTGACTAGTGCTTCCCTGCTTAGTCTTATATTTCACTTAAGTTCCCATTGGCTTTTATCCCAAGCTTTCTCCTGAAATTATTGTTATCATAGTCACCTGTTATCCCTTAAATATGAAATCTAGTTAACGTTTCTCAAACCTCATTATTATGGCTCCCTTCAGAATTTGATGTTGTTGTCTACTCTTTTCATGAAAGTGGTCTGCTCCCAGATCTTGGACCTATTTTCCCTGGTTATTTTTCTACCTTATTATTCCTTCCCATGTCCTCTGTTGGTTCTTCTTCCTCTGCTCACCCTTTAAACTTTGGAGCTTTGGAGAGTTTGTGGTCTTCTCTTTTGGTTTCACGTGCCTCCACAGGTGATCTTCCACAGCTTCTGCTGCCCCTGGTAGTCCTCTTGATCCAGGCCTTTTCCTGAGTTGCATACAGTATTCTAAACTTCCAAATGAAAATCTGCAGTTTGATGATATCTCACAGAAGCTCAAATCACAATGCTACAAACTAAACCCTCCATCTGTTTCCCTCAATCTTCTTTACCTTAACTATTTCTTACCAAGAATTCTGGTTGCCTACCCAGCCATACAAAGCAGACAATCACTCACTAAACTTTTTAATAGATTATATTGCCTAAGAAAGAAAAGTTCAAATTCTTTAGTATGAGCGTATCTGGCACCTTTGAGGCCTAGTATCTCATTTCCTCAGCTCAACTCTTATTTTAGCAGGAGATAGTTCTATGGGAGCCAACTTAACCTGGAATAGGCTACAACTCTCACCAGAATGCACCACTTGTCTTTCTACCCCAGTCTTCTCTGAAGCCACATGCTTGGCCAAGGCACAAGCAAAACCAAAGAAACCCAATACTGTGGGGGAAGCTTATACTCCTGGGGGAAATCCTCAACTGATGAGAGATGCAGTCCAGTGAGGGAGTGACCATGCATGGTGCTTCTTTATAAATTGATATAACAGAATTTGTCTATTTTACTGTTGTTGGACATTTAAGTTGATGAGTTGATTGAATTTTGTATCTTTAATGCTTGATATGATTTATTATTAATTACAGTATTCCTATAGATTCTTTTGGGATTTCACATAAACAACCTTCTTGCCTGCAAATAATGATAGTTTTCTTTCTCTGCAATCATGATTTTGTCTTTGTTTTTTGTTTTTTGTTTTTTGTTTTTTTTTGTCTTATTGTCCTGTGTAATATTGTAACTAATAAGGTGATAATAGTAGGTATTCTTGGTGTGTTTCTGATTTTTTAAAAAAATCTTTTAATTTTTCTCTGCTAAAATGATGTTTGCCATGCTTTTTCTTTTATAATTCATTAGGATAGAGAAATTCCTATCTATTTCTAATTTGTCAAGAGATTTTTTTAAATCATGAATTAATGCTGTATTTTATAAAACACTATTCCTGCTTCATATTGAATTGTTATATGGTTTCTCTCCTTTAATCTGTTAATGTACTAATTATACTATTGATCTTTTAAATTTCAAACCCACCTATTTTTAGCACAACTGGGCTATATCAACTTGTTAGTTTTTACACGTTCAGAGGTTGGGTTTAAAAATATATTTATTTTTAATTATACTTTAAGTTCTGGGGTACATGTGCAGATCTTGCAGGATTGTTACATATGTATACACATACCATGATGGTTTGCTGCCTCCATCCTCCCTATCATCTACATTAGATGTTTCTCCTAATGTTATCCCTCCCAAATCCCACTACCCCCTGCTATCCCCCCCAGCCCCCAACAGGCCCCAGTTTGTGATGTTCCCCTCCCTGTGTTCATGTATTCTTATTGTTTAATTCCCACTTATGAGTGAGAACATGTGGTGTTTGGTTTTCTGTTCTTGGTCAGTTTGCTAAGAATGATGGCTTCCAGCTTCATCCATGTCCTTGCAAAGTACATGAACTCATCCTTTTTTATGGCTGCATAGTATTCCATGGTGTATATGTGCCACATTTTCTTTATCCAGCCTATCATTGATGGGCATTTGGGTTGGTTCCAAGTCTTTGCTATTGGAAACAGTGCTGCAGTGAACATACCTGTGCATGTGTCTTTATAATAGAACAATTTATAATCCTTTGGGTATATAGCCAATAATGGGATTGCTGGGTCAAATGGTATTTCTATTTCCAGTTCTTTGAGGAATTGCCACACTGTCTTCCACAATGTGAACTAATTTACACTCCCACCAACAGTGTAAAATCATTCCTGTTTTTCCACATCCTCTCCAGCATCTGTTGTCTCCAGATTTTTTTAATGATTGCCGTTCTGACTGACATGAGATGGTATCTCAATGTGGTTTTGATTTGCATTTCTGTAATGAGCAGTGATGATGAGCTTTTTTTCATATGCTTGGTGGCTGCATAAATGTCTTGTTTTGAAAAGTGCCTATTCATATCTTTCACCTACTTTTTGATGTGTTTGTTTGTTTTTTTTTTTTTTTTTNTGTAAATTTGTTTAAGTTCTTTGTAGATTCTAGATGTTAGCCCTTTGTCAGATGGGTAGATTGCAAACATTTTTTGCCGTTCTGTTGGTTGCCAGTTCACTCTAATGATAGTTTCTTTTGCTGTGCAGAAGCTCTTAAATTTAATTAGATCCCATTTGTCTATTTTGGCTTTTGTTGCCATTGCTTTTGGTGTTTTAGTCATGAAGTCCTTGCCTATGTCTATGTCCTGTATGTTATTGCCTAGATTTTCTTGTAGATTTTTATGCTGTTAGGTCTTATGTTTAAATCTTTAACTCATATTTATTTAGAATTTTTGTAACTCATATTTATTTAGAATTTTTGCATCTGTGGTTGTGAGTGAAATCGGCCTATACTTTTGATATTTGAGGCTTGTTACAGTAACCTCATGGAAGTAGTTGGGGAGCATTTCCTTGTTTTCTGAAGGACTTTATGCAAATATTCACTATTATCTGTTCCTAAAAATTCCTCTACATCCACTATTTTACTCATGGGATGATTTTTAGCTATTGAATCAGTTCCTTTAGGGTTTATAGGATAATTTAGGTTATTTTTTTCTTGTAATAGCTTTAATAATTGGTATTTTTCTTTCAATTTATTTAACTTCATGTAAATTTTTACCAACATATTGTTTCTAATATTTCCTTTACTATCTTTTGAAATCTCTATTATATATTTTTTAGTCAATCTTTCTTGAGGTTGATCTTTTTAAAATTTTTTTCATTTAACTCTTCTATAATACATTTGCTTCCTAGCTTATTCATTTCTGCCTTCATAGTTTGTCACTTTTGTATTTCCTTTGGGTATATTCTGTTTGGTTTTCTTTTTTTAAATCAAGTATTTAGCTCCCGTATTCCCTACCCTTTCTTATTTTCTAATGTATTCACTTAAGGCTACACATTTTCCACAAAATATTGTTTTAGCTTTATTTTATTGGTTTTGATAAGTAGCATTTTCTTATTGTTTGGTCATGAGTATTTTTGATTCCCTCTATAATTTTGCTTTTACTTATACATTCTGTAAAAGTATTTTTTCTTAGTGTGCAAGTGTATAGTTATTCCAAAGAGATATTTTCATTAGTGATAACTAAACTACACTATCAGCAGATACAGAATGTGCATATATAGATATATATATAAAATACATATATATAATATATATATAATACATATATATATAATATATATAAAATACATATATATATAATATATATTATATATATATATAATTTTTAGGTTCTGGGGTACATGGGCAGAACATGCAGAATTGTTGCATAGGTACACACATGACAATGTGGTTTGCTGTCTGCATCACCCTGTCACCTATATCTGGCATTTCTCCCCATGTTATCCTTCCCCAGCCTCCCTACCCCCTGCTGCCCCTCCACTATTCCCTGCCAACAGACCCCAGTGTGTGATGTTCCCCTCCCTGTGTCCACGTGTTCTCATTGTTCAATACCCGCCTATGAGTGAGAACATGTGGTGTTTGATTTTCTGTTCTTGTGTCAGTTTGCTGAGAATGATGGTTTCCAATTTCATCCATGTCCCTAAACTCATTGTTTTTTAAGGCTACATAGTATTCCATGGTATATATGTGCCACATTTTCCCTGTCCAGTCTATCATCAATGGGCATTTGGGTTGTTTCAAGGTGTTTGCTATTGTAAAGAGTGCTGCAATGAACATACATGTGCATGTGTCTTTACAACAGAACAATTTATAATCCTTTGGATATATACCCATTAATGGGATTGCTGGGTCAAATGGAATTTCTATTTCTAGGTCCTTGGGGAATTGCCACACTGTCTTAACACGATGGTTGAACTAATTTAGACTCCCACCAACAATGTAAAAGCATGCCTATTTCTCCACATCCTCTCCAGTATCTGTTGTCTCCAGGTTTTTTAATGATAGCCATTTTAACTGGTGTGAGATGGTATCTCAATGTGGTTTTGATTTGCAATGCTTTAATGACCAGTGATGATGAGCATTTTTTCATATGTTTGTTGTTCACATAAATGTCTTCTTTTGAAAATTGTCTGTTCATATCCTTCACCCACTTTTTGATGGGTTTGTTTTTTTTCTTGTAAATCTGTCTTAGTTCTTTGTAGATTCTGGATATTAGTCCTTTGTCAGATGGGTAGATTGCAAAAATTTTTTCCCATTCTGTTGGTTGCCAGTTCACTCTAATGATTGTTTCTTTTGCTGTGCAGAAGTTGTGGAGTTTAATTAGGTCCCATTTGTCTATTTGGCTTTTGTTACCAATGCTTTTGGTGTTTTAGTCATGAAGTCCTTGCCTATGCCTGTGTCCTGAATGGTTTTTCCTAGGTTTTCTTCCAGGGTTTTTATGGCGTTAGGTCTTATGTTTAAGTCTTTGATGCATCTGGAGTTAATTTTAGTGTAAGGTGTCAGGAAGGGGTCCAGTTTCTGCTTTCTGCACATGGCTAGCCAGTTTTCCCAACACCATTTATTAAATAGGGAATCCTTTCCCCATTGCTTGTTTTTGTGACGTTTGTCAAAGATCAGATGGTTGTAGATGTGTGGCATTGCCTCTGAGGCCTCTGTTACAGAGGCCTATATACCATTTGTCTAAATCTCTGTTTTGGTACCAATACCATGCTGTTTTGATTACTATAGCCTTGTAGCATAGTTTGAAGTCAGGTAGCATGATGCCTCCAGCTTTGTTCTTTTTGCTTAGAATTTTCTCAGCTATGCTGGCTCTCTTTTGGTTCCATATGAAGTTTAAGGTGGTTTTTTCCAGTTCTGTGAAGAGAGTCATAGGTAGCTTGATGGGGATAGCGTTGAATCTGTAAATTAATTTGGGCAGTATGGCCATTTTCATAATATTGATTCTTCCTAACCAGGAGCATGGAATGTTTTTCCATCTGTTTGTGTCCTCTCTTATTTCCTGGAGCAGTGGTTGTAGTTCCCCTTGAAGAGGTCCTTTACATCCTTTGTTAGTTGTATTTCTAGGTGTTTTATTCTCTTTGTAGCAATTGTGAATGGCAGTTCGTTCTTGATTTGGCTCTCTTTAAGTCTGTTATTGGTGTATAGAAATGCTTGTGATTTCCGCACATTGATTTTGTATACTGAGACTTTGCTGAAGCTGCTTATCAGGGTCAGGAGATTTTGGGTTGAGACGATGGGGCCTTCTAAATATACAATCGTCATCTGCAAATAAAGACAATTTGATTTCCTCCTTTCCTATTGAATACCCTTTATTTCTTTTTCTTGCATGATTGCTCTGGCTAGAATTTCCAGTACTATACTGAATAGGAGTGGTGAGAGAGGGCATCCTTGTCTAGTGCCAGATTTCAAAGGGAATGCTTCCAGTTTTTGATGATTCAGTATGATATTTGCTCTAGGTTTGCTGTAAATAGCTTTTATTATTTTGAGATACATTTCATCAATACCTAGTTTATTGAGAGTTTTAGCATAAAGAGCTCTTGAATTTTGTCGAAGGCCTTCTCTACATCTATTAAGATAATCACATGGTTTTTGTCTTTGGTTCTGTTTATGTGGTGGATTACATTTATAGACTTGCGTATGTTGAACCAGCCTTGCATCCCCCGGATGAAGACTGCTTGATCATGATGGATAAGCCTTTTGATGTCCTGTTGCAATTGGTTTGCCAGTATTTAATTGAAGATATTTGCATCTATGTTCATCATGGATATTGGCCTGAAGTTTTCTTTATTTGTTTAGTCTCTGTTGGGTTTTGGTATCAGGATGATGTTGATCTCATAAAATGATTTGGGAAGGATTCCCTCTTTTTGGATTGTTTGGAATAGTTTCAGAGGGAGTGGTACCAGCTGCTCTTTGTATGTCTGGTGGAATTCAGCTGTGAACCTGTCTGGACCTGGGTTTTTTTTTTT